>NC_141876.1:558753272-559059847 GCF_056163025.1 Triticum urartu
ATACTTTTGTTGTAGTTGCGGATGCTTGCAATAAAGGTTAATCATAAGTGGGATGCTTGTTCAAGTAAGAACATCACCCAAGCACCGGTCCACCCACATATCAAATTATCAAAGTATCGAACGCGAATCATATGAACGTGATGAAAACTAGCTTGACGATATTCCCATGTGTCCTCGGGAGCGCTTTTCCTATTATAAGAGTTTGTTCCGGTTTGTCCTTTGCTACAAAAGGATAGGGCCACCTTGCTGCACTTTATTTACTTTTGTTACTTGTTGCTCGTCACAATTTATCCTATTACAAAACTATCTGTTACCACTTATTTCAGTACTTGCAGAGAATACCTTGCTGAAAACCGCTTATCATTTCCTTATGCTCCTCGTTGGGTTCGACACTCTTACTTATCGAAAGGACTATGATAGATCCCCTATACTTGTGGGTCATCAACGACAAGCCTACATCATCAACAACTCCACCTTCTTCACCAACAAAGAAGAACTGAGTATCTGGTATGGGCACTCCCCTTGGCAACTGCCAAGCTTGGGGGAGTGCCCCGGTATCATATCACCATCACTTCTATCTTTACCATTTTTCTTAGTTCGATCCTTTTGGTAATATCTTGATCTAGTAGCATAATGTTTTAGTATGATCTAGTTGTGAGTTTTGCTTTATGATCCTTCTATGTAATCGAGTCCGTGAATGCTACCTCTTGAGCACTACGTTGGTTTTCCCTTGAAGAGGAATGGGTGATGCAGTAGAGCAGCGTAAGTATTTCCCTCAGTTTTTGAGAACCAAGGTATCAATCCAGTAGGAGGCCACGCACGAGTCCCTCGCACCTACACGAACAAATAAACTCCTCGCAACCAACGCGATAAAGGGGTTGTCAATCCCTTCACGGTCACCTACGAGAGTGAGATCTGATAGGAAAATATTATAAGATAATATTTTTGGTATTTTTATGATAAAGAGAAATAAATATGCAAGTAAAATAAATGGCAAAGGAAATAACTAAGTATTGGAAGATTAATATGATGGAAAATAGACCCGGGGGCCATAGGTTTCACTAGAGGCTTCTCTCGAGAGCATAAGTATTATGGTGGGTGAACAAATTACTGTTGAGCAATTGACAAAATTGAGCATAGTTATGAGAATATCTAGGTATGATCATGTATATAGGCATCACGTTGAAAACAAGTAGACCGACTCCTGCCTGCATCTACTACTATTACTCCACACATCGACCGCTATCCAGCATGCATCTAGAGTATTAAGTTCAAGAGAACAGAGTAGCGCTTTAAGCAAGATGACATGATGTAAATGGATAAACTCATGCAATATGATATAAACCCCATCTTGTTATCCTCGATGGCAACAATACAATACATGCCTTGCTGCCCCTACTGTCACTGGAAAAGGACACCACCAGATTGAACCCAAAGCTAAGCACTTCTCCCATTGCAAGAAAGATCAATCTAGGAGGCCAAACCAAACTGATAATTCGAAGAGACTTGCAAAGATAACCAATCATACATAAAAGAATTCAGAGAAGATTCAAATATTTTTCATAGATAAACTTGATCATAAACCCACAATTCATCGATCTCAACAAACACACCGCAAAACAAGATTACATCAAATAGATCTCCACAAGAGAGGAGGAGAACTTTGTATTGAGATCCAAAAAGAGAGAAGAATCCATCTAGCTAATAACTATGGACCCGTAGGTCTGAAGTAAACTACTCACACTTCATCGAAGAGGCTATGGTGTTGATGTAGAAGCCCTCCGTGATCGATACCCCCTCCGGCGGAGCTCCGGAAAAGGCCCCAAGATGGGATCTCGTGGATACAGAAAGTTACGGCGGTGGAATTAGGGTTTTGGCTCCGTATCTGGTAGTTTGGGGGTACGTAGGTATATATAGGAGGAAGGAGTACGTCGGTGGAGCAACATGGGCCCCACGAGGGTGGAGGACGTGCCTGGGGGGGTAGGCGCGCCCCCTACCTCGTGCCTTCCTCGTTGATTGCTTGACGTAGGGTCCAAGTCCTCTGGATCATGTTCGTTCCAAAAATCACGTTCCCAGAGGTTTCATTCCGTTTGGACTTCGTTTGATATTCTTTTTCTGTGAAACCCTAAAATAGGCAAAAAAAACAGCAATTCTGGGCTGGGCCTTCGGTTAATAGGTTAGTCCCAAAAATAATATAAAAGTGTATAATAAAGCCCAATAATGTCCAAAACAGGATATAATATAGCATGGAACAATAAAAAATTATAGATACATTGGAGACGTATAAAGCATCCCCAAGCTTAATTCCTGCTCGTCCTCGAGTAGGTAAATGATAAAAACAGAATTTTTGATGTGGAATGCTACTTGGCATAATTTCAATGTAATTCTCTTAATTGTGGTATGAATATTCAGATCTGAAAGATTCAAGACAAAAGTTTAATATTGACATAGAAATAATAATACTTCAAGCATACTAACTAAGCAATTATGTCTCTTCAAAATAACATGGCTGAAGAAAGTTATCCCTAAAAAATCATATAGTCTAGCTATGCTCCATCTTCACCACACAAAGTATTCAAATCATGCACAACCCCGATGACAAGCCAAGCAATTGTTTCATACTTTTGGTGTTCTCAAACTTTTTCAATCTTCACGTACATGAGCGTGAGCCATGGACATAGCACTATAGGTGGAATAGAATGGTGGTTGTGGAGAAGACAAAAAGGGAGAAGATAGTCTCACATCAACTAGGCGTATCAACGGGCTATGGAGTTTCCCATCAATAGATATCAATGTGAGTGAGTAGGGATTGCCATGCAACGGTTGCACTAGAGCTATAAGTATATGAAAGCTCAACAAAAAGAAACTAAGTGGGTGTGCATCCAACCTGCTTGCTCACGAAGACCTAGGGCATTTTGAGGAAGCCCATCATTGGAATATACAAGCCAAGTTCTATAATGAAAAATTCCCACTAGTATATGAAAGTGATAACAGAGGAGACTCTCTATCATGAAGATCATGGTGCTACTTTGAAGCACAAGTGTCGTAAAAGGATAGTAGCATTGTCCCTTCTCTCTTTTTCTCTCATTTTTTTAATTTGGGCCTTTTCTCTTTTTTTATGGCCTCTTTTTTATTTAGTCTGGAGTCTCATCCCGACTTGTGGGGGAATCATAGTCTCCATCATCCTTTCCTCACTTGGGACAAAGCTCTAAAAATGATGATCATCACACTTTTTTATTTACTTACAACTCAACAATTACAACTCAATACTTAGAACAAAATATGACTCTATGTGAATGCCTCCGGCGGTGTACCGGGATATGCAATGAATCAAGAGTGACATGTATGAAAGAATTATGAACGGTGGCTTTGCCACAAATACAATGTCAACTACATGATCATGCGAAGCAATATGACAATGATGGAGCGTGTCATAGTAAACGGAACGGTGGAAAGTTGCATGGCAATATATCTCGGAATGGCTTTGGAAATGCCATGATAGGTAGGTATGCTGGCTGTATTGAGGAAGGTATATGGTGGGTGTATGATACCGGCGAAAGGTGCGCGGTATTAGAGAGGCTAGCAATGGTGGAAGGGTGAGAGTGCGTATAATCCATGGACTCAACATTAGTCATAAAGAACTCACATACTTATTACAAAAATCTATTAGTTACCAAAGCAAAGTATTAAGTGCATGCTCCTAGGGGGATAGATTGGTAGGAAAAGACCATCGCTCGTCCCCGACCGCCACTCATAAGGAGGATAATCAATAAATACATCATGCTCCGACTTCTTAACATAACGGTTCACCATACGCGCATGCTACGGGAATCACAAACTTCAACACAAGCATTTCTCAAATTCACAACTACTCAACTAGCACGACTCTAATATCACCATCTCCATATCTCAAAACAATTATCAAGTTTCAAACTTCTCATAGTATTCAACACACTCATAAGAAAATTTTATTATTAATCTTGAATGCCTAACATAATTAAAGCAAATTACCATGCTGTTTTGTAGGACTCTCAAAATAATATAAGTGAAGCATGAGAGAACAAAAGTTTCTATAAAACAAATCCACCAACATGCTCTAAAAGATATAAGTGAAGCACTAGAGCAAAAACTATATAACTCAAAAGATATAAGTGAAGCACATAGAGTATTCTAACAATTTCCGAATCATGAGTGTCTCTCTCAAAAAGGTGTGTGCAGAAAGGATGATTGTGGAAAACTAACAAATAAAGACTCAAATAATACAAGACGCTCCAAGCAAAACACATATCATGTGGTAAATAAAAATATAGCTCCAAGTAAAGTTACCGATAGAAGTAGACCAAAGAGGGGATGCCTTCCGGGGCATCCCCAAGCTTTGGCTTTTAGGTGTCCTTAGATTATCTTGGGGGTGCCATGGGCATCCCCAAGCTTAGGCTCTTGCCACTCCTTGTTACATAATCCATCAAATCTTTACCCAAAACTTGAAAACTTCACAACACAAAACTTAAAGTAGAAAATCTCGTGAGCTCCGTTAGCGAAAGAAAACAAAACACCACTTCAAGTTACTGTAATGAACTCATTCTTTATTTATATTGGTGTTAAACCTAATGTATTCCAACTTCTCTATGGTTTATAAACTATTTTACTAGCCATAGATTCATCAAAATAAGAAAACAACACACGAAAAACAGAATCTGTCAAAAACAGAACAGTCTGTAGTAATCTGTAGCTAACGCAAGATCCGGAACCCCAAAAATTCTAAAATAAATTGCTGGACGTGAGGAATTTATCTATTAATCATATGAAAAAATAATTAACTAAATAGCACTTTCCGAATAAAAATGGCAGCAGTTCTCGTGAGCGCTAAAGTTTCTGTTTTTTACAGCAAGATTAAAAAGACTTTCCCCAAGTCTTCCCAACGGTTCTACTTGGCACAAACACTAATTAAACACAAAAAACACAACCAAAACAGAGGCTAGATAAATTATTTATTACTAAACAGGAGCAAAAATCAAGGAATAAAAATAAAATTGGGTTGCCTCCCAACAAGCGCTATCGTTTAACGCCCCTAGCTAGGCATGAAAGCGAAGATAGATCTAGGTATCTTTAGTTGGTAATTCTTTAATGAGACATCTATCACCTTTAGGAGTTTCTTTCCTTTTATCAATAATCAAACTTCTAGGCACAAAATAAAAAAATCGTTAGTAGCAAATGGTTCCTTAATGATTGTAAAAAGATAAGGGCGAATACTTATAGATTTGAGATCCAAGTTTCTTTGCTAGAGGTTTCACCCTTATTTTTAGGAACATACATAATCTTGGAAATTTTAGTTGGAGGACTTGGGGTATTCTTTACGGAAGAAAAAGTGGTTCCCAAGTTGGTAATGATACCCTCAAGTTTATCGATTCTAGTGGAATCATGATTTATTCTTTCATTAACTATGGGTTCCTTCTCCTTAATATTTTTCAAAGTGACTCCTACTTTAGATCCATATTGAGTAATTTGGTTGTGGATCTTTTTATCAAAATTTTCAATTAACTCTACGGTAGCAACTTTATTTTCAATAATTTCAAGTTTTTGCATTACATGCTCCAAAGTTAACATAGTTCCATTAACCAAAAGAGGGGGTGAGCCAAACAAATCTATCATAGCATTATAGGAATCAAAAGTGTGGCTACCCAAGAAGTTCCCTCCGATAATGGTATCAAGGACATATCTATGCCAAGGAATAGCACCTACATAAAAATTGCGAAGAAGAATAGAAGTAGATTGCTTCCTGGTAGATCTATTTTGAGCATTGCAAATTCTATACCAAGCGTCTTTTAGGTTTTCTCCTTCCCTTTGCTTAAAATTAAGAACTTCATTTTCAGGAGACAACGGAGAAGATAGGGGACTAGCCATAACTACAAGCAAGCAATCCAACACACAAGCAAACAAGAAACGAGCAAAAAGAGGCGAATAGAGAAAGAGAGGGAGGATGGAGAGAGAGAGGGCGAATAAAACGGCAAGGGTGAAGTGGGGGAGAGGAAAACGAGAGGCAAATGGCAAATAATGCAATGCAGGACATAAGGGTTTGTGATGGGTACTTGGTATGTTGACTTTTGCGTACTCCCCGGCAACGACGCCAAAAATCCTTCTTGCTACCTCTTGAGCACTGCGTTGGTTTTCCCATGAAGAGGAAAGGGTGATGCAGTAGAGCAGCATAAGTATTTCCCTCAGTTTTTGAGAACCAAGGTATCAATCCAGTAGGAGGCCACGCACGAGTCCCTCGCACCTACACAAACAAATAAACTCCTCGCAACCAACGCGATAAAGGGGTTGTCAATCCCTTCACGGTCACCTACGAGAGTGAGATCTGATAGATATGATAAGATAATATTTTTGGTATTTTTATGATAAAGAGAAATAAAGATGCAAGTAAAATAAATGGCAAAGGAAATAACTAAGTATTGGAATATTAATATGATGGAAAATAGACCCGGGGGGCATAGGTTTCACTAGAGGCTTCTCTCAAGAGCATAAGTATTACGGTGGGTGAACAAATTACTGTTGAGCAATTGACAGAATTGAGCATAGTTATGAGAATATCTAGGTATGATCATGTACATAGGCATCACGTCCAAAACAAGTAGACCGACTCCTGCCTGCATCAACTACTATTACTCCACACATCGACCGCTATCCAGCATGCATCTAGAGTATTAAGTTCAAGAGAACAGAGTAACGCTTTAAGCAAGATGACATGATGTAGAGGGATAAACTCATGCAATATGATATAAACCCCATCTTGTTATCCTCGATGGCAACAATACAATACGTGCCTTGCTGCCCCTACTGTCCCTGGGAAAGGACACCGCAATATTGAACCCAAAGCTAAGCACTTCTCCCATTGCAAGAAAGATCAATCTAGTAGGCCAAACCAAACTGATAATTTGAAGAGACTTGCAAAGATAACCAATCATACATAAAATGTAGCGACCCGACCCGAATGGACCAAGTCTCTGTGCTTAAGTGTCATCCCTGGATCGGTATGCTGACACACACAGTACTCGAAGGATTTATAACAGAGGTAAATCACATGTATAAAGTAACGTAAATACTATTACCTCAATCCATATAGCGAAAGCAACAAGGTTGTGGATTCCCATCAACACCAACGGCAAAGTTGAGTGTAGAAATTGTAACCCTAACGTATCACTTACTCGTCGTAAGATCATCCTGCAACATGAGACGTTGCAGCCCGAAACGGGTCAGTACATTGAATGTACTGGCAAATTCACACCATAGAGAAAATGATGAACAATGGCTATCACTATATGCATATATGGCTGGTGGAAAAGCTCTATGGTTATAAGGTTTTTGCGTAAAGCCAATTTTTCCCTACTGCAAAGGAATAAGATTAATTACTATCATGGTGGTTGTTAAACATTGAGAATGGTTGACACCATTCTCAATCCCAATTAAGTAACAATTAAAACCCAACAACATTAATTAGAAGTAACATGATGAGATTCACATGATATTCAAGTACTAGATACTCAAGTTGTCCATAACCGGGGACACGGCTAATCATGATTAGTTTGTACACTCTGCAGAGGTTTGCGCACTTTTCCCCACAAGACTCGATCGCCTCCGTTGGATTTCTCGCACTACATGGTGTTTGAGAAACGGATGACCGAGACATAGTCTTTCAGAAGCGCTAGCACCTTACGATCGGGTAGACCGGTACACCTACATCCCCTACATCTGCTAGTCTACCACTGTAAGAGTTCGCACAACTTAATCAACTATGCCAGAGCCCATAATGGCTTGTGGCTGCACACGGAAGTTTCTAGTATGAATAATCTCATGATCCCTTTGAGCCTGGGTGGCGGTCCAAAATAAAAACAGGCAAGTCCTGATAGATATCAGGTGCCTCAATCCACCCAGATGTGTGTTTAAGTTGCCACCTTAGGTAAACCATTAAATTATCAATCTCACATCTGTCATGGATATCACTCACCCAATCCACGTCTACTAGCATAGCATGGCATAATAAGCAAGCGTAGAAGCAACTCCCAAAGGTTTCATAATAATACAGGTAATAGGTACTACCTCATCTACTTCCCATCCCACAATTTAATTAGATCCTAATCATGCAATGTGAGAGGATTGATCTAATGCAATAAAACATGGGTTGTAGAAAAGGTATGATCAAAGTGTGAACTTGCCTGCAATGTTTATGAAGATGATTCACACAAAAAACTCTTGATAGATCTACTCGTCACACTCCGGTCAATCTATCGTAAGCAAGCAATAGTAACCACACATAAGCAATCACTCAAAAGATCAGAAAGAACGAAGAAAACAATTCGGAAAACATCAAAACCAAACAAATAACTCTTGCATCATAAAACAATTTCTAACAGTACCAAAATTATATGAATTTGGCCTTATCAGAAAGTTTAGGTCAAGAGTTTCGATTTGCAAAAAGAATCAACTAAATCGGAGTTACGAAACTCAAGTTATGTTCAAACGAAGTTTGAATTCAGATCTGATCTAATTCAAATTTTAAACTTTTCAAAAACATGTTTAAGTTGGATTAATGGATAGAGGGGTTCGTAACGAAGAAGTGGGCGTTGGTTTCGTTGGATTTGGACTAACGAGTAAAAAGTTGTGCTTGTTTGAAGTATAGGGACTATTCTGTAAATAAAGTATTCACATCTAGGTCCCTGGCCGAAAATAACAGAAAAAGAAAAAGACTAAAAGGCGGACGTTCACTTATATGGTCTAAACAGTGGACGTTCGCTGTTTAATAAAACCTAAAAAAACAGATCTAGTCTAGGGTTTTTTTTAAACCGAACTTAAAGAAAAGAACCGGGGTCGGTTTATACCGGTTCGGGGAAAGAAAACCCGACGGCGGCGGCGGCGTTCGTCGGCGTCCGAGAAGACGGCAGCGGCGGCCCGGGCTTGACCGGAGCGGCGGCTCTGGTGGCCTACGGCGAGGGCGGAGTGGACGGGGAGGGGCGGCGCTGGGCGGCGGGGCCGATGGTGGCAACGGCGGCGGTCGGCGGCGGCGGTGGAGTGCGGGGTAGGGCGGCGGAGCTGCGGCAGTGACGGCAAACGGTGCAGCGGCGGCTCGGCTTCGAGCGGCGAGATGCGGGAGAGAGAGGGGGATCCAGGCGGCGGCTTTATAGGAGGAGGGGAGGGCGTTGGCGTGGAGGAGGGGGCAAGGAAGGAGGAGTCCGGGCGGACTCCGGCGGCGGCGCTCCCGTGCGGGAGTCGGTCTCCTGCGGGAGATCGGGGATGGGCGCGGAGGTGGGCTGGGCCGTGGCCTGGCCTGGGAGCTGGGCCGGCCCACTTCGGCGGAGGAAGTTTTTTTTTAGCAGAGAGAAAAGAAAGAAAAAAGAAAATAAAGCAAAATATTATATAGGCATATACTATACCAAAATTTGAAGAAAAAGATTTTCTACAACATGGACATTTTTCTAGCATTAAATAAAATACACACAAATTCTAATAATTCAAAGAGTGCTACTGGTCTATTAAAATCCAACAAAAATCATTTTAAAAATACCAAAATGATTTCAAATTAATTTTTCTCCAATTTCTGTTGTAGGGAATCATGTTACCCTAATTTCCATATATTTTATTTTTGGAGAAAAATAATTTGAATAAAACTCAAATAAATCCAAATTGAAAATAATTTCAAAAGGACTTTTGAATTTGATCCTTGAAACTCCCAACTCATATTTCATAATTTGAAGAAGTCATTTTATCTCCTCTCGTGAAAATCATTGAGTTGCTTAAAGTTTCTGAATTGAAATATTTCCAAATAAAATTCAATTATTTTCAAATACCCTTTCATTTAATTTTAAATGGAAGAAGTCATATCATCTTCGCTCAAGGGTTTTGTATTTGAATAGAATTTGAATTCATGGAGATCAGAAAGCAAATATGAACGTTTGGGAAAGTCCTTTTATTCCCTCTCATTTAACTTTCAAAAGTTTCGAATTCACTCACTTTCAGACAATCAATCAAACAATCAGTCAAATCTATCTATTTATTATAACATTCCAAAATTTAGAATTTTGGGATGTTACAAACCTACCACCCTTAAAAGGAATCTCGTCCTCGAGATTCGGAGAGGCTAGAGAGAAATAGGTTAGGTTCGGGGTCTCCTCAAAATACATCGATCTTCACAGGGGTCTGGGGTGCTACCACCCTTAGAAGCATGGTTACTGTTCCATCAAAACTCATATACTCCATCCTTATTCTTGACAGTGTCGGTCTTCTCAGATCCTCGAGAAAATTTCCTTCTCTGAGCTCTTCTGGTAGTGGCATAACCTTTTCCTCAATTCTTCTGTCCTTTCCTCTTGGTAAGGTTATTCCGAGATTGGGTCTTCTTAGCTGATGGGTCGGGCGCCAAAACTAAACAACTATCGATATCTCATGGTGGTCAACAATTTATGGTTTCTCCTGCAGGAAATGGGTATGGGTTGATCCTCACCGTATAACCTACGGTTGGCAAAAAGCTGCCGTGTACAAGGGAAATAATTGCTATACCATTCTAAGGTTTAAACAAGGTTTTCATCGTCGTCTCTCTACTATAGGTAAGTCACTCAGATTTACCATTCCGTATAGCAAGGCGAATAATAAGAGTGAGTCGGTATGGTGATCAATCCATCCCGCACCCAAATCATTACCTTGTATACGGTTTAGCGAATCTCGCATTGTAACACTCGGTCATCCTCACAAGCATTGCAGAATTTCTCTCGTCGACGAACCAAGTTCGGAATAATCCATTGATTCTGCAAGCCAGACAAACATCTATCATTCCTTCACAACTCTCAGGTTTTGCGTAAACTCCTATAAAATCGTCTGTCGACAAAGGTATATCCACTTCTAGGGTTTTTCCTTCAGCAAGAATGTGCTTGCTTCTTGCCAGGTCCTGGGGCCTGTGGGTTATGGCCCATCTCATCTCTTGTAGTCCTTGAACTTATCATCGGGCAACTAATCATTGTTCCAACTTCCTAGTATTTTTAAATCCATCCAATTGTATTGTCTTCCTTCTATTGGCACCAAACCAGGACATGATTACTCAGACTCATCAAGGAGTTTCCATTGATCCATATTTCCGACATCTTCCCTCCTTTATATCCAATAGTACTTCATCTCTTCATCCTCGTGGGATTTCCCACATACCGAGGTAAAAACTTATACTTATGAAGTCCATACTCTACTTCGTGGAACATCATTATCCTTTCCGCGGTCAAGCGTCCTTACATGGGAATATTGGCCATCTCTGCATGGCACTTCTTCAACTGGGAACCGTGAAACACATCCTGAACTCCTGACAGTCCTTTGGGTAACTCCAACTTGTAGGCCACTTCTCCCATACGCTCCAAAACTCGGTATGGTCCTACAAATCTCGGGGCTAACTGTCCCTTAACTCCAATCCGTTTAACTCCTCGCATAGGGAACACATGAAGACATGCTCTGTTTCCAATTTCATAGACTACCTCCTTGAGTTTTTGAGTCTACATAACTCTTCTGCCTGGACTGAGCTACCTTCAGTCTATCTCGAATCAACTTAACATTCTCTTCTGACTCCTTGATCACATTTGGTCCAACAACTGACGATCTTCAACTTCATCCCACATACTCTTGGGGCATCACACATATCGAGACAAAACTCATATTCATTTTTGTTTGAAATCCACTCAGTGGAGTATCCTTATCTTTTCCAGGGGTCAATGGTTCTTACAGGGTACTACCACCCTTAATATGCACAAATCTTCCATAGACCATATTTCTTTTATCCTCAAAAATGGTCAAAATCCTTCTTCATAGAGTAACAACTCATAAAATCCATATCAGCACCAACGATGCTAACTTTATTCATTCTCAAGTGATTACAATCTCTCGCTTTTCCATTACATGTCTCAACACCTCAATATAAAAGAGAATGTTCTCACTTCTACTACTCCATTTCTTTTGTTGCAAACTCAACTATCTAGCACAAGTTTCCTTCTCCTTGGGGCATTCTCTGGCAAAGTGCCCTGCTCCATTACCACTAAAACATATTACTTCTGACAAGTATCGAGGTTTCCTTTTTGGGCAATTGTTGAGGTAGTGCCCTGACTCCTTGCACCTATAACAGGTGATATGACTCAGGTCCTTCCTGGAATCCAATCTGCTTCTCTTCCTGGACCTTTCCATGCCAATCATGGCTTCTATTTCCTGTGGGTCATACTCTATTTCCTCCGTCGGGAATTCTACTAGATCCCCATTCATACAATTCTGGGAGATGTGTCCTTCTTCTCCACATGAATAGCAAGACTTGGTGCAGGGTTTAATTGGTTCTTCTTTGGGTGTGTCCTCCACCTCTTCCTTCATCACAACTTCTTCTAAAATTTCCATAAGGGCTCCTTTATTCACTTCTTTCTTCTGTTGTATGGTTCTTCATACCATGTGACACCGAGAGGGATAGTGGGTAGTCCCTTCACACAAGAAACAAGTGATCTGCCTAGTTGGGCATTCTTCAGCTGGGTGACTTCCTTCACAATTAGGGCATTCATCCTTGTGTTCTTTATGGTTGTGTCCTATTTCTCCACAAAGCTTGCATGCACGAGTTTTTTTCATATCCTTTCCATAAGGCTTCAATTTCTGGGACACAAACTGAGACTTTAGCAAATTCAACTTAAATTCTTTCCAAGTGGTTACTCCTTTCCATCCATTCATGGTTTGGTATATCCTCCACCAAGTAGCAGCACCTCTTTCAAAGCACTAAAGAGCATGTTGGGTCATATCATTTCCAACTATAGGCTTATTCTACATGTGATCTTCCATGTTCTGAATCCATTGGTCCATCTCCAATTGGCTCATCGGTCCAGAAAATATAAGCTCATCTTCATTCATCCTCTATTGGGTCCATGGGTTTGGGGTGAGATAAGAGAGATCAAGAGAGAGGGATACACACAATACAAACAATGGTTTTGAAAAGACAGATTTTTATTGTGGCTGTCGGAAAAACATCAAACAAATGACAGCTCACAAACGTCGCATCTAACGTAGGTATATAACAGGGGTTTGGTTTTCCAAGGTCAATAAATCTTCAACGTCTCCAAACTCTTCAAGCCTTGTTCATGCCTCCAATGGCTTCTTCCGATCATGCTTGTCTTTCTCAAGTTCTTTTGCCAGATCGATCTCTATTGGCGTGAAATCTCTTGTGACACCCTTTAATATTCCGGAGTTGCATTTCAAACTTCTGGTTTCAACATCCTTCACATGAACCATGGTCATACTGTCCTTCAATTCCTGACAAATCTCCGGTATCTCGAGGTTGTAGCTCCTCCAGCTTGGCTACTTTCACGTCTAAGTTCTTCACGAAATGCTCCATCTTAACTTCTTGATGTACTACTCCAGATCCTGGTGATACACTGGCTAGGGCTAAAACTTCATCTTATGATAGGTGCTCCATCAGCCTTCTTCCATCAAATCCATTCTGATGAAATGCATCCTTAACTCAGTACGGTAACAATAGCATCAGCGATGATGACATCACGGATAACCGTGTTTCCCTTGTCATTGCCATGAGCTATCTTCCATAATTGATATCCCCTGCCTTAGGGTTTTCTTGACAAAACTTTGAGTTCTATGATCCATGTTTCAGTCTTTCTCCGATACACCTTGATCTCGGGTATTGACAACTTCCATAGTCTGCCAAGTTCCATAAGGGTAGCCTTCCTAGGTCATACAAATCTGGAAATTCTTCAGAGCCTTCCAATTCTACTTGTCTTCGGCCTTCAACCGTTGTAGTTTCCATTATTCAGATGCACGGAAAATACTCTTCATTCCGAAGTGGCCTTAGTTGTCCGATATCTCGTACTTCTTGGGGTGGTCTCATCAGTCGAATCTTCGTGTGGTCAAAAGGGGAAAGGGGTATGGTCTCACTAAAAAAGGAATTTTTGAATAAGCTTAGAAGAGAAGAGAGGTAAAAGATCTTTTTGAAAGGGAAAGTTGTAGAGAAAAGTCTTTGCTATGGGCTTGCCAGTTTCTAGGGTCACGTCCTACAGTCAACATGTGCTTTGATACCATCTTGTAGCGACCCGACCCGAATGGATCAAGTCTCTGTGCTTAAGTGTCATCCCTGGATCGGTATGCTGACACACACAGTACTCGAAGGATTTATAACAGAGGTAAATCACATGTATAAAGTAACGTAAATACTATTACCTCAATCCATATAGCGGAAGCAACAAGGTTGTGGATTCCCATCAACACCAACGGCAAAGTTGAGTGTAGAAATCGTAACCCTAACGTATCACTTACTCGTCGTAAGATCATCCTGCAACATGAGACATTGCAGCCCGAAACGGGTTAGTACATTGAATGTACTGGCAAATTCACACCATAGAGAAAATGATGAACAATGGCTATCACTATATGCATATATGGCTGGTGGAAAAGCTCTATGGTTATAAGGTTTTTGCGTAAAGCCAATTTTTCCCTACTGCAAAGGAATAAGATTAATTACTATCATGGTGGTTGTTAAACATTGAGAATGGTTGACACCATTCTCAATCCCAATTAAGTAACAATTAAAACCCAACAACATTAATTAGAAGTAACATGATGAGATTCACATGATATTCAAGTACTAGATACTCAAGTTGTCCATAACCGGGGACACGGCTAATCATGATTAGTTTGTACACTCTGCAGAGGTTTGCGCACTTTTCCCCACAAGACTCGATCGCCTCCGTTGGATTTCTCGCACTACATGGTGTTTGAGAAACGGATGACCAAGACATAGTCTTTCAGAAGCGCTAGCACCTTACGATCGGGTAGACCGGTACACCTACATCCCCTACATCTGCTAGTCTACCACTGTAAGAGTTCGCACAACTTAATCAACTATGCCAGAGCCCATAATGGCTTGTGGCTGCACACGGAAGTTTCTAGTATGAATAATCTCATGATCCCTTTGAGCCTGGGTGGCGGTCCAAAATAAAAAAAGGCAAGTCCTGATAGATATCAGGTGCCTCAATCTACCCAGATGTGTGTTTAAGTTGCCACCTTAGGTAAACCATTAAATTATCAATCTCACATCTGTCATGGATATCACTCACCCAATCCACGTCTACTAGCATAGCATGGCATAATAAGCAAGCGTAGAAGCAACTCCCAAAGGTTTCATAATAATACAGGTAATAGGTACTACCTCATCTACTTCCCATCCCACAATTTAATTAGATCCTAATCATGCAATGTGAGAGGATTGATATAATGCAATAAAACATGGGTTGTAGAAAAGGTATGATCAAAGTGTGAACTTGCCTGCAATGTTGATGAAGATGATTCGCACAAAAAACTCTTGATAGATCTACTCGTCACACTCCGGTCAATCTATCGTAAGCAAGCAATAGTAACCACACATAAGCAATCACTCAAAAGATCAGAAAGAACGAAGAAAACAATTCGGAAAACATCAAAACCAAACAAATAACTCTTGCATCATAAAACAATTTCTAACAGTACCAAAATTATATGAATTTGGCCTTATCAGAAAGTTTAGGTCAAGAGCTTCGATTTGCAAAAAGAATCAACTAAATCGGAGTTACGAAACTCAAGTTATGTTCAAACGAAGTTTGAATTCAGATCTGATCTAATTCAAATTTTAAACTTTTCAAAAACATGTTTAAGTTGGATTAATGGATAGAGGGGTTCGTAATGAAGAAGTGGGCGTTGGTTTCGTTGGATTTGGACTAACGAGTAAAAAGTTGTGCTTGTTTGAAGTATAGGGACTATTCTATAAATAAAGTATTCACATCTAGGTCCCTGGCCGAAAATAACAGAAAAAGAAAAAGACTAAAAGGCGGACGTTCACTTATATGGTCTAAACAGTGGACGTTCACTGTTTAATAAAACCTAAAAAAAACTGATCTAGTCTAGGGGTTTTTTTTAAAACCGAACTTAAAGAAAAGAACCGGGGTCGGTTTATACTGGTTCGGGGAAAGAAAACCCGACGGCGGCGGCGGTGTTCGTCGGCGTCCGAGAAGACGACAGCGGCGGCCCGGGCTTGACCGGAGCGGCGGCTCTGGTGGCCTACTGCGAGGGCGGAGTGGACGGGGAGGGGCGGCGCTGGGCGGCGGGGCCGATGGTGGCAACGGCGGCGGTCGGCGGCGACGGTGGAGTGCGGGGCAGGGCGGCGGAGCTGCGGCAGCGACGGCAAACGGCGCGGCGGCGGCTTGGCTTCGATCGGCGAGATTCGGGAGAGAGAGGGGGATCCAGGCGGCGGCTTTATAGGAGGAGGGGAGGGCGGTGGCGTGGAGGAGGGGAGGGCGTTGGCGTGGAGGAGGGGGCAAGGAAGGAGGAGTCCGGGCGGACTCCAGCGGCGGCGCTCCCGTGCGGGAGTCGGTCTCCTGCGGGAGATCGGGGATGGGCGCGGAGGTAGGCTGGGCCGTGGCCTGGCCTGGGAGCTGGGCCGGCCCAGTTCGGCGGAGGAAGTTTTTTTTTAGCAGAGAGAAAAGAAAGAAAAAAGAAAATAAAGCAAAATATTATATAGGCATATACTATACCAAAATTTGCAGAAAAAGATCTTCTACAACATGGACATTTTTCTAGCATTAAATAAAATACACACAAATTCTAATAATTCAAAGAGTGCTACTGGTCTATTAAAATCCAACAAAAATCATTTTAAAAATACCAAAATGATTTCAAATTAATTTTTCTCCAATTTTCTGTTGTAGGGAATCATGTTACCCTAATTTCCATATATTTTATTTTTGGAGAAAAATAATTTGAATAAAACTCAAATAAATCCAAATTGAAAATAATTTCAAAAGGACTTTTGAATTTGATCCTTGAAACTCCCAACTCATATTTCATAATTTGAAGAAGTCATTTTATCTCCTCTCGTGAAAATCATTGAGTTGCTTAAAGTTTCTGAATTGAAATATTTCCAAATGAAATTCAATTATTTTCAAATACCCTTTCATTTAATTTTAAATGGAAGAAGTCATATCATCTTCGCTCAAGGGTTTTGTATTTGAAAAGAATTTGAATTCATGGAGATCAGAAAGCAAATATGAACGTTTGGGAAAGTCCTTTTATTCCCTCTCATTTAACTTTCAAAAGTTTCGAATTCACTCACTTTCAGACAATCAATCAAACAATCAGTCAAATCTATCTATTTATTATAACATTCCAAAATTTAGAATTTTGGGATGTTACATAAAAGAATTCAGAGAAGATTCAAATATTGTTCATAGATAAACTTGATCATAAACCCACAATTCATCGATCTCAACAGACACACCGCAAAAGAAGATTACATTGAATAGATCTCCACAAGAGAGGGGGAGAACTTTGTATTGAGATCCAAAAAGAGAGAAGAAGCCATCTAGCTAATAACTATGGACCCGTAGGTCTGAAGTAAACTACTCACACTTCATCGGAGAGGCTATGGTGTTGATGTAGAAGCCCTCCGTGATCGATACCCCCTCCGGCGGAGCTCCGGAAAAGGCCCCAAGATGGGATCTCGTGGATACAGAAAGTTATGACGATGGAATTAGGGTATTGGCTCCGTATCTGGTAGTTTGGGGGTACGGAGGTATATATAGGAGGAATGAGTACGTCGGTGGAGCAACGTGGGCCCCACGAGGGTGGAGGGCATGCCTGGGGGGTAGGCGCGCTCCCCTACCTCGTGCCTTCCTCGTTGATTGCTTGACGTAGGGTCCAAGTCCTCTGGATCATGTTCGTTCCAAAAATCACGTTCCCGAAGGATTCATTCCGTTTGGACTCCGTTTGATATTCTTTTTCTACGAAACCCTAAAATAGGCAAAAAACAACAATTCTGGGTTGGGCCTCCGGTTAATAGGTTAGTCCCAAAAATAATATAAAAGTGTATAATAGAGCCCAATAATGTCCAAACCAGGATATAATATAGCATGGAACAATCAAAAATTATAGATACGTTGGAGACGTATCAGTGAGCTATATATAATAAAGATTAGTGTTGAGTCAAGGGCTTGATTATTTTGCCATGATCTTGAGTGAATAAAAGAAAAGAGAAAGAATAAAAATAAAATAAAAGAGATCATATGGGTCTTATGAAGAGTAATGAGCTCACATAGAAAGAGTATGATGAATAAAAGTTGTTGAGAGTTGACAAACATAGTTTTGGTCATCGTTGCAATTAATAGGAAGTAATAAAGAAAGAGAGGTCTTCACATATAAATACACTATCTTGGACATATTTTATGATTGTGAGCACTCATTAAAATATGACATGCTAAAGAGTTGACGTTGGACAAGGAAGACAACATGATGGGTTATGTTTTCTTACATCTGAGATAAATTATATTGGCATGGATCATCCAACATGATTGAGCTTGCCTTTCCCCCTCATGCTAGCCAAATTCTTTGCACCAAGTAGAGATACTACTTGTGCTTCCAAACACCCTTAAACCAATTTTGCCATGAGAGTCCACCATACCTACCTATGGATTGAGTAAGATCCCTCAAGTAAGTTGTCGTCGATGCAAGCAATAAAAATTGCCCTCTAAATATGTATGACTTATTAGTGTGGGAGAAAATAAGCTTTATACGATCGTGTGATACGGAAGAAATAAAAGCAACGGACTGCATAATAAAGGTCCATATCACAAGTGGCAATATAAAGTGGCGTTCTTTCGCATTAAGATTTTGTGCATCCAACCATAAAAGCGCATGACAACCTCTGCTTCCCTTTGCGAAGGGCCTATCTTTTACTTTTATCTCCTACCTTACATAAGAGTCATGGTGATCTTCACCCTTCCTTTTTACATTTTATCTTTTAGCACAACATGTTGGAAAGATCCTGGTATATATGGCTAATTGGATGTGAGTTTTCATGAACTATTATTGTTGACATTACCCTTCAGGTAAAACGTTGGGAGGAAAAACTATAAGCCCCTATCTTTCTCTATGTCCGATTAAAACTCCATACCCATAAGTATTGCTTGAGTGTTAGCAATTGTGAAAGACTATATGATAGTTGAGTATGTGGACTTGCTGAAAATCTCTTATATTGACTCTTTCCTATGTTATGATAAATTGCAATTGCTCCAATGACTGAGATTATAGTTTGTTAGTTTTCAATGAAGTTTATGATTCATACTTGAAATTGTGATTGAATTGTTACTCTAGCATAAGAGATCATATGACAATAATTATATAAGTTGTTGTTCTAAGAATGATCATGATGCCCTCATGTCCGTATTTTATTTTTATCGACACCTCTATCTCTAAACATGTGGACATATTTTTCGATTTCGGCTTTCGCTTGAGGACAAGCAAGGTCTAAGCTTGGGGGAGTTGATATGTCCATTTTGCATCATGCTTTTATATTGATATTTATTGCATTATGGGCTGTTATTACACATTATGTCACAATACTTATGCCTATTCTCTCTTATTTTACAAGGTTTACATAAAGAGGGAGAATACCGGCAGCTGGGATTCTGGGCTGGAAAAGGAGCAAATATTAGAGACCTATCCTGCACAGCTCCAAAAGTCCTGAAACTTCACGGAAGTCATTTTCAGAATATATAAAAAATACTGAGCGCAATAAGTTCCAAAGGGGGGGGGCACACCCTGGCCACAAGGGTGGGGGCGCGCCCTACCCCCCTGGGCACGCCCCTGCCTCACGGGCCCCCTGCCTCGTGGGCCCCCTGGTGGCCTTCCGATGCCCATCTTCTGCTATATGGAGTCTTTCGATGAGAAAAAAATCATAAGCAAGCTTTCGGGACGAGACTCCGCCGCCACGAGGCAGAACCTTGGCGGAACCAATCTAGGGCTCCGACGGAGCTGTTCTGCCGAGGACACTTCCCTCCGGGAGGGGGAAATCATCGTCATTGTCATCACCAACAATCCTATCATTGGGAGGGGGTCAATCTCCATCAACATCTTCACCAGCACCGTCTCCTCTCAAACCCTAGTTCATCTCTTGTATCCAATTCTTGTCTCCAAGTCTGGGATTGGTACTTGTGGGTTGCTAGTAGGGTTGATTACTCCTTGTAGTTGATGCTAGTTGGTTTATTTGGTGGAAGATCATATGTTTAGATCCTATATGCATATTCATACCCCTGTGATTATGAACATGAATATGCTTTGTGAGTAGTTATGTTTGTTCCTGAGGACATGGGAGAAGTCTTGCTATTAGTAGTCATGTGAATTTGGTATTCATTCGATATTTTGATGAGATGTATGTTGTCTCTCCTCTAGTGGTGTTATGTGAACGTCGACTACATGACACTTCACCATTATTTGGGCCTAGAGGAAGGCATTGGGAACTAATAAGTAGATGATGGGTTGCTAGAGTGACAGAAGCTTAAACCCTAGTTTATGCGTTGCTCCGTAAGGGGCTAATTTGGATCCGCATGTTTCATGCTATGGTTAGGTTTACCTTAATACTTTTGTTGTAGTTGCGGATGCTTGCAATAGAGGTTAATCATAAGTGGGATGCTTGTCCAAGTAAGGACATCACCCAAGCACCGGTCCACCCACACACCAAATTATCAAAGTACCGAACGCGAATCATATGATCGTGATGAAACCTAGATTCACGATAATTCCCATGTATCCCCGGGAGCGTTTTTCTCTATATAAGAATTTGTCCAGGCTTGTCCTTTGCTACAAAAAGGATTGGGCCACCTTGCTGCACTTTATTTACTTTTGTTACTTGTTGCTCGTTACAAATTATCTTATCAGAAAACTATCTGTTACCTATAATTTCAGTGCTTGCAGAGAATACCTTGCCGAAAACCTCTTATCATTTCCTTCTACTCCTCGTTGGGTTCGACACTCTTACTTATCGAAAGGACTATGATAGATCCCCTATACTTGTGGGTCATCATGAAGCCCTTCACGGTCACTTACGAGAGTGAGATCTGATAGATATGATAAGATAATATTTTTGGTATTTTTATGATAAAGAGAAATAAAGATGCAAAGTAAAATAAATGGCAAAGGAAATAACTAAGTATTGGAATATTAATATGATGGAAGATAGACCCGGGGGCCATAGGTTTCACTAGTGGCTTCTCTCAAGAGCATAAGTATTACGGTGGGTAAACGAATTACTGTCGAGCAATTGATAGAATTGAGCATAGTTATGAGAATATCTAGGTATGATCATGTATATAGGCATCACGTCCGAGACAAGTAGACCGAAACAATTCTGCATCTACTACTATTAATCCACACATTGACCGCTATCCAGCATGCATCTAGAGTATTAAGTTCATAAGAACAGAGTAATGCTTTAAGGAAGATGACATGATGTAGAGGGATAAACTCATGCAATATGATATAAACCCCATCTTTTTATCCACGATGGCAACAATACAATACGCGTCAGTTCCCTTTCTGTCACTGGGATCGAGCACTGCAAGATTGAACCCAAAGCTAAACACTTCTCCCATTGCAAGAAAGATCAATCTAGTAGGCCAAACCAAACTGATAATTCGAAGAGACTTGCAAAGATAAACCAATCATACATAAAATAATTCAGAGGAGAATCAAATATTGTTCATAGATAATCTGGATCATAAACCCACAATTCATCGGATCTCGACAAACACACCGCAAAAGAAGATTACATCGAATAGATCTCCAAGAAGATCGAGGAGAACTTTGTATTGAGATCCAAAGAGAGAGAAGAAGCCATCTAGCTAATAACTATGGACCCATAGGTCTGAACTAAACTACTCACACATCACCGGAGAGGCCATGGAGTTGATGTAGAGGCCCTCCGTGATCAATGCCCCCTCCGGCGGAGCTCCGGAAAAGGCCCCAAGATGGGATCTCTTGGGTACAGAAGGTTGCGGCAGTGGAATTAGATTTTCATGGTGCTCCTGGATGTTTGGGGGTACGTGGATATATATAGGAGGAAGAAGTACGTCGGTGGAGCAACGGAGGGCCCACGAGGGTGGAGGGCGCGCCTAGGGGGGTAGGCGCGCCCCCTACCTCGTGCCTTCCTCCCTTGTTTCTTGACGGCCACTCCAAGTCTCCTGGATCACGTTTATTGAGAAAATCACGTTCCCGAAGGTTTCATTCCGTTTGGACTCCGTTTGATATTTCTTTTCTTCGAAACCCTAAAATAGGAAAAAAAAACAGCAATTTGGGTTGGGCCTCCAGTTAGTAGGTTAGTCCCAAAAATGGTATAAAAGTGTAAAATAAAGCCCATTAACATCCAAAATAGATAATATAATAGCATGCAGCAATCAAAAATTATGGATACGTTGGAGATGTATCATTAGGTTCAACACTCTTACTTATCAAAAAGGCTACGATAGATCCCCTACACTTGTGGGTCATCAAGACTCTTTTCTGGCGCCGTTGCCGGGGAGTGAAGCGCCTTTGGTAGGTGGAATTTGGTAAGGAAAAATTTATATAGTGTGCTGAAATTTACTGTCACTTGTCACTATGGAACATAATCCTTTCAGGGGCTTGTTCGGGGTATCTTCACCCCGACCAGTAGAGCAAAGAGTTGCTCCTCAACCTACTGAACCTACTGAAAATGTTCACTTTGAAATTCCTTCGGGTATGATAGAGAAACTGCTAGCTAATCCTTTTGCACGAGATGGAACATTGCATCCCGATTTGCACCTAATCTATGTGGATGAAGTTTGTGGATTATTTAAGCTTGCAGGTATGCCCGAGGATGTTATCAAGAAGGTTTTCCCTTTATCTTTGAAGGGAGATGCATTGAAATGGTATAGGCTATGTGATGATATGGGATCATGGGACTATAAGCGATTGAAATTGGAATTTCACCAGAAGTTTTATCCTATGCATCTTGTTCATCGTGATCGTAATTATATATATAATTTTTGGCCTCACGAAAGAGAAAGCATCGCTCAAGCTCGGGGGAGGCTTAAGTCAATGTCATATTCATGCCCCAATCATGAGCTCTCAAGAGAAATTATTATTCAAAAAATTTATGCTCGACTTTCTCTCAGTAATCGCTCCATGCTCGATACTTCTTGTACTGGATCTTTTATGATGAAGACTATTGAATTCAAATGGGATTTATTGGAAAGAATTAAACGCAACTCTGAAGATTGGGACCTCGACGAAGGTAAGGATTCAGGTATAACACCTAAGTTTGATTGTGTTAAATCTTTTATGGATACCGATGCATTTCATGAATTTAGCACTAAATATGGACTTAACTCTGAGATAGTAGCTTCCTTTTGTGAATCCTTTGCTACTCATGTTGATCTCCCTAAGGAGAAGTGGTTTAAATATAACCCTCCCATTGAAGTAAAAGTAGTTGCACCTATTAAAGTTGAAGAAAAGCCTATCACTTATAATGATCCTGTTGTTCCTACTGCTTATGTTGAGAAACCACCTTTCCCTGGTAGAATAAAGGATCATGCTAAAGTTTCAACTGTAGTCAACAAAAGTAATATTAGGACACACAAACCCCCTGAGCAATTTAAATTTGAACCTAATATTTCTATGGTTAAAGATCTCTTGGCCGATAATATTGATGGGCATGTTATTTACTTCTGTGATGAGACTGCTAGAATTGCTAGACCCGATACTAAAAATAAACATAGACCTGTTGTAGGCATGCCTGTTATTTCTGTTAAAATAGGAGATCATTGCTATCATGGCTTATGTGATATGGGTGCTAGTGCAAGTGCAATACCTCATTCCTTATACAAAGAAATTATGCATGATATTGCACCTGCTGAGATAGAAGATATCGATGTTACCATTAAGCTTGCCAATAGAGATACTATTTCACCGATTGGGATTGTTAGAGATGTTGAAGTCTTGTGTGGGAAAATAAATACCCTACTGATTTTCTTGTTCTTGGTTCCCCACAAGATAGCTTTTGTCCAATTATATTTGGTAGACCCTTCTTGAATACTATTAATGCTAAGATAGACTGCAATAAGGATATTGTTTCTGTTGGTTTAGGGGATATGTCTCATGAGTTTAATTTTGCTAAGTTTCATAGACAACCCCGTGATGAGGAATTGCCTATTAAAGATGAAATTATTGGTCTTGCTTCTATTGCCATGCCTCCCACCGATCCTTTAGAACAATATTTGCTAGACCATGAAAATGATATGTTCATGAATGGAAGAAGGGAAATAGATGAAGTATTCTTCAAACAGGGACCTATTCTGAAACACAACTTGCCTGTTGAAATCCTAGGGGATCCTCCTACACCCAAGGGTGATCCCGTGTTTGAGCTTAAACCATTACCTGATACTATTAAATATGCTTATCTTGATGAAAAGAAGATATATCCTGTTATTATTAGTGCTAACCTTTCAGAGAAGGAGGAAGAAAAATTACTGAAAACTCTGAAGAAGCACCGCGCTACTATTGGATATACTATTAATGATCTTAAGGGCATTAGTCCCACTCTATGTCAACATAAAATAAATTTGGAGAAAGACGCCAAACCAGTTATTGATCACCAACGATGGCTAAATCCTAAGATGAAAGAAGTGGTAAGAAAGGAAATATTAAAGCTCCTTGAGGCAGGTATAATTTATCCCGTTGCTGATAGTCAGTGGGTAAGTCCTGTCCATTGTGTCCCTAAGAAGGGAGGTATTACTGTCGTTCCTAATGATAAAGATGAATTGATTCCACAAAGAATTATTACATGTTATAGGATGGTAATTGATTTCCGCAAATTAAATAAAGCTACTAAAAAAGATCATTACCCTTTGCCTTTTATTGATCAAATGCTAGAAAGATTATCCAAACATACACATTTTTTGCTTTCTAGATGGTTACTCTGGCTTCTCTCAAATATCTATGTCGGCTGATGATCAAGCAAAGACCACTTTTACTTGCCCTTTCAGTACTTTTGCTTATAGACGTATGCCTTTTGGTTTACTTAATGCACCTGCTACCTTTCAAAGATGCATGATGGCTATATTCTCTGACTTTTGTGAAACAATTTGTGAGGTTTTCATGGACGATTTCTCCGTTTATGGATCCTCTTTTGATGATTGCTTGAGCAACCTTGATCGAGTTTTGCAGAGATGTGAAGAAACTAATCTTGTCTTGAACTGGGAGAAGCGCCACTTTCTGGTTACTGAAGGTATTGTCTTGGGGCATAAAATTTCTGAAAGAGGTATTGAAGTTGATAAAGCTAAGGTTGACGCTATTGAAAAGATGTCGTGTCCCAAGGACATCAAAGGTATAAGAAGTTTCCTTGGTCATGCCGGTTTTTATAGGAGGTTCATTAAGGACTTTTCAAAAATTTCCCGGCCTCTGACTAATCTATTACAAAAATATATTCCTTTTGTCTTTGATGATGATTGTGTAAAAGCATTCGAAGTACTTAAGAAAGCTTTGATTTCTGCACCTATTGTTTAGCCACCTGATTGGAATTTACCTTTTGAAATTATGTGCGATGCTAGTGATTATGCTGTAGGGGATGTTCTAGGATAAAGAGTTGATAAGAAATTAAATGTTATCCAATATGCTAGTAAAACCGTAGACAGTGCCCAAAGAAATTATGCTACTACTGAAAAAGAATTTTTAGCAGTTGTATTTGCTTGTGATAAGTTCAGACCTTATATTGTTGATTCTAAAGTAACTATTCACATGGATCATGCTGCTATTAAATATCTTATGGAAAAGAAAGATGCTAAACCTAGACTTATTAGATGGGTTCTCCTACTACAAGAATTTGATTTGCATACTATTGATAGAAAGGGAGCTGAGAACCCCGTTGCAGACAACTTGTCTAGGTTAGAGAATGTTCTTGATGACCCACTACCTATTGATGATAGCTTTCCAGATGAACAATTAAATGTCATAAATGTTTCTCGTACTGCTCCATGGTATGCTGATTATGCTAATTATATTGTTGCTAAATTCATACCACCTTGTTTCACATACCAGCAAAAGAAAAGGTTTTTCTATGATTTGAGACATTACTTTTGGGATGACCCACATCTTTATAAAGAAGGAGTAGATGGTATTATTAGACGTTGTGTACCTGAGCATGAACAGGAACAGATCTTACGTAAGTGTCACTCCGAGGCTTATGGAGGACACCACGCTGGAGATAGAACTACACACAAGGTATTGCAGTCCGGTTTTTATTGGCCTACTGTCTTCAAGGATGCCCGTAAGTTTGTATTATCTTGTGATGAATGTCAAATAATTGCTAATATTAGTAGACGTCAAGAAAAGCCTATGAATTATTCACTTGTTATTGAACTATTTGATGTTTGGGACTTTGATTATATGGGACCTTTTCCTTCCTCTAATGGGTATACACATATTTTAGTTGCTGTTGATTACGTTACTAAGTGGGTAGAAGCTATTCCAACTAGTAGTGCTGATCATAACACCTCTATTAAGATGCTTAAAGAAGTTATTTTCTTGAGGTTTGGAGTCCCTAAATATTTAATGACTGATGGTGGTTCACATTTTATTCATGGTGCCTTTCGTAAAAGGCTTGCTAAGTATGATGTTAATCATAGAATTGCATCTCCTTATCATCCACAGTCTAGTGGTCAAGTAGAATTGAGTAATAGAGAGCTCAAATTAATTTTGCAGAAGACCGTTAATAGATCTAGGAAGAATTTGTCCAAGAAACTTGATGATGCATTATGGGATTATAGAACCGCATATAAAAATCCTATGGGTATGTCTCCGTATAAAATGGTTTATGGAAAAGCATGTCACTTACCTCTCGAACTAGAACATAAGGCATATTGGGCCATTAAAGAGCCCAATTATGATTTAAAACTTGCCGGTGAGAAGAGGTTATTTGACATTAGCTCACTTGATGAATGGAGAACCCAGGCTTATGAGAATGCCAACCTGTTTAAAGAAAAGGTTAAAAGATGGCATGACAAAAGGATACAAAAGCGTGAGTTTAATATAGGTGATTATGTATTGCTGTACAACTCTCGTTTAAGATTTTTTGCAGGCAAGCTTCTCTCTAAATGGGAAGGTCCTTACATTATCGAGGAGGTCTATTGTTCCGGTGCCATAAGAATCAACAACTTCGAAGGCACAAATCCGAAGGTGGTGAACGGTCAAAGAATCAAACATTATATCTCAGGTAATCCCATAAATGTTGAAACTAATATTATTGAAACTATAACCCCAGAGGAATACATAAGAGACACTTTCTGGAACGTTTCAGACCCCGAAAAGGAATAGGTACATGGTACGATAAGTAAACTGACTCCAAAACTGTCCTAATGGCAATTTTTCTCTGTTTTGGAATACTTAAGAAAATAGGAAAATAAGAAGCAGACCGGAAAGTACACAAGGGTGGAGGGCGCGCCCTACCCCCTGGGCGCGCCCCCGCCTCGTGGGCACCTCGTGTGCTCTCCAGACTCCGTTTTCTTGCATGATACTCCTTTTGGTCGATAAAAATTCATTATATAATCTCCCGAAGGTTTTAACCACCGTATCACGCAAATATCTCTTGTCCTTGTTTCGAACTATTTCTGCTGCAGATTAGCGCAATATCTCTTCTCAAGAGTCGGTCGGGGAGAGTCGGGTGTCTCATCTGACACCAGGTCTAGGGGCAAACAACGATGCCTATCACTTTGGGCCCTCAACGGAGGAAGGGATGTAAGCTGACTTGAAAAGGATAGATGCCATGGAGGAGGACCAAGAAGTTACTTCTCGTTTCCGGGCAGGATTCACGATGGGGGAACTACAGAGCTCAATGGAGGATGAGTGTTACTTGTTCTCTCGCAGCTATGCAACATCCTTGGGTGAAAGGAGCTTTAACCGTCACGGGCAAGCTCCGTAAGGAAATAATGGGCCTCAAGCAGCAAGTCAATAAGCTCGAAGAAGAGAATCGTATCTTGAGGGGCATCATCGCCAAGAATATCACATCACCACCCCCGAATAAGGAGACATAAACACATGGGTATGGGCACTCCCCTTGGCAACTGCCAAGCTTGGGGGAGTGCCCTGGTATCGTATCACCATCACTTTTACCTTTACCATTTTTCTTAGCTCAATCCTTTTGATAATATCTTGATCTAGTAGAATAAAGTTTTAGTATGATCTAGTTGTAAGTTTTGCTTTATGATCTCCCTATGTAATCGAGTCCATGAGCTGTATATAATAAAGATTAGTGTTGAGTCAAGGGCTTGAGTCAAGGGCTTGATTATTTTGCTATGATCTAGAGGGAATAAAATAAAAGAGAAGAAATAAAGAGATCATATGGATCTTATGGAGAGTAATGAGCTCACATATAAAGAGTATGATGAATAAAAGTTGTTGAGAGTTGACAAACATAGTTTTGGTCATCGTTGCAATTAATAGGAAGTAATAAAGAAAGAGAGGTCTTCACATATAAATACACTATCTTGGACATCTTTTATGATTGTGAGCACTCATTAAAATATGACATGCTAAAGAGTTGACGTTGGACAAGGAAGACAACGTAATGGGTTATGTTTTCTTACATCTGAGATAAATTATATTGTCATGGACCATCCAACATGTTGAGCTTGCCTTTCCCTCTCATGCTAGCCAATTTCTTTGCACCAAGTAGAGATACTACTTGTGCTTCCAAACATCCCTAAACCCAGTTTTTCCATGAGAGTCCACCATATCTACCTATGGATTGAGTAAGATCCTTCAAGTAAGTTGTCATCGGTGCAAGCAATAAAAATTGCTCTCTAAATATGTATGACTTATTAGTGCGGAGAAAATAAGCTTTATACGATCTTGTGATATGGAAGAAATAAAAGCGAGGGACTGCATAATAAAGGTCCATATCACAAGTGGCGATATAAAGTGACGTTCTTTTGCATTAAGATTTCGTGCATTCAACCATAAAAGCGCATGACAACCTCTGCCTCCCTCTACGAAGGGCCTATCTTTTATTCTTGTCTTATACTTCATGCAACGAGTCAGGGTGATATTCACCTTTCCTGTTTTACATTTTATCCTTTGGCAAGCACAATTGTTGGAAAGATCCAGATATATATAGCTAATTGGATGTGAGTTTTCATGAACTATTATTGTTGATATTACCCTTGAGGTAAAATGTTGGGAGGCAAAACTATAAGCCCCTATCTTTCTCTGTGTCCGATTAAGACTTCATACCCATAAATATTGCGTGAGTGTTAGCAATTGTGAAAGACTAAAAGATGGTTGAGTATGTGGACTTGCTGAAAAGCTCTTATATTGACTCTTTCCTATGTCATGATAAATTGCAATTGCCTCATTGACCGAGATTAGAGTTTGTTAGCTTTCAATGAAGTTTATGATTCATACTTGAAATTGTGATTGAATTGTTACTTTAGCATTAGAGATCATATGACAATATATATATATATGTTGCTATTCTAAGAATGATCATGATGACTCATGTCCGTATTTTATTTTTATCGACACCTCTATCTCTAAACTTGTGGACATATTTTTCGATTTCGGCTTTCGCTTGAGGACAAGCGAGGTCTAAGCTTGGGGGAGTTAATACGTCCATTTTGCATCATGCTTTTATATCGATATTAATTGCATTATGGGCTGTTATTACACATTATGTCACAATACTTATGCCTATTCTCTCTTATTTTACAAGGTTTATATGAAGAGGGAGAATGCCGGCAGCTGGGATTCTGGGCTGGACAAGGAGCAAATATTAGAGACCTATCCTGCACAGCTCTAAAAGTCCTGAAACTTCACGAAAGTTATTTCCAGAATATATAAAAAAATATTGAGCGAAGAAAGTTCCAGAGGGGGCCACACCCTCGCCACAAGGGTGGGGGCGCGCCCTACCCCCCTGGACGCACCCCCTGCCTCGTGGGCCCCCTGGTGGCCCTCCGATGCCCATCTTCTGCTATATGAGGTCATTCGCTGAGAAAAAAGGATAAGCAAGCTTTCGGGAAGAAACTCCGCCACCACGAGGCGAAACCAATCTAGGGCTCCGGTAGAGCTGTTCTGCCAGGAGGGGGAAATCATCGCCATCGTCATCACCAACGATCCTCTCATCGGGAGGGGGTCAATCTCCATCAACATCTTCACTAGCACCATCTCATCTCAAACCCTAGTTCATCTCTTGTATCCAATCTTTGTATCCAAACCTCAGATTGGTACCTGTGGGTTGCTAATAGTGTTGATTACTCCTTGTAGTTGATGCTAAATGGTTTACTTGGTGGGAGATCGTATGTTCAGATCCATTATATATATATTAATACCCCTCTGATTATGAACATGACTATGCTTTGTGAGTAGTTACGTTTGTTCCTGAGGACATGGGAGAAGTCTTGCTATAAGTAGTCATGTGAATTTGGTATTCGTTCGATATTTTGATGAGATGTATGTTGTCATCCCTCTAGTGGTGTCATGTGAACTTTGACCACATGACACTTCACCATTGTTTGGGCCTAGAGGGAGGCATTGGGAAGTAATAATTAGATGATGGGTTGCTAGAGTGATAGAAGCTTAAACCCTAGTTTATGCGTTGCTTCGTAAGGGGCTGATTTGGATCCATGTGTTTCATGCTATGGTTAGGTTTACCTTAATACTTCTGTTGTAGTTGCGGATGCTTGCAATCGGGGTTAATCATAAGTGGGATGCTTATCCAAGTAAGGACAGCACCCAAGCACTGGTCCACCCACATATCAAATTATCAAAGTACCAAACGCAAATCATATGAACGTGATGAAAACTAGCTTCCCATTTGTCCTCGGGAGCACTTTCCTTCATATAAGAGTTTGTCCAGGCTTGTCCTTTGCTACAAAAAGGATTGGGCCATCTTGCTGCACCTTATTTACTTTTATTACTTGCTACTTGTTACAAATTACCTTATCACAAAACTATCTGTTACCGATAATTTCAGTGCTTGCAGAGTATACCTTACTGAAAACTGCTTATCATTTCTTTCTGCTCCTCGTTGGGTTCGACACTCTTACTTATCAAAAAGGGTACGATAGATCCCCTACACTTGTGGGTCATCATTCCTCCTCTCGCAGGACTTCTTTCAATCTCATCTCCGCATCTACTTTAGCATGAAGCTCCGTGGTTTCTAAAATTGTGGACTCAGCTTTTACATCTAGGGACTGTATAAGTGTAAGGAGCCTTTCCTTTTCAACCTTATAAATCCCACTAATATGCTTAGCCCACCCTCGTAAGAAACTTCTCAAGTGCTTATCTTATTCTGCTATCTCTCAAAAAAAGTCCTCCTTCCTGCATCTTTAGCCCATTCCCTGGCTATCAGATCCAAGAACCCGTCTCTTTCAAACCACGCTAGTTCGAAAGAAAAGGTATTTCTATTCCCCACATGTGTTGCCTCACCAGAGTCAACCAGCAAAGGGGTGTGGTCTGAGATTCCATGTGATAACGCTTGGACTGTTACCAGAGGGAATTTCTGTTCCCAGTCGACTCTCGCGAGGACTCGATCCAACTTCTCAAACGTCGTTTGGTAGGGTATTAGCCCAAGTGAATTTTCTACCCGAAAGCTCTATCTCTCTCAGATCCAAACTTTCAATAATGGTATTAAACATAAATGACCACCTGCCGAGGTTTTACAATTTCATTCAACTGATATTACTAACCCTGTATTTTTATGTAACTATTATATGTGGCATGATATTTTGGTTCTTATGTTGTCTTTTGACTGTTATAATTTGCGATATGGTACTAGATTGTATAAACAATCAGGGGTCGAGCTATGTACATATTGGCGGGGGGGGCATTGGCTCCAGCCTTGGATCAAGTTGAAGCATGTTCTTTTAGGAGAGTCTAGATTAGAATATATCCTAGCAAGCTTCATCATTGCAAATAATAGTTAGTTCATACCCAAATGCTTAGTGAACCCTTTTGCAAGAACATCTGGCTTCGCCCCTGGAAGACACAAACAATGGAATGTAGTCGTATGGATTTCCGCCCCCCCCCCCCTTTGTGATCAGCCACGCATACAGTGGCCGCAAACACAGCCAAAAAGACTATGAAGTGATGTGGAGCTGTCATCAATCGAACTATGGAATTAATTGCCTCCCAACTCAAACTCAATCCAACTTGTCGCCACACAAATTATTGTGGAATTTGCATTTATAGTCATTTCCAAAGCAAGGGAGCATGTGACTCCACGGATTGGCACATCCTAGGTTTTTGTTTCTTATTGGGATCTTGCTTTTCATGGTTCGCATCTCTGCAACTCGCGATTTTCGTGAGAGAACCAAATCCAATTTGGTAAAGATTATGATTTGTGCTCACACGGTATTGGGTTCATTTGATTGATTTCCTTGATTTGATCAGTGCCTAGTAAATTATCCATCGCGTCCACATGCCATAGGGATCCATTAGAACAAGGCAGTACCTCATTTTGGTTAGAACAAGGTAAACAACGCATCCAATAACCAACTACAAGGAGTTGCCACATCACCTATAGTCAACCTAATAGTAGACATGTATAGTAGCAAATGATAAATATGTACTACTTTACTAACAACTGGTTCACCTTACAACCTCATAAGGTGTTAGGATCCTTTAAAAAACGTGTTAGGACTGTTATTAACGTGTTTTTAGGGAACTTATCAACATGGTTTATAGGAACCAAATTTAAAATAGATATGGGTAGGGATAGAGATAGAGATGACAATGCTATAATAAATTGAGTCAATCATTCATTAATGATGGCTGTTAATTTTAGTATAAAGAGATATGACAATTATGTTGCTACATCAATGCACTAGATTCTCTCGTCTATGGTGCCTATTTCGCATACCGCTATGTGCATGTGTGCGCATATAAGGATGAGTGTACATGTGTGCATGTGTCTCTCTGTGCATCTGTACTATTTCTTAAAAAGTATATTATTTGTGGACGCGACATTTTGGAACTGACCCCGGGGATGAACAGTAAAATCAAATAAAATAGAAAAAAATCCAAAATAAAATTGTGGTGCAAGATGCTCCTTTGTGTGAACTTTGTGCAAAATTTTGTGAAGTTTGGACATTTGAGAGGAGCTCATGGAAAAAAGTTCAGGTTGTCCGAGAAACTTTTGAAAATCACATTGTTCACACCTGATTTTGTATTTTTTGCCATGAGCTCCTCGCATGTCCAAACTTCAAAAAAAATGCACAGGGTTCATGCACGGGAGCATCTTGCACCATAAAAACTTAGATTTTTTTGAATGTTTTTCTATTTTATTTGATTTTACTGTTCACCAGGTGCATCTGAGCTCGGGTTCCAGATTGAATATCGATTATTTGTTCTATTCTCACGCTTGTTGTCTTGGAGCTCTAGAAACATAGGAATGACATAGTCTCTAATCGTGCTTCGCCATTAGAGGTGATGGTTATTAGCAAGGTGGTTCAAGATAGTAGAACGTGGCATCACGCATGAATTTTTCGGAGACTACGAGCCCTTCACCAGGGTGTCAAATGAGTGGAGCATTCCAGTATAATTAATTTTCATTTGGGGAGATTGGTTCAGGTATTGAGTGCATTGAGTTGATGTATTAAACATGTCAATGAGGCTTGCTTTCTAAACATTTCTCATTCTAATATATGATACGGCATGTCTATGTGTATTTTAGAAAAGCGATGACAGAGATGTAATTTAAAGAGTCAATCCTTTATTGATGATGATAGTGACTTGTATCATCAGATTAGTTGTTTTGATGTAATATTGTCATCTCACTTTATTTTCAATTGAAACCTACCTGAAACCACATTAAGCCATGTCATCATTTAAACTAGAGCCTTAAGATAAACACAACCATGTCACCATGAACATCCATGAAACTACTAACTGTCAAAAGGCAAATTAGTTGACTCAAATATCCAAAACTGCAAAGGCCGACTAGCGACTTCAAAAAATAAAGTTTGTGAAGGTTGTCATGCACATCTCTGTATATGGTAGTGGTTGTCGGCTTGGCGCACCACAAGGCGCCTTTGCTCCCTTCTTGCTTCTGGCGCCTCATCCTCCTCATGCTAGCCGCAGAAACAGGCCAAGGCAGCCGAGCAACGAAGCTCTTGAGCCCTGAGAATCTCCCGCTATTCTACTATGACATGTTTCATTTCCCATGATAAATATGCTCCAAGGGTTGTTGCCCATATGCATCCGAGTTGCCACATTTGCCGACAACTCATGATCACTTTGGAGTTCAACCCCGACGACAAATGGCACCATTGGGGATATGGCCAACCCAAGGGGTCGGTGTGGACCGACATTGGAAATATTAAAATAAATTTAATTATATTTTTAAAATGTTTTCCTATGCCATATATAGGCTTCGAGGAATTTCTAGGATGATCCATGGACCATCTTGTTCATCCCCTAGCTACACCCATGTGCACTATAATTGTCTGCATTATGCCATCTCAATGCATGTATCTTTGACCTAAAAGCATGTTTAGTTAGATCGGTAGATTTGACGATTGTTAAAGCATTTCTTGGTCGCCATTAGCAAGGGGAGTCCTCTGCACCAATAACATGTTGAAAATTTTGTATGTACAGCTACACATGAATGGGGTGTATTCATATACTAGATTATTTTATGAGTTTTTGTATTTAACCTAATTGGCGTAGAAATTTCCCATGTGATTGCTTCCTCTGTCTCCCCTGTCTGCATCAATTATTCCAAGGCTAGGTCGTATCTCTATCGTTTTCACTGCATATTCCAAGGCTAGGCTAAATTTCAAATAATGTTTGAAACAAGTTTAGTTTGTGCTATTGTCCAGAAAAAAAATCAAATTATTTGTCTTAGGAAGGGGTTTAAATATGTAGAACTGCACGCACCAGCCAATTCACCCAAAAGCTCAAGTTATGGAAGAGGGCCGAACAATATACTCCAACACTATCCATCACATCTATGCTCGTAAATTTATGCACCTAACTAGTTCACCCATGAGCTCAAGCTGGTGGGGAAAGGTGGACTATGCATTTATGCGCCAACACTCCCCCTCATGTCTGGCTCTCTCAGGCCTAGACGTGGACCGAAAGTGGACTTTAATTTAATTGCGTCAGCCGAGTCTTGAACTCAAGAACTCTTCGCTCTAATACCATGTAGAACTGCACGTATGTAATGCCCCGGACACTAAGCCAGGCCATCACAACGTACCAGCCAGTTCACCCAAAAGCTCAAGCTATGGGAGAGGGCTAGACATTATAGTCCAAACAAAATATTTCCCCATGAATCTTCCTTTAGTTCAGACATTTCTTCAAAGAATACATATTTTTATTCAGGCTTTGCAATTATTGAAGTACATTTTAATTATCTTAATAAACACAATTTTTCACATATATTTCATTTGTTTAGTTCTATTTCATTAAATTTCTATAACATCTTTTAAAAATCGGTTATTTAATCACATGGCGATCAACTTCATAAAAATGTCACGCAATTTTAAATATTTCTTATGACTAATAATATTTCACGAGAATGTGCATGATTTCGGAGAATGATGAACCTTATTGAAGGTTCAAGTGGTATTGGTTTGTTGGAATCACCCATAACTATCTTTGGGGATAATGTTGCTTGTATTGCTGAAATTCAAACATAAAGAACAATATTAAAGAACACAATGTTCGTAAATTATTTACCAATGTGAGTTACAGAAGAAAATGGAAATATTTTGCAAACGAAGTCCCGCCATAATCTCGTCGCTTTATTTAGCAGATTCTTTATGCTAGAAATATGTCCAGATGGGGTAAATTATCAAACAATAAAATTCGCAAAAAAAATCAGATTATAACATCTTCATGATCGGACACCATATTCCTTCTTAATATTGCACCATTTTCATTTATAAAGTTTTACCCAAATGGTTTCAAATCAAATAAAAACATCCACACATGCCACTTAATTTTCTACGTACTTAATTAGCTTTCCCAATGTGTTTCATTCAACCAATATTTACTAACCCTGTATTTTTATGTAACTATTATATGTGGCATGATATTTCGATTTCTAATGTTGTCTTTTGAGTGTTATAATTTGCGATATGAGATTGTAAAAACAAACAGAGGTCGAGCTATGTACATATTGGGGGGGCATTGGCCCCGAGCGTCGGATCAAGTTGAAGGATGTTTTTTGGGAGAGTCTAGATTGGAATAATTTTTTAGCAAGCTCCATCATTGCAAATAATATTTAGTTCATACCCAAATTCTTATTGAACCCATTGGTAAAAAAATCTGGCTTCGCCCCTCAACGACACAAACAAGGGTAGCCACTCGTACACGTGTGTTCCTGTCCTCCCCCTTTGTGATCAGCCACAGACAGTGGCTGCAAGAACAACCAAAAAGACTATAAAGTGATGTGGAACTGTCATCAATTGAATTGTGGAATTAATTATCTCCCAACTCAAACTCAATCCAACTTGTCGCCACACAAATTGTTGTGGAATTCGCATTTATAGTCCCCTCCGAAGCAAGGGAGCAAGTGACGCGGCATGTGACTCCATGGACCGGTACATCCTCGGTTTTGTTTTCTTATTGGGATCTTGCTTTTCATGGTTCCCGTTTCTGCGACTCGCAATTTTCACGAGAGAACTAAAACCAAGTCAGTGAAGATCATGATTTGCTGGCATGGTATTGGGTTCCTTTGATCGATTTCCTTAATTTGATTAATGCCTAGTAGATTATCCATGGCGTCCACATTCCATAGGGATCCATTATAACAGGGTAGTTGAAAGGATCGATATGGTTGACTAGAGGGGGGGTGAATAGGCAACTACCAAATTTTAGCTTTTCTTAACAAATTAGGTTTAGCAACAAATGGGTTGTCTAGATGTGCAATTAGGTGAACAACCTATATGATGCAAACAATAACAACAAGTGCAAGCAAAGGATACAACACAATAAAAGCTTGCACAAAGTAAAGGAAAGAGATAACCATAAGTGGAGCCAGTGGAGACGAGGATGTGTTACCGAAGTTCCTTCCCTTCTGGGAAGTACATCTCCGTTGGAGCAATGTGGAGGCACAATTCTCCCCAAGAAGCCACTAGGTCCATTGTATTATCCTCACGCCCTCACACAATGCGAGATGTCGTGATTCCACTAGTGGTGCCCTTGAAGGCAGCGACCGAACCTTTACAAACAAGGTTGGGGCTATCTCCACAACTTTATTGGAGGCTCCCAACGTTACCACGGAGCTTCACCACAATGGAATGTGGCTCCGAGGTGACCTCAACCGTCTAGGGTGCTCAAACACCCAAGAGTAACAAGATCCGCAAGGGATTAGTGGGGGAATCAAATTTCTCTTGGTGGAAGTGTAGATCCGGGCCTCTAGAAAATCAACAAGTTTGATTGGCTAGGGAGAGAGATCAGGCGAAAATGAGCTTTGGAGCAACAATGGAGCTTAGGGGAAAAGAGGTGAGTCTTCGGGGAAGAAGACCTACTTTTATAGTGGGGGACTGAAGGAAATATGCCCTAGAGGCAATAATAAAGTTATTATTTATTTCCTCATATCATGATAAATGTTTATTATTCATGCTAGAATTGTGTTAATCGGAAACATAATGCATGTGTGAATACATAGACAAACATTGTGTCACTAGTATGCCTCTACTTGACTAGCTCGCTGATCAAAGATGGTTGAGTTTCCTAGCCATAGACATGAGTTGTCATTTGATTAATAGGATCACATCATTAGGAGAATGATGTGATTGACTTGACCCATTCCATTAGCATAGCACTTGATCGTTTAAGTTTACTGCTATTGCTTTCTTCATGACTTATACATGTTCCTATGACTATGAGATTATGCAACTCCCGATTACCAGAGGAACACTTTTTGTGCTACCAAACGTCACAACATAACTGGGTGATTATAAAGGTGCTTTACAGGTGTCTCCGATGGTACCTGTTGAGTTGGCATAGATCAATATTAGAATTTGTCACTCCGATTGTCGGAGAGGTATCTTTGGGCCCTCTCGGTAATGCACATCACTATAAGACTTGCAAGCAATGCAACTAATGAGTTAGTTGCGGGATAGTGCATTACGGAACGAGTAAAGAGACTTGCCGGTAACGAGATTGAGCTAGGTATTTAGATACCGACGATCGAATCTCGGGCAAGTAACATACCGATGACAAAGGGAACAACGTATGTTGTTATGTGGTTTGACCGATAAAGATCTTCATAGAATATGTAGGAGCCAATATGAACATCCAGGTCCTGCTATTGGTTATTGACCGGAGATGTGTCTCGGTCATGTCTACATAGTTCTCGAACCCGTAGGGTCCGCACGCTTAAAGTTCTGTGACGATCGGTATTATGAGTTTATATGTTTTGATGTACCGAAGGTAGTTCGGAGTCCCGAATGTGATCACAGACATGACGAGGAGTCTCGAAATGGTCGAGACATAAAGATTGATATATTGGAATGTTATATTCAGACACCGAAAGGGTTCCGGGGGTTACCAGATAAATACCGGAGTACCGGGGGTTACCGGACCCCCCCCCCCCGGGGGGGGGCTTAATGGGCCTACATGGGCCTTAGTGGCACTAGAGGGCAGCAAGGGAAGTGTGCCCCCCTCCAAGGCCCAAACCGAATTGGTTTAGGGCAAAGGGGGTCGGCCCCCCTCTTTCCTTCTCCTCCTCTCCCTTTCCTTCCCCCTCTCCTACTCCTACTAGGAAAGGAGGAGTCCTAGTCCCGATGGGAGTAGGACTCCCCCCTTGGCGCGCCCTCCTTGGTCGGCCGCCACTCCCCCCTTGCTCCTTTATATACGGGGGCAAGAGGGCACCTCTAGACACACAAGTTGATCATTGATCTCTCCCAGCCATGTGCGGTGCCCCCCTCCACCATAATCCACCTCGGTCAAACTGTAGAGATGCTTAGGCGAAGCCCTGCGACGGTAGCTTCATCAACATCGTCACCATGCCGTCGTGCTGACGAAACTCTCCCTTGAGCTCTACTGGATCGTGAGTTCGCGGGACGTTAGCGAGCTGAACGTGTGCTGAACGCGGAGGTGTCGTACGTTCGGTACTGAGGATCGATCGATCGTGAAGACGCACGACTACATCAATCGCGTTGTCATAACACTTCCGCTTAACAGTCTATGAGGGTACGTGGACGAATCTCCCCTCTCGTTGCTATGCATCACCATGATCTTGCGTGTGCGTAGGAATTGTTTTGAAATTACTACGTTCCCCAACAGTGGCATCTGAGCCAGGTTTATGCGTAGATGTTATATGCACGAGTAGAACACAAGAGTTATGGGCGATACAAGTCATACTACTTACCAGCATGTCATACTTTGGTTCGGCGGTATTGTTGGATGAAGCGGCCCGGGCCGACATTACGTGTGCGCTTACGTGAGACTGGTTCTACTGACGTGCTTCGCACACAGGTGGCTGGTGGGTGTCAGTTTATCCAACTTTAGTTGAGCCGAGTGTGGCTACGCCCGGTCCTTTAGAAGGTTAAAACAACACTAACTTGACGAACTATCATTGTGGTTTTGATGCGTAGGTAAGAACGGTTCTTGCTCAGCCCGTAGCAGCCACGTAAAACTTGCAACAACAAAGTAGAGGACGTATAACTTGTTTTTGCAGGGCATGTTGTGATGTGATATGGTCAAGACATGATGCTATATTTTTGTATGAGATGATCATGTTTTGTAACGGAGTTATCGGCAACTAGCACGAGCCATATGGTTGTCGCTTTATTGTATGCAATGCAATCGCCCTGTAATTGCTTTACTTTATCACTAAGCGGTAGCGATAGTCATAGAAGCAATAGTTGGCGAGACGACAATGATGCTATGATGGAGATCAAGGTGTTGCGCCGGTGACGATGGTGATCATGACTGTGCTTTGAGATGGAGACCAAAGGCACAAGATGATGATGGCCATATCATATCACTTATATTGATTGCATGTGATGTTTATCCTTTATGCATCTTATTATACTTTGTTTGATGGTAGCATTATAAGATGATCCCTCACTAAATTTAAAGGTATAAGTGTTCTCCCTGAGTATGCACCGTTGCGAAAGTTCGTCGTGCCGAGACACCACGTGATGATCGGGTGTGATAAGCTCTACGTTCAAATACAACAGGTGTAAGCCAGTTTTGCACACGCAGAATACTCGGGTTAAACTTGACGAGCCTAGCATATGCAGATATGGCCTCGGAACACTGAGACCGAAAGGTCGAACGTGAATCATATAGTAGATATGATCAATATAGTGATGTTCACCATTGAAATCTACTCCATCTCACGTGATGATCGGACATGGTTTGGTTGATTTGGATCACGTGATCACTTAGATGATTAGAGGGATGTCTATCTAAGTGGGAGTTCTTAAGTAATATGATTAATTGAACTTAAATATATCATGAACTTAGTACCTGATAGTATTTTGCTTGTCTATGTTGTTGTAGATAGATAGCCCGTGCTGTTGTTCCGTTGAATTTTAATGCGTTCCTTGAGAAAGCAAAGTTGAAAGATGATGGTAGCAATTACACGGACTGGGTCCGTAACTTGGGGATCATCCTCATTGTTGCACAGAAGAATTACGTCCTGGAAGCACCGCTGGGTGCCAGACCTGCTGCAGATGCAACTAACGACGTTAAGAACGTCTGGCAGAGCAAAGCTGATGACTACTCGATAGTTCAGTGTGCCATGCTTTACGGCTTAGAACCGGGACTTCAATGATGTTTTGAACGTCATGGAGCATATGAGATGTTCCAGGAGTTGAAGTTAATATTTCAAGCAAATGCCCGGATTGAGAGATATGAAGTCTCCAATAAGTTCTACAGCTACAAGACGGAGGAGAACAGTTCTGTCAGTGAACATATACTCAGAATGTCTGGGTACCATAACCACTTGACTCAGCTGGGAGTTAATCTTCCGGTTGATAGTGTCATTGACAGAGTTCTTCAATCACTGCCACCAAGCTACAAGAGCTTCGTGATGAACTATAATATGCAAGGGATGAATAAGACAATTCCCGAGCTCTTCGCAATGCTAAAGGCTGCGGAGGTAGAAATCAAGAAGGAGCATCAAGTGTTGATTGTCAACAAGACCACCAGTTTCAAGAAAAGGGGTAAAGGGAAGAAGAACGGGAACTTCAAGAAGAACGGCAAACAAGTTGTTGTTCAGGAGAAGAAACCCAAGTCTGGACCTAAGCCTAAGACTGAGTGCTTCTACTGCAAACAGACTGGTCACTGGAAGCGGAACTGCCCCAAGTATTTGGCTGATAAGAAGGATGGAAAGGTGAACAAAGGTATATGTGATATACATGTTATTGATGTGTACCTTACTAATGCTCGCAGTAGCACCTGGGGTATTTGATACTGGTTCTATTGCTAATATTTGCAACTCGAAACAGGGACTATGGATTAAGCGAAGATTAGCTAAGGACAAGGTGACGATGCGCGTGGGAAATGGTTCCAAAGTCGATGTGATCGTGGTCGGCACGCTACCTCTACATCTACCTTCGTGATTAGTTTTAGACCTGAATAATTGTTATTTGGTGCCAGCGTTGAGCATGAACATTATATCTGGATCTTGTTTGATGCGAGACGGTTATTCATTTAAATCAGAGAATAATGGTTGTTCTGTTTATATGAGTAATATCTTTTATGGTCATGAACCCTTGAAGAGTGGTCTCTTTTTACTAAATCTCGATAGTAGTGAAACACATATTCATAATATTGAAGCCAAAAGATGCAGAGTTGATAATGACAGTGCAACTTATTTGTGGCACTGCCGTTTGGGTCATATTGGTGTAAAGCGCATCAAGAAACCCCATACTGATGGACTTTTGGAATCACTTGGTACTTGCAAACCATGCCTCATGGGCAAGATGACTAAAACGCCGTTCTCCAGAACAATGGAGCGAGCAACAGATTTGTTAGAGATCATACATACTGATGTATGTGGTCTAATGAATATTGAGGCTCGTGGCGGGTATCGTTATTTTCTCACCTTCACAGATGATTTGAGCAGATATGGATATATCTACTTGATGAAACATAAGTCTGAAACATTTGAAAAGTTCAAAGAATTTCATAGTGAAGTGGATAATCATTGTAACAAGAAAATAAAGTTTCCACGATCTGATCGTGGAGGAGAATATTTGAGTTACGAGTTTGGTCTACATTTTAAACAATGTGGAATAGTTTCCCAACTCACGCCACTCGGAACACCACATCGAAATGGTGTGTCCGAACGCCGTAATCGTACTTTACTAGATATGGTGCGATCTATGATGTCTCTTACTGATTTACCGCTATCGTTTTGGGGTTATGGTTTAGAGACGGCTGCATTCACGTTAAATAGGGCACCATCGAAATTTGTTGAGACGACGCCTTATGAACTGTGGTTTGGCAAGAAACCAAAGTTGTCATTTCTTAAAGTTTGGGGCTGTGATGCTTATGTGAAAAAGCTTCAACCTGATAAGCTCGAAACCAAATCGGAGAAATGTGTCTTCATAGGATACCCAAAGGAAACTGTTGGGTACACCTTCTATCACAGATCTGAAGGCAAGACATTTGTTGCTAAGAATGGATCGTTTCTAGAGAAGGAGTTTCTCTCAAAAGAAGTGAGTGGGAGGAAAGTATAACTTGATGAGGTAACTGTATCTGCTCCCTTATTGGAAAGTAGTGAAATTGGTTCCTATGACAACTACACCAATTAGTGAAGAAGTTAATGATGTTGATCATGAAGCTTCATATCAAGTTACTACCGAACCTCGTAGGTCAACCAGAGTAAGATCCGCACCAGAGTGGTACGGTAATCCTATTCTGGAGGTCATGTTACTTGACCAAGGCGAACCTACGAACTATGAAGAAGCAATGGTGAGCCCAGATTCCGCAAAATGGCTTGAGGCCATGAAATCTGAGATAGGATCCATGTATGAGAACAAAGTGTGGACTTTGGTTGACTTTCCCAAAGATCGGCAAGCCATAGAGAATAAATGGATCTTCAAGAAGAAGACTGACGCTGACAGTAATGTTACTGTCTACAAAGCTCGACTTGTTGCGAAAGGTTTTCGACAAGTTCAAGGAGTTGACTACGATGAGACTTTCTCACCCGTAGCGATGCTTAAGTCTGTCCGAATCATGTTAGCAATTGCCGCATTTTATGATTATGAAATTTGGCAAATGGATGTAAAAACTACATTCCTGAATGGATTTCTGGAAGAAGAGTTGTATATGATGCAACTTGAAGGTTTTGTCAATCCAAAGGGAGCTAACAAAGTGTGCAAGCTCCAACGGTCCATTTATGGACTGGTGCCAGCCTCTCGGAGTTGGAATAAATGTTTTGATAGTGTGATCAAAGCATATGGTTTTATACAGACTTTTGGAGAAGCCTGTATTTACAAGAAAGTGAGTGGGAGCTGTGTAGCATTTCTGATATTATATGTGGATGACATATTGCTAATTTGAAATGATATAGAATTTCTGGATAGCATAAAAGGATACTTGAATAAGAGTTTTTCAATGAAAGACCTCGGTGAAGCTGCTTACATATTGGGCATCAAGATCTATCGATATAGATCAAGACGCTTCATTGGACTTTCACAAAGAACATACCTTGACAAAGTTTTGAAAAATTTCAAAATGGATCAAGCAAAGAAAGGGTTCTTGCCTGTGTTACAAGGTGTGAAGTTGAGTCAGACTCAATGCCCGACCACTGCAGAAGATAGAGAGAAAATGAAGAGTGTTCCCTATGCTTCAGCAATAGGCTCTATCATGTATGCAATGTTGTGTACCAGACCTGATGTGTGCCTTGCTATTGGCTTAGCAGGGAGGTACCAAAGTAATCCAGGAATGGATCACTGGACAGCGATCAAGAACATCCTGAAATACCTGAAAAGGACTAAGGATATGTTTCTCATTTATGGAGGTGACAAAGAGCTCGTCGTAAATGGTTACGTCGATGCAAGCTTTGACACTGATCCGGACGATTCTAAATCACAAACCGGATACGTGTTTACATTGAATGGTGGAGCTGACAGTTGGTGCAGTTCTAAACAAAGCGTCGTGGCGGGATCTACGTGTGAAGCGGAATACATAGCTGCTTCGGAAGCAGCAAATGAAGGAGTCTGGATGAAGGAGTTCATATCCGATCTAGGTGTCATACCTAGTGCATCGGGACCAATGAAAATCTTTTTTTACAATACTGGTGCAATTGCCTTGGCAAAGGAATCCAGATTTCACAAGAGAACCTAGCACATCAAGAGACGCTTCAATTCCATCCGGTATCAAGTCCAGGTTGGAGACATAGAGATTTGCAAGATACATACGGATCTGAATGTTGCAGACCCGTTGACTAAGCCTCTTCCACGAGCAAAACATGATCAACACCAAGACTCCATGGGTGTTAGAATCATTACTATGTAATCTAGATTATTGACTCTAGTGGAAGTGGGAGACTGATACGTCTCCAACGTATCTATAATTTTTTATTGCTCCATACTATTATATTATCTGTTTTGGATGTTAATGAGCTTTATTTTACACTTTTATATCATTTTTGGGACTAACCTACTAACCGGAGGCCCAGCCCAAACTGTTGTCTTTTGCCTATTTTAGGGTTTCGAAGAAAAGGAATATCAAACGGAGTCCAAATGGAATGAAACCTTCGGGAACATGATTTTCTCAACAAACGTGATCCAGGAGACTTCGCCGTCAAGAAACAAGGGAGGAAGGCACGAGGGAGGGGGCGCGCCTACCCCCCCTGGGCGTGCCCTCCACCCTCGTGGGCCCTCCGTTGCTCCACCGACGTACTTCTTCCTCCTATATATATCCACGAACCCCCCAAACATCCAGGAGCACCACGAAAACCTAATTCCACCGCCGCAACCTTGTGTACCCGAGAGATCCCATCTTGGGGCCTTTTCCGGAGCTCCGCCGGAGGGGGCATTGATCATGGAGGGCCTCTACATCAACTCCATGGCCTCTCCGGTGATGTGTGAGTAGTTTACTTAAGACCTACGTGTCCATAGTTATTAGCTAGATGGCTTCTTCTCTCTCTTTGGATCTCAATACAAAGTTCTCCTCGATCTTCTTGGAGATCTATTCGATGTAATCTTGTTTTGTTGTGTGTTTGTCGAGATCCGATGAATTGTGGGTTTATGATCCAGATTATCTATGAACAATATTTGATTCTCCTCTGAATTATTTTATGTATGATTGGTTTATCTTTGCAAGTCTCTTCGAATTATCAGTTTGGTTTGGCCTACTAGATTGATCTTTCTTGCAATGGGAGAAGTGCTTAGCTTTGGGTTCAATCTTGCGGTGCTCGATTCCAGTGATAGAAAGGGAACCGACATGTTGTATTGTTGCCATCGAGGATAAAAAGATGGGGTTTATATAATATTGCATGAGTTTATCCCTCTACATCATGTCATCTTCCTTAAAGCATTACTTTGTTCTTATGAACTTAATACTCTAGATGCATGTTGGATAGCGGTCGATGTGTGGAGTAATAGTAGTAGATGCAGAATCGTTTCGGTCTACTTGTCTCGGACATGATGCCTATATACATGATCATACCTAGATATTCTCCTAACTATGCTCAATTCTATCAATTGCTCGACAGTAATTCGTTTACCCACCGTAATACTTATGCTCTTGAGAGAAGCCACTAGTGAAACTTATGGCCCCCTGGTCTATCTTCCATCATATTAATCTTCCAATACTTAGTTATTTCCTTTTCCGTTTATTTTACTTTGCATCTTTATTTCTCTTTATCATAAAAATACCAAAAATATTATCTTATCATATCTATCAGATCTCACTCTCGTAAGTGACCGTGAAGGGCTTGACAACCCCTTTATCGTGTTGGTTGCGAGGTTCTTATTTGTTTGTGTAGGTGCGTGGGACTTGAGTGTGATCTCCTACTGGATTGATACCTTGGTTCTCAAAAACTGAGGGAAATACTTACGCTACTTTGCTGCATCACCCTTTCCTCTTCAAGGGAAAACCAACGCAGTGCTTAAGAGGTAGCAAGAAGGATTTCTGGTGCCGTTGCCGGGGAGATTCACGCCAAGTCAAGTCAAGATTTGACTCCCAACAACGAGTCATTTCAGGCGCCATTACCAAGTCAAAACATACCAAGTACCCATCACAAACTCTTATCCCTCGCATTACATTATTTGCCATTTGCCTCTCGTTTTCCTCTCCCCCACTTCACCCTTACCGTTTTATTCGCCCTCTCTCTCCGTTCCCCTTCTCTTTCCCTATTTGCCTCTTTTGCTCGTTTCTTGTTTGCTTGTGTGTTGGATTGCTTGCTTTTCACGATGACTCTACCTAGATTTGGTGATCTTCACCTTAAAAGGTTAGAAGAGATCGAAAGTGTGACGCCCCCAATTTGACCGTACACTAATCATACACGCAAATGTGTACGATCAAGATCAAGGACTCACGGGAAGATATCACAACACAACTCTAGACACAAATTAAAATAATACAAGCTTTATATTACAAGCCAGGGGCCTCGAGGGCTCGAAGACAAAAGCTCGAAAACACAAGAGTCAGCGGAAGGAAAAATATCTGAGTACAGACATAAGTTAAACAAGTTTGCCTTAAGAAGGCTAGCAAAAACTGGGATACAGATCGAAAGAGGCGCAGGCCTCCTGCCTGGGATCCTCCTAAACTACTCCTGGTCGTCGTCAGCGGCCTGCACGTAGTAGTAGGCACCTCCCGAGTAGTAGCAGTCGTCACGACAGTGGCGTCTGGCTCCTGGACTCCAACGTCTGGTCGCAGCAATCGGGTATAGAAAGGGGGAAAGGGGGGTCAAAGCAACCGTGAGTACTCGCAAGCAAGGAGCTACACTACATATGTATGCATTGGTATCAAATGGAAAAGGGCTAACATATGTGGACTGAACTGCAGAATGCCGGAATAAGAGGGGGATAGCTAGTTCTATCGAAGACTACGCTTCTAGTAACCTCCATCTTGCAGCAGAAGAAGAGAGTAGATGGTAAGTTCACCAAGTAACATCGCATAGCATAATCCTAACCGATGATCCTCCCCTCGTCGCCCTGTGAGAGAGCGATCACCCATTGTATCTGGCACTTGGAAGGGTGTATTTTATTAAGTATCCGGTTCTAGTTGTCATAAGGTCAAGGTACAACTCCAAGTCCTCCTGTTACCGAAGATCGCGGCTATTCGAATAGATTAACTTCCCTGCAGGGGTGCACCACATTTCCCAACACGCTCGATCCCCTTTGTCCGGACACACTTTTTTGGGTCATGCCCAGCCTCGGAAGATCAACACGTCGCAGCCCTACCTAGGCACAACAAAGAGGTCAGCATGCCGGTCTAAATCCTATGGCACGGGGGTCTGGGCCCATCGCCCATTGCACACCTGCACGTTGCGAGGGCGGCCGGAGAGCAGACCTAGCAACCTCCATTACAAAGGAAGTTGCGTTACGCGGTCCAACCCGGCGCGCGCCGCTCAGTCGCTGACGTCACGAAGGCTTTGGCTGATACCACGACATCGAGTGCCCATAACTGTTCCCGCGTAGTTGGTTAGTGCATATAGGCCAGTAGCCAGACTCAGATCAAATACCAAGATCTCGTTTAGCGTGTTATTTAGAAATAACCACGGACGCCGACCAGGGCCAGGCCCACCTCTCTCCTAGGTGGTCTCCGCCTGCCCTGTCGCTCCACCTCAAAGTAACAGTCGGGGGCCGTCGGGAACCTAGGCCCAACTCTACTTGGGTGGAACCACCTGCCCCTTCAGCCCCCAACATCGGAATCACTTGCGGGTACTCAACGAGTCGAGCCGACTTTAGTCACAACATGTATAGTATGTATGCATAGTATAAACCCGTGATCAACACCCGATGTGATCACGGCCTGATAGTATAGCATGGCAGAGTGACAAGAATGTAGGGCCACTGATGATAATCTAGCATCCTATACTAAGCATTTAGGATTGCAGGTAAGGTATCAATAGTTGTAGCAACAATGACATGCTATGCATCAGAATAGGATTAACAGAGAGCATTAACATGCTACACTACTCTAATGCAAGCAGTAGAGAGAAGAGTAGGCGATATCTGGTGATCAAGGGGGGCTTGCCTGGTTGCTCTGGCAAGAAAGAGGGGTCGTCAACAGCGTAGTCGATCGGGGCACCAGCAGCGGCGTCAATCTCGTAGTCTATCAGAGAGAAGAGGGGGAAGAAACAATGAATATGATGCAAACAGATGCATAGCGATGCATGACATGACAAGTAGCGGTGCTAGGGGTGACCTAACACGGTATGAGGTGGTACCGGTGAAGGGGGGAAACATCCGGGAAAATATCCCCGATGTTTCGCGTTTTCGGACAGATGAAACGGAGGGGGAAAGTTGCGTGTTCGCTATGCTAGGGATGTGTGGCGGATGAACGGGCTGCGTATCCGGATTCGTCTCGTCGTTCTGAGCAACTTTCATATACAAAGTTTTTCCATTCGAGTTACAGATTATTTTATATGATTTTCTAAACTTTTAATTGATTTTTTGAATTTATTTACTTATTTAAATCCAACATTATCCAGAACAGTGAATGATGATGCAAGCATGACATTAGAGTGATGTCAGCAGGTCAATTGGTCGGTTGACCAGTCAAACCAGACAGGTGGGTCCAGTGGGACCCACATGTCATTGTCACGGGCACTAACAGGGGGGTTTAGACTAACTAAATGGGTTAATTAGTGGGTGGGGCCCAGTAGTCAGTGTGAGATTAAGGTTTTAATTAACTAATTTAATTAATTAGCAATTTATCTATTTAATTTTATTCGTTTATGGCGTGGGCCCGCATGTCAGTGCCACTGGGCTGCCCAGTCAGCAGTTGACTGGGTCAACCCAGTCAACGGGGCCCCCAGGACCCACTGGTCAGTGACCCAGGGGCGGGGCCCATCGATCCACGTCGGCGTCGGCGTTTGGGGAGCTCCGGTGAGCGTTCCCGTGGCGGAGGGGCGCCGAACCTCGCCGGACTCGCCATTCCGACGATCATTTCGCGCGGGGGCGGTTGCTACGGGACGGGCGCAATGCCGCGCATCCATCTACGGCCTCGGTTGGGGCGGTGGGTGGCCGGAGCGGCGGCGAGGTCGAGCGGGGATGCGGCGATCGAAGTGGGAGGCGGTGGCGCGGGCTGAGCAGAGCCGCGGTGGAGCAGGGGCGATGGGAGGCGGTGACGGGCAGGGGCTCGTCGACCGGTCAGCCGGCGCACGGGCGACTCGAGCACCGGGCGGCCTCGGGCGGTGCACGACGGGGTGAGCGGAGGCGGGCGGGATCCGCGATGGCCAGCGACAGAAGCGGCGACGCGGGCGTACGCGAGCGCCGGCCAGCAGCGTCCCGAGGCGGGCTCGGACGGAGGAGCGCGATGCGGAGGCGGCTCAGGCACGAGTGAGGGGGGGCGCAGGGAAGCGCCGACAGCGGTGGGTTGCAGCAGGCGAGGAGCAGCGGCAGGAGCAGTACGTGGCGGCAGCGGGCAAGGGCGGACGATAGCGGGTGCGGGCGCGCACGCGCGGGCACACAAGCGGGCACAGAGGCGCGCGGGGGTGCAGGGGAGCGCCCAGGCGACGGCTGTGGCTAGTGGCGGCAAGCAACAGTAGGGGCGGAGCAGCAAGCAGAGAGCAGCGTGGCTGCGGCGGAGCTCTACGTCGGTACGGCGAGGGCGCGGCCAGGGAGCTGCGAGTGCACGCGCGAGGAGCGGCCAGGGCACTGCCGACACGCGGGTTGGGCACGTGGTGTGGGCTCGGCCATGCCGCGATGCGCACGAGCTTGCAGAATGTAAGGCTACGGTGGATGGTGGTTCTAGGGGTCGCGGGAACGGTTGCTAAGACACTGAATTGGAGGGGTAGGAGGAGGGGGAGCACACGGTGCTCACCGCCGTTGCTGGGAAGGCCCGAGGGAGAGTTGAGGCGGCCGGAGACGGCGACGATGGGCAGCAGCCTGAGGAAGAAGCCAAGCTCGGGGCGGTGTCGTGGAGGCTTTCGGGTCCTCGTGGCTCGGCGTAGAGGAAGAAGGGGAGGTCGCGGAGGTCGGGGACACGCCGATGAGGTCGGAGGGGCTCGGTGGCCGCGGCGGTGCGGCGTTGGGACGGAGTGGATCCGGCGCGGGAGAGAGTGAGGGAAGGCGAGATCTAGGGGGAGCAGATCTGGGAGGCGAGTGGGCGAGTGGGAGGGGGGGTCGTGGAGGCGGGGGCGCTAGAGGCCTTAACCTCCCCGCGGCAACGCCGGCGAGCTGGTCGGGGTCGACCTCGCCCCTGTAGCAACATGGAGCAGAGGAATGGGAAGGGAGGGAGCGACCGGTGGAGGGGTTAGGTGGGCTTGCTGGGCCGTTTTTGCTAATGGGCCACATGGCCCAGTAGATTAGTTTTGTTTTCATTTTCTTTTGTCTTTCCTTTTGTTTTCTATTTCATTGCTATTTTATTTTAAGTTCCTATTTATTTCAGTATTATAAAAATGAACACTAGCACCTAAAGTTGTACTTATAATCATACTACTGCCACATTAATTCTCAACCCCAAAAAATAATTTAATATTTTATAAAATTCAATAGGCATTTATTTAATTGTTTTAACTACTATTTTAATTATCTTAGATCCTTTAAACATTTTAACAAAGTTTGGTTTCTCCACCATAATTACCTATACAATATTTGGCTCACTCCGCACATTTTAGTTTTAATATTTGAAGACTTTTATTGTTTGCTTGATTTTGAATTTTAATTTCGAATTGGTTTTGAGCTAACACGAGACTTAACAACAGTAACCGAGGTGACATGGCATCATTACGAGGGGGTTACTGTAGCTTAATTATCCGGACGTCACAGAAAGCAACGTTAGGTGTTTTATGACTTTACAATTTGAGCATAATAATTTCTTTAGGAACGAGCTTAAGGAACAAAAAAGCTTTATGGGTTATATGAATAAAGAGCTCGATGATATGTCTAAAGAATTTTATGGTTTGAAATCTCAGATTGCTCATCTCGAAAAATTAATTGTTGAAGTCTCGGATAGGCAGGCCACCTTAGTTATTAAGATGGCCGCTAAGCCAGAAAATTTTCATGAAAATAAAGATGAAGATCTAAAATTTATTGATGTGTCTCCTATTAAATCTTTGTTTTGCAATATGAATCTTGATAATGATGAGATTGAAGATGAGCCACCTTTACCTAGAAGGCGTTCCAAAAATTCGGAGTCTTTAGATCTTGATACTAAAATTGTTAAAAGTGGGATTGAAGAGGTCAAAACTTTAAATAGTAATGAACCCACTATTTTGGATTTCAAGGAATTTAATTATGATAATTGCTCTTTGATAGATTGTATTTCCTTGTTGCAATCCATGCTAAATTCTCCTCATGCTTATAGTCAAAATAAAGCTTTTACTAAACATATCATTGATGCTTTGATGCAATCTTATGAAGAAAAACTTGAGTTGGAAATTTATATCCCTACAAAACTTTATGATGAGTGGGAACCTACAATAAAAATTAAAATTAAGGATCATGAGTGCTATGCTTTGTGTGATTTGGGTACTAGTGTTTCCACGATTCCAAAAACTTTGTGTGATTTGCTAGGTTTCCGTGATTTTGATGATTGTTCTTTAAACTTGCACCTTGCAGATTCCACTATTAAGAAACCTATGGGAAGAATTAATGATGTTCTTATTGTTGCAAATAGGAACTATGTGCCCGTAGATTTCATTGTTCTTTATATAGATTGCAATCCTTCAGGTCCTATATTCTTGGTAGACCTTTCCTTGGAACGATTGGTGCAATTATTGATATGAAAGAAGGGAATATTAGATTCCAATTTCCGTTAAGGAAAGGCATGGAACACTTCCCTAGAACAAAAATTAAATTACCATATGAATCTATTATGAGAGCCACTTATGGATTGTCTACCAAAGATGGCAATACCTAGATCTATCTTCGCTTTTATGCCTAGCTAGGGGCGTTAAATGATAGCGCTTGTTGGGAGGCAACCCAATTTTATTTTTATTCCTTGCTTTTTGCTCCTGTTTAGTAATAAATAATTTATCTAGCCTCTGTTTTGGCTGTGTTTTTGTGTTTAATTAGTGTTTGTGCCAAGTAGAACCGTTGGGAAGACTTGGGGGAAGTATTTTTGATCTTGATGTAAAAAACAGAAACTTTAGCGCTCACGAGAATCTCTGCCACTTTTATTTGGAAGGTGCTATTTAGTTTATTATTTTTGAAGATGATTAATAGATAAATTAATCACGTCCAGAAATTTATTTTAGAATTTTTGGGGTTCCAGAACTTGCGTTAGTTATATATTACTACAGACTGTTCTGTTTTTGATAGATTTTGTTTTTCTTGTATTGTTTGCTTATTTTGATGAATCTATGGCTAGTAAAAGAGTTTATAAACCATAGAGAAGTTGGAATACATTAGGTTTAACACAAATATAAATAAAGAATGAGTTCATTACAGTACCTTGAAGTGGTGTTTTGTTTTCTTTCGCTAACGGAGCTCACGAGATTTTCTATTTGAGTTTTGTGTTGTGAAGTTTTCAAGTTTTGGATAAAATTTGATGGATTATGGAACAAAGAGTGGCAAGAGCCTAAGCTTGGGGATGACCATGGCACCCCAAGGTAAAATTCAAGGACACCAAAAAGCCTAAGCTTGGGGATGCCCCAGAAGGCATCCCCTCTTTCGTCTTCGTCTATCGGTAACTTTACTTGGAGCTATATTTTTATTCACCACATGATATGAGTTTTGCTTGGAGCATCTTGTATGATTTGAGTCTTTGATTTTTAGTTTAACACAATCATCCTTGCTGTACACACCTTTTGAGAGATACTCACATGATTTGAAATTTATTAGAATACTCTATGTGCTTCACTTATATCTTTTGAGCTATATAGTTTTTGCTCTAGTGCTTCACTTATATCTTTTAGAGCACGGTGGTGGATTTGTTTTATAGAAACTATTGTTATCTCATACTTCACTTATATTATTTTGAGAGTCCTTTAGAACAACATGGCAATAATAAAAACTTTCATACAAGTGCATTGAATACTATGAGAAGTTTGATACTAGATAATTGTTTTGATATATGGAGATGGTGATATTAGAGTCATGCTAGTTGAGTAGTTGTGAATTTTAGAAATACTTGTGTTGAAGTTTGTGATTCCCGTAGCATGCACGTATGGTGAACCGTTATGTGATGAAGTCGGAGCATGATTTATTTATTGATTGTCTTCCTTATGAGTGGCGGTCGGGGACGAGCGATGGTCTTTTCCTACCAATCTATCCCCCTAGGAGCATGCGCATAATACTTTGTTTCGATAACTAATAGATTTTTGCAATAAGTATGTGAGTTCTTTATGACTAATGTTGAGTCCATGGATTATACGCACTCTCACCCTTCCACCATTGCTAGCCTCTCTAGTATCGCGCAACTTTCGTCGATACCATAAACCCACCATATACCTTCCTCAAAACAGCCACCATACCTACCTATTATGGCATTTCCATAGCCATTCCGAGATATATTGCCATGCAATTTTCCACCGTTCCGTTATTATGACACGCTTCATCATTGTCATATTGCTTGCATGATCATGTAGTTGACATCGTATTTGTGGCAAATCCACCATTCATAATTCTTCATACATGTCACTCATGCATCATTGCACATCCCGGCACACCGCCGGAGGCATTCACATAGAGTCATATTTTGTTCTAAGTATTGAGTTGTAATTCTTGAGTTGTAACTAAATAAAGTGTGATGATCATCATTATTAGAGCATTGTCCCAAGTGAGGAAAGGATGATGGAGACTATGATTCCCCCACAAGTCGGGATGAGACTTCGGACGAAAAATAAAAAAAATAAAAAGAGGCCAAAAAAAAGAAAGAAGGCCCAAATAAAAAATGAGAGAAAAAGAGAGAAGGGACAATGCTGCTATCCTTTTTCCACACTTGTGCTTCAAAGTAGCACCATGTTCTTCATATAGAGAGTCTCCTATGATATCACTTTCATATACTAGTGGGAATTTTTTATTATAGAACTTGGCTTGTATATTCCAATGATGGGCTTCCTCAAAATGCCCTAGGTCTTCGTGAGCAAGCAAGTTGGATGCACACCCACTTAGTTTCTTTTGTTGAGCTTTGATATACTTATAGCTCTAGTGCATCCATTGCATGGCAATCCCTACTCACTCACATTGATATCTATTAATGGGCATCTCCGTAGCCCATTGATACGCCTAGTTGATGTGAGACTATCTTCTCCCTTTTTGTCTTCTCCATAACCACCATTCTATTCCACCATAGTGCTATATCCATGGCTCACGCTCATATATTGCATGAAGATTGAAAAAGTTTGAGAACATCAAAAGTATGAAACAATTGTTTGGCTTGTCATCGGGGTTGTGCTTGATTTAAATATTTTGTGTGGTGAAGATAGAGCATAGCCAGACTATATGATTTTGTAGGGATAACTTTCTTTGGTCATGTTATTTTGAGAAGACATGATTGGTAAGTTAGTATGCTTGAAGTATTATTATCTTTATGTCAATATTAAACTTTTATCTTGAATCTTTCGGATCTGAACATTCATGCCACAATAAAGAAAAATTACATTGAGAAATATGTTAGAAAGCATTCCACATCAAAAATTCTTCTTTTATCATTTACCTACTCGAGGACGAGCAGGAATTAAGCTTGGGGATGCTTGATACGTCTCCAACGTATCTATAATTTTTGATTGCTATATGCTATTATATTATCTGTTTTGTATGTTAATGGGCTTTATTTTACACTTTTATATCATTTTTGGGACTAACCTACTAACCGGAGGCCCAGCCCAAACTGTTGTTTTTTGCCTATTTTAGGGTTTCGAAGAAAAGGAATATCAAACGAAGTCCAAACGGAATGAAACCTTCGGGAACGTGATTTTCTCAACAAACGTGATCCAAGAGACTTGAAGTGGGCGTCAAGAAACAAGGGAGGAAGGCACGAGGCAGGGGGGCGCGCCTACCCCCCTAGGCGCGCCCTCCACCCTCGTGGGCCCTCCGTTGCTCCACCGATGTACTTCTTCCTCCTATATATATCCACGTACCCCCAACCATCCAGGAGCACCATGAAAACCTAATTCCACCGCCGCAACCTTCTGTACCCGAGAGATCCCATCTTGGGGCCTTTTCCAGAGCTCCGCCAGAGGGGGCATTGATCACAGAGGGCCTCTACATCAACTCCATGGCCTCTCCGGTGATGTGTGATTAGTTTACTTCAGACCTACGGGTCCATAGTTATTAGCTAGATGGCTTATTCTCTCTCTTTGGATCTCAATATAAAGTTCTCCTCGATCTTCTTGGAGATCTATTCAATGTAATCTTCTTTTGTGGTGTGTTTGTCGAGATTCGATGAATTGTGGGTTTATGATCCAGATTATCTATGAACAATATTGGATTCTCCTCTGGATTCTTTTATGTATGATTGGTTTATCTTTGCAAGTCTCTTCGAATTATCAGTTTGGTTTGTCCTACTAGATTGATCTTTCTTGCAATGGGAGAAGTGCTTAGCTTTGGGTTCAATCTTGCGGTGCTCGATCCCAGTGACAGAAAGGGAACCGACATGTATTGTATTAGTGTCATCGAGGATAAAAAGATGGGGTTTATATCATATTTCATGAGTTTATCCCTCTACATCATGTCATCTTCCTTAAAGCATTACTCTGTTCTTATGAACTTAATACTCTAGATGCATGTTGGATAGCGGTCGATGTGTGGAGTAATAGTAGTAGATGCAGAATCGTTGGTCTACTTGTCTTGGACGTGATGTCGATATACATGATCATACCTAGATATTCTCATAACTATGCTCAATTCTATCAATTGCTCAATAGTAATTCGTTTACCCACCGTAATACTTATGCTCTTGAGAGAAGCCACTAGTGAAACCTATGGCCCCCGGGTCTATCTTCCATCATATTAATCTTCCAATACTTAGTTATTTCCTTTGCCGTTTATTTTACTTTGCATCTTTATTTCTCTTTATCATAAAAATACCAAAAATATTATCTTATCATATCTATCAAATCTCACTCTCGTAAGTGACCGTGAAGGGCTTGACAACCCCTTTATCGCATTGGTTGCGAGGTTCTTATTTGTTTGTGTAGGTGCGTGGGACTTGAGCGTGATCTCCTACTAGATTGATACCTTGGTTCTCAAAAACTGAGGGAAATACTTACGCTACTTTGCTGCATCACCCTTTCCTCTTCAAGGGAAAACCAACGCAATGCTCAAGAGGTAGCAGAGACTGAAGGAAATATGCCCTAGAGGCAATAATAAACTTATTATTTATTTCCTCATATCATCATAAATGTTTATTATTCATGCTAGAATTGTATTAACCGGAAACATAATGCATGTGTGAATACATAGACAAACATTGTGTCACTAGTATGACTCTACTTGACTAGCTCGTTGATCAAAGATGGTTGAGTTTCCTAGCCATAGACATGAGTTGTCATTTGATTAACGGGATCACATCATTAGGAGAATGATGTGATTGACTTGACCCATTCCGTTATCATAGCACTTGATCGTTTAAGTTTACTGCTATTGCTTTCTTCATGACTTATACATGTTCCTATGACTATGAGATTATGCAACTCCCGATTACCAGAGGAACACTTTTTGTGCTACCAAACATCACAACATAACTGGGTGATTATAAAGGTGCTTTACAGGTGTCTCCGATGGTACTTGTTGAGTTGGCATAGATCGATATTAGAATTTGTCACTCCGATTGTCGGAGAGGTATCTTTGGGCCCTCTCGGTAATGCACATCACTATAAGCCTTGCAAGCAATGCAACTAATGAGTTAGTTGCGGGATAGTGCATTACGGAACGAGTAAAGAGACTTGCCGGTAACGAGATTGAGCTAGGTATTTAGATACCGACGATCGAATCTCGGGCAAGTAACATACCGATGACAAAGGGAACAACGTATGTTGTTATGTGGTTTGACCGATAAAGATCTTCATAGAATATGTAGGAGCCAATATGAACATCCAGGTTCTGCTATTGGTTATTGACCGGAGATGTGTCTCGGTCATGTCTACATAGTTCTCGAACCCGTAGGGTCCGCACGCTTAAAGTTCTGTGACGATCGGTATTATGAGTTTATATGTTTTGATGTACCGAAGGTAGTTCGGAGTCCCGAATGTGATCACAGACATGACGAGGAGTCTCGAAATGGTCGAGACATAAAGATTGATATATTGGAAGGTTATATTCGGACACCGAAAGGGTTCCGGGGGTTACCAGATAAATACCGGAGTACCGGGGGTTACCGGACCCCCCCCCCCCGGGGGGGGGGGCTTAATGGGCCTACATGGGCCTTAGTGGCACTAGAGGGCAGCAAGGGAAGTGTGCCCCCCTCCAAGGCCCAAACCGAATTGGTTTAGGGGAAAGGGGGTCGGCCCCCCTCTTTCCTTCTCCTCCTCTCCCTTTCCTTCCCCCTCTCCTACTCCTACTAGGAAAGGAGGAGTCCTAGGAGTAGGACTCCCCCCTTGGCGCGCCCTCCTTGGTCGGCCGCCACTCCCCCCTTGCTCCTTTATATACGGGGGCAAGGGGGCACCTCTAAACACACAAGTTGGTCATTGATCTCTCCCAGCCGTGTGCGGTGCCCCCCTCCACCATAATCCACCTCGGTCATATTGTAGCGGTGCTTAGGCGAAGCCCTGCGATGGTAGTTTCATCAACATCGTCACCACGCCGCCGTGCTGATGAAACTCTCCCTCGAGCTCTACTGGGTCGTGAGTTCGCGGGAGGATCCTCCAAAGATGTGGGAAAGAGTTGGCGGTGCAAAGGGGACATGTATGTGTTGATTTCACCCTAACCTTTCCGATACGGGCCCCCTCTTGATAGTACGGTGTTTCCTACGACTCAAGTCCACCAAAACTGAAACGAAGGAAACACACCGTCTTCTCCTTAAACACCGAGGGGAAAAGAATCGTCTCGTGCCAATGAATAAATATCTGAAAGCTCAAAGCACACGATTAGTCCGCAAAACCATTATCAACAATCACCAAAACCACTTAGAGAGAGACATGCCCTAACAGTAGTGTCTCATTTTTGTTAGAACAAGGTTAACAATACATCCAATAACCAGCTACAAGGAGTTGCCACATCACCTATAGTCAGCTAATAGTCGACATGTATAGTAGCAAATTATAAATATGTACTACTTTACTAACAACTGATTTACCTTAGAACCTCACAAGGTGTTATGATTCCTAAAAAATGTGTTAGGACTATTATTAACATGTTTTTAGAGAACCTATCAACGTGGTTTCTTGGAGTCAATTTTAAAATAGATAGGGATAGGGATAGATATGATAATGATGTAATAAATTGAGTCAATCCTTTATTAATGATGATAGTTAATTTTAGTATAAAGAGATATGACAATGATGTAATAAATTGAGTCAATCCTTTATTAATGATGATAGTTAATTTTAATATAAAGAGATACGACAATTATGTTGCTACATTACTGCACTAGTCTCTCTCATCCATGGTGTCCATTTCGCGACCGCTATGTGCATGTGTGCGCTTATAAGGATGAATGTACATGTGTGTATGTGACTATATGCGTTTGTACTATTTCTTTAAAAAGTATATTATTTGTGGACGCGGCGTCTTGCAACTGGGGCTCAGATGAGCCCGGGGATGAACAGTAAAATCAAACAAAATAGAGAAAAACAAAAAATCCGAAATAAAATTATGGTGCATGATGCTCCTGTGTGTGAACACTGTGCAAAAATCTTGTGAAGTTTGGACATTCGAGGAGCTGATGGAAAAAAGAAAAATTCCAAATGTCTGAGAAACTTTTCAAAATCGCACTGTTCACGCCTGATTTTGTATTTTTTGCCATGAGCTCCTCGCATGTCCAAACTTAAAAAAATGCACAGAGTTCACGCAGAGGAGCATCTTGCATCACAAAAAACTTGGATTTTTTGAATGTTTTTCTATTTTATTTCAGTTTACTGTTTACCAGTTGCATCTGAGCTCGGGTTCCGGATTGAATATCAATTATTTGTTCTATTCTCATGCTTGTTCTCTTGGAGCTCTAGAAACATAGAAATGACATAGTCTCTAATCGTACTTCGCCATTAGAGATGATGGTTATTAGCAAGGTGGTTCAAGATAGTAGAACGTGGCATCACGCATTAATTTTTCGGAGACTACGAGCCCTTCACCAGGGTGTCAAATGAGTGGAGCATTCCAGTATAATTAATTTCCTTTAGGGAGGTTGGTTCAAGTATTGAGTGCATTGAGTTGATGTACTAAACATGTCAATGAGGCTAGCTTTCTAAGAATTTCCCATTCTAATATATGATGCGGCATGTTTCTGTGTATTCTAGAAAAGCAATGACACCGACGTAATTTAAAGAGTCAATCCGTTATTGATGATGATAGTGACTTATACCATCAGATTAGTTGTTTTGATGTAATATTGTCATTTCACTTTATTTTCAATTGAAACCTACTGGAAACCACATTAAGCCATGCCATCATTTAAACTAGAACCTTACAATAAACACAACCGTGTCACCATGAACATCCATGAAAATACTAACTGTCAAAAGGCGAATTAGTTTACTCGAATCTCCACAGCTGCAAAGGACTAATAGCGACTTCAAAAAATAAAGTTTGTGATGGTTGTCATGCACATCTCCATATAAGGCGATGGTTGTCAGCTTGGCGCACCAAGAGGCGCCTTTGCTCCCTTCTTGCTTTTGGCGCCTCATCCTCCTCGTGCTAGCTGCGGAAACAGGCCAAGACAACCGAGCAACAAAGCTCTTGAGCCCCGAGAATCTCCTCCTATTCTACTAGGAGGTAGACATGTTTCATTGCCCATGATAAATATGCTCCACGGGTTATTGCCCATATGCATCCGAGTTGCCATGTTTGCCGACAATGTATGACCACTTTGGAGTTCACCTCCGGCGACAAATGGCACCATTAGGGATATAGCCAACCCAAGGGGTCAGTGTGGACCAACACTGCAAATACTAATATAAATTTAAAAAAATATGTGTCATATATAGGCTTCGAGAAATTTCTAGGATGATCCATGGACCACCTTGTTCATCTCCTAGCTACACCCATGTGCACTATAACTTTCTGCATTATGCTCCATCTCAATGCATGTATCTTTGACCTAAAAGGTTATGCTCCATCTCGATGCATGTATCTTTGCCCTAAAAGCATGTTTACTTAGTCTGATACATTTGACCATTCTTAAAAAGCATTTCTTGGTCTCCATTAGCTAGTGGAATCCTCTGCACCAATAACATGTCGCAAACTTTGTAGGTACAGCTACACATGAATGGGGTGCATTCATACACTAGATTATTTTCTGCCATTTTGTATTTAACCTAATTGGCGTAGAAATTTCCCATGTGATCGCTTCTTCTGTCTCTCATGTTTTTCATCGCCTATTCCAAGGCTAGGCTCTATCTCTCTCGTTTTTCACTGCCTATTCCAAGGCTAGGCTAAATTTCAAATAATGTTTGGACAAGTTTAGTTTGTGCTATTGTCCAGAAAAAAATCAAATTACTTTTCTTAGGAAGGGGTTTAAATATTTTCCCATGAATCTTCCATTAGTTCAGACATTTCTTCAAAGAATACATAATTTTATTCAAGCTTTCCTATTATTGAATACAATTTTAATTATTTTAATAAACACAAAATTTCTCATATATTTCAATTTTTTAGTTTTGTTTCATGAAATTTACGAAACTTCTTTTAAAAATCGGTTATTTAATCAGATGCCGATCAACTTCATAAAAAATTCACGCAATTCTAAATATTTCTTTTGACTGTAATAATATTTCACGAGAATGTGCATGACATCGGAGAATGGTAAACCTTATTGAAGGTTCAAGTGGTATTTTTTCCGATAAAGGGTTCAAGTGGTATTGGTTTGTTGGAAACTTGGAATCACCCATAACTATCTATGAAGATAATGTTGCTTGTATTGCTGAAATGCAAACAAGTTACATAAAGAACAATATTTAAGAACACAATGTTCCTAAATTATTTACCACGGTGAGTTACAGAAAGAAAAAACATGGAAAGATTTTGCAAACCAAGTCTCCCCATAATCTCGCCACTTTATAACACTTTCATGATCCCACACCATATTCTTAATATTGCACCATTTTTCCCTTGTAGGTTTTACCCAAATGGTTTCAAATAAAAACACCCACACATGTCACTTCAGTTCCTCCTTGGTTTTCCCGATGTGTTTCTAACGGCATTGGCATGTACGTTGATGGGGCCGGACGAGGTTGACGCCATTTCATTTTCTCCTTAAGTGGCCCATTCATTCCGCCGGCAACAGGCTACAGTAGCTCGGGCTGCACTTATTTGCACGGATGCTACGCTACAGTAGGTTTTCCAAGAAGAGCATGCGCGCACGAACTTTGCATGCGCGCCCTGCCCTGCCCTGCCCAAGGCGAGCGCGCACGAGTTAGGCAAAAGACCTCGGGGGCCAGACTCTTTCCGTGTTCTTCCCACGGCACGGCGGTATAAATTGCCGGCGCGCCATATTTGTCTGCCCGGCCGGCGGCAAAAAAGATCATTTCGGTCGATAGCTAGCCCCCTGCTCGAGCCCCATGCATGCAACTTCTTCGCAGCCTCCCTCCACCCCGGCCCCTGCCGATCAGCTCCACCATCACAGAGCCTTGTAGGTGACTTACTCGCCTGGTGATTAGCAGGCAGGAAGTAGCTGGTTTCTAACCCGGCGCACCGCCCACCTACTCGCCATCTCCTCCGGCTCTACACCGCGGCAGCGGCATCGATCGATTTACCCTCTGCGCGTACCTAGCCCGTACCTGACCCTCCTTGGCGCCATGGGGAGCTCGTGCGTGAACCTCTCCCGCGCCGTCGCGGCCGCGAGGCGCCCGGGCTTCGCCACCGCCGGTGGCACCGGCGGCCACGGGAGGAGCGTGGTTGCATTGTCGTCGTCGTCGTCGCCGAGGAGGCGCACCGCGGCTGACGGTGGCGTGTCGTGCGGCATCGCCAACGGGTACCTGGGCGGCTCCTCGGGCGGGTCGCGGCCGCCTTCCTTGCCGGTGCACGGCAAGAGCTCCGGGCCCGGTTCGGCGCGGGAGGCGGGTGGTGATCACGATCGCGCTGACGGGCTCGGGATCCAGGAGTTCCTTGGCGGCAAGAACTTCCTCATCACCGGCGGGACCGGCTTCCTAGCAAAAGGTACGTTTATGTCGCCATCTTCATAGTTTTCTCTGCCTCCACCTGATTTTTCGTGCTCGATTTCGTTTCGAATTTATTTATCTGCCGTGTCAGTTCTGATCGAGAAAATCTTGAGGACGAACCCTGACGTGGGCAAGATGTACGTGCTGATCAAGGCCAAGGACAGCGAGACGGCACTGCAGAGACTGCAAAATGAGGTATGATGACTAGAATACCCTAACCCTACCTGTTCTTGTTCTTCATCCAAACGATGATATTCTTTTCCATTTTTCATTCATGCAGGTGGTAGACACGGAGCTGTTCAAGCGCCTGCAGGAGATCCACGGGGACGACTACCACGGATTCATAGCCAGGAAGCTTGTCACCGTAGTTGGCGACGTCCGGGAGGCCAACATCGGCATTGCCCCCGAGCTGGCCGATGAGATCGCGGAGCGGGTGGACATCATCGTCAACTCCGCCGCCAACACCACCTTCGACGAGAGGTTCGTCCTTCTATAATACGTCTACTTGTCTTCTAGCTAGCTGTTTGCACTGCTCCAAGATTCAGTGACTCCATCGTGACCAAAAGAAATTTACATCTGAATATTCAACCAGGTATGATGTTGCCATGGACATCAACACCGTGGGGCCGTTCCGGATAATGAGCTTCGCGCATCGGTTTCGAAGGCTGAAGCTCTTCCTGCAAGTGTCGACAGGTCAGGCTCATGCCATCTGCCAAATGAATCCTCTCCGCGTGAAAGCGATGTTTACTTAGAATTTTCCCTTTGGAGGGGTTTCCAACGGTTGTGTTCATGACATATCCATGCATGATCGCAGCGTATGTGAACGGGCAAAGGCAGGGTGTCGTGCTGGAGAAGCCATTTCAGTTGGGTGACACCATAGGGAAAGAGTCAGCTGGATCCTCGGATTCTTCGGAGCAGCACAAGAACGCCGTGCTGGACATCGAGGCGGAGATCAAGCTGGCCTTCGACTCGAGAAGGCGACCCGACGATGACTCGGCTTCTTTCTCTCAGGAGATGAAGGATCTAGGGCTAGAGAGGTAAGCAACACATACATTTCTTGCCATTATTACCTCCTTGGTCTCCGTCTGAAGATGCAATATTCATTTGATTTGCTTTACGTGCTGGTTGTAGAGCGAAGCTCCATGGGTGGCAAGACACCTATGTGTTCACCAAGGCCATGGGGGAGATGGTGATCAACAGCATGCGAGGGGAGATCCCCGTGGTCACCATCAGGCCCAGCGTCATCGAGAGCACCTGGAGAGACCCCTTCCCGGGCTGGATGGAAGGGAACAGGTACGTACTTGAGTGTAGAATGTGGTACAATCTTGCAGAGTTCATCAACATTCTGTTCTGATTTCCATTGGCGAATTGATTTGCTCGACCAGGATGATGGACCCTGTCGTCCTCTACTACGGCAAAGGCCAGCTGAGCGGGTTCCTCGCCGATCCGGCCGGAGTCCTAGACGTGGTAATCAGTTACACATTCTCTTGGCAAACGTAGTAGTGAAACCATGGAGCTGATCTTGCAGACGCTAATGGCTTTTCTGTTGTGTCGTTTGGCAAGGTTCCGGCGGACATGGTGGTGAACGCGACGCTGGCGACGATGGCGAAGCACGGGCGGGCGGCGGAGGGGGGAATGCACGTGTACCACGTGGCCTCGTCGACGGTGAACCCGCTGGTGTTCGGCGACCTGAGCCGGTTCCTGTTCCAGCACTTCACGCGGAGCCCCTACAGCGATGCGGCGGGGCAGCCCATCGCCGTGCCGCCCATGCGCCTCTTCGACACCATGGAGCAGTTCGCCAGCTACGTCGAGACGGACGCGCTGCTGCGGAGCGCCAGGGCCGGCGTCCCCGCCGGCGAGCGCCTCTCCCAGCGCCTCCAGGAGCTCTGCGCCAAGTCCGTCGAGCAGACCATCCACCTCGGCAGCATCTACCAGCCCTACACATTCTACACCGGCAGGTCATCTCTCTCTCTCTCCCCCACCCATGGCCAAGCAGACCCATGTAGCATCATTTATATGCTCTGTTTGCTCAAGCTGCTACCATGCGTCACCGGCGATGGACGATCTATGCAGGTTCGACAATGGCAACACGGAGGAGCTCATGGCAGAGATGTCGACAGAGGAGAAGGCGGTGTTCCACTTCGACGTGAGGAGCATCGACTGGACGGACTACATCACCAACGTCCACATCCCAGGGCTCAGGAAGCACGTCATGAAAGGGAGGGGCATCGCTGCGGAATCGCCACCCTCCACGGTGCTCGCCGCCACCTCCACCTCCACGGAGTGAACCCACTGCCTTCACACCGAACATGGAAATGCGCCGCGGCGTGTACACTAGAGTTAGATTGTATCATGTGCCTAAGTACGTGATCCACTGAAGAAACACATTTGGATATGTGTTAGCAGCAACTTAACTAAGGTTGATGTCATTCTGTGGATTGATTCTGCATTATAGACCTGTTTGTCCTAAACAACAGAAAATACTTGTTCTCCTCTCTGCATGTAATTTCTTATCGTGTATTTGTGGGAAAACAAAGCTTTGGAAATACTGAAATATGATTTAATTAACTGTATCTTACAGTCGATAATACAGATTACAAGCCTAGTGATACAAGCTTAAGCTACATATAGGAGTTCAGTCTTTGCCAATGTAAAATGCCATGCCTCTATGAAATTGCCAAAGTATAGAGGGAGAGGGTGCATGGATGGCCCTTTCTTCACCTGGGACTCAGAGCAGGTGGCTGCATGAAGCTTCTTTTGTTTCAGGATGGCAGCAGTCTTTTGGATTGACCAATGGGGGTCAATTTTACACAGGGCTCTGGTACACCCCATTGTTATTGTTTGTTGGCTCATGTGCAGATTTGGATCCAGCAGAATCTCACTGATCGGTGCGGACTATCGCAATACAAGCTGAGAAATGGTGTAGCCAGTTTACTCAAAGGAAATAATCAGGCGTTCTCCTTGTCACGTCTGGCTCACCTCTCCGAGGGGCTGGCTCAAACTGCAACAATTGGGGGGGAACCAGCTTGATAAGCATCACGTGACATGAAATATATCAGAGGGCACAAAATGAGGAACCTATTTCAATATAATGTCTTCTAAAACCCGATTTAAGTACAGTATTAACATTTCTATTTGAAGTTTTGGTAGCTTTACAGTGCATATATGACTGATCTGCATTTCGTGCATATCTGGATGATGGCAGTATGTCACAGCCATGGGCCAAATAGCAAAGAGAAAGTATCATGGAATTACAGCATTAACATTTCTATATAAAGTTTCGGTAGCTTTACAGTGCATATATGACTGATCTGCATTTCGTGCCTATCCGGATGATGCCAGTATGCCACAGCCATGGGCCAAATAGCAAAGAGAATGTATCATGTAAAAATGAAGAAGTGAACTCGTGATCACCTGGATAAAGGTGTGAGCATTGCAGTCATCAACTTCCAAAATGGATGCCATGTTGCCACATCGGTAACAATAGTTTGGAGCACTGAATATGGTAACAACTTTTTGTTCCTGTATATGGACAGCGAATAATCACAACAAATTACTTGCAAAAAAGGAACGCTGGAGAAGTATCTAAAAGTTCAACCAGCTTACATGAGCCCAGTTATATCCCTCCATGACTAACTGATGAGCCCGGGCTACAAGTTTGAGATTGTTGGTGTGATTGAACTGCTCAGATATGTCCTGCGAAAAAAGAAGAATGAACAAAGTAGAACTCAGTAAATCCGCAAATAGTGCTTGTAAAAGGGGAACACAGTACTACAGTAGTACCTGCCCAAAAGTGTAGCCAGCACCACGAGGAGAAATGCCCCAACCACATCGATCGTCCGGATCAGACCATAAAAGATCACACATAGGTCCCTCATGTGGAACCTCTTGGACACGATCCAAGCTACGCACACTATCAAGATTCTCAATCGATGGAGATAAACCACCATGCAAGCAGAAAATTTCAGATTCCACCTTCAAGAATGTAAATAAAATATCAATATAGCCCCTGAACACATAATACTGAGAAAAATGCAAGAAAACCTTATTTGATAATAAGAAGGGTGGAGCGCAGCTATTTTATCATACAGTTAGCAATGAATATGTTATGCATATATAGCATAAAAACAATGAGTATATTATCAACCTATCAATGAATAAGTTCAGTGTTTAATAGTCCATTCATACAACTGGGTATCTCAAGAGTCAAGACCTACCAACACTAGAAAGAGCAAGACAGCTAAAATCAACTAACAGTTAAGGTGAGAGTCATCCAAGATTGCGTTCCGCTCATCATAAAGTAAAGAATTTATGGGTTGTCACATTCATACAAAGTGAAGACATTAGCCATGGTCAAAATGGGCAACGCATGAAACATAACTATCATACAGACACCAACAAAACTGGACATCCATATAATTTAACACAAAAAAACCTCCGCACAATAAGGCTGCATGCATCTTAGAAAAATGCAGAATAATCCAAAGAAAAAGAAAGGAGGTCTAAGATTCAGAGCACACACCAGGGCTGTTAATGGGAAATAATCAAAAAGATCTGTGAATATCTTCCATACATTTGCATTGCCGTACCTGGTTAGAAAGAACGAGAACATAAATGATATTGCTAAGACAGTAATACTATCACAGACTTGTAGTAAAAATGTACTCCGTGATCAACTTATATCGGACTAAAGAGTTTGTAACTTTATATACAACATAAAAATAACATGTAATTATTCAAATTTGCTCAAAGCATATGCAGCTTCTAAGCATGGTGATAGAGCACCATCAGAAGAGAAAATCATACAACTAGTTTCACAACTCATTTGTATGCAATCAACACATCATCAATACTAATCTAATGAATCTCTACAAATGCAGGTATAAAAGACACATGAATAGATGATGCCGACTAGATTCACATACATCAACACAAGTGGCACAACTACGTATGAGAATAAGACAAGAACTTAGTTAACAGAGCACTAGGATCAGATTGAACAAGCACAGTTTTTCTAGCACAGCTGCAACCATAAGATTAAGTACATATAGAACAGGCTAGAACTGGAATAAGATTAAGTGAACTCACTTTCGTAGGCATTCATCGTAGAATCCATATACTTGTGTGATCTGCAACCATTGTGGAAACATACTTTCAGTTTGAGAACAAAAATACATGACAAATGAATCACTAAAACAGCATCAAAATTATAATAAAGCAAATTATGCATAAAACAGAAGATGTAAGATTCAAAACAGAGAAGCCTGCTCCATTTTCCATTCAAACTGAGATAATGACAGCTACTGAGCTACAAACATCAACACATAAGCATTGGGAAGATAATATCTATAGTACCTGCCGACTCTCATGGTTTCCGCGGAGGATTGTAATCCGATGTGGGTGGCGAACCTTCAGTGCTACCAAGAGCTGGATAAGAAATATCATTAAGTACATATAACATGAACTCAGACATAGTATCATTGGAAAGAATAACTGATTAAGTGAAACTCCACTAGTAAGATCTTTTACAGACTGAATGAAGAACAGATGGTGGTATATGAACACGAGTAGGTTGATTCTTACCGAAACAGTCTCAACAGAGTAGTATCCACGATCCACATAATCCCCCATAAACAAATAATTAGTATCAGGACACTGCATAAAAAAGATTAGCCATTAGTGCAATGTTCAATGCATTGTTTTAAAGCAGGGTAGGAATAAATAAAGATGAGCTAACAAAAGTAATACCTTCCCGCCAATCCGGAAAAGCTCAACAAGATCATGGAATTGTCCGTGAATATCACCACAGATTGTCACTGGGCTTTTCACTGGCTGCATAACAAAAGAAAATGCAAAAGCTTAAAGCCAATGCTTATCTGCCGATGTACCCATACATGTAAACAATTTCAGATGATGATTGTATAAATACTTGTTAAGGTATCAGAGTGGAACTTTGCATTATTTCATGATTTACAAAAGAGATAACAATTAAGTACTGTAGATCAAATGGATGTGATAGAAGAAAACCTTAAATTACTACATCTCATTTTAGCATCAGCAATTGACTGTTTATGGGTTGAAAAAAAAACAAATAATAGGATATAACTGAATTTATTTAAAGTCAAATTATTGATCAGAATGCCCTTGAGCCTTGACACATTGGACTGAATAAAGGAAACAGCTATCTGAACAATAAAGGAAGCGCAGTGCCAAGATCCAAGACAGTATAATAAGTTCAAACAACCTTTGGAACCAGCTACAAAGGTTCCCGTCGCATGTATAACAAAAGATACACTGCACAGCAGTGAAATAAGAACCGATAGTATGTGATACCTGAACATTGCTTTCCTCCATCAATATCTCCTTAGCCTTCTCACATAGTGCTTTAACCTGCACATGTGGGGTCGTAAGGACACAAGTCAAATCTCTGATTCCAGGAATGTTAGAAACGTAAACTCTATAAATGTTTATGGGCATCAAATATTCCTGTTTCTGACCAACAGCACACACAACATCCTTCCCTAAAAAAACACACACACACAACACCCAAATCAACCCAAATGTATATGAACGACGTCCTGCAGGTGATATACTTGACCTTTATTATTTCTTTTTTTGAGGAAGATGCACTTGCCCCTAAAGATGCCGTTTTCCCTACTGAAATGGCGCTGGAGACAAATTTGTCTTCTACAAAGAACGGTACAGTGACAATAGGAGCTTGCAAAAATTCCTATTTTGACGCTGCTTTACCGCGACTATTACAGGAGATCTATCCGGAGAGACCAAATCTGAAGCACAGCAGCAGAATGATTCAAAAACGGCCCTTGGACAGGGGCAAGCTAGACGGCATATCTATCATCCCCCAAACCGTCCAGCATAACAAACAGCACCCAAATCACCGGATCACGCCCCGAATCCAGGGCCTCGAACCAGCAGCCCAGCCGTTAAAAAACCCTAGAGGCGGCCCCCCTCGATAACAGATCAAAACGAGCACTCGCCAGATCCGGCGGAAGCGCCGGCGAGGGAGCGAGCGAGAAAGCCAGATGGAACGGCGGACAGAAGCGTGCGGAAATCTCACCTCTTGCTCGGCGAGCGGGCGGCACTGCAAGAGCTGCTCGATCTGCGCGTCCAGGCCGCCGCAGCCGCTGCTGTCCACGCTCATGGGCTCCATGTCCTCTGCCGCCCGCGTCCTCCTCCGCCGGCCGTGGGAAAGGGCAACCTGAGCTGGAGCTCGTCGCCGGCGGCAAGGCGGGGCGAGAGGGGGGAGGGGAGCGCTGGGTCGGGGCCGCGGAACAGGAGAGTGGGGAGTGAGAGACTGGGGGGGGAGCGGGGGAAGGAACTGGACGCGGACGGGAAGCCCATCATCCGCCACATGGGCCCAAATCCGTCCAGCCGGTGGGACCCACGCGCGCCGCGTCGCGGCTCGCAAGTGGCTGCCGGCGGGGGCCGAGCGCGTGCGTGGACCGGGGAGAGACCCCGGGGCGCCATCCTTCTCAAAATTTTCAGAGATTTATCGAGATCCGGAGGGGCTCCGGGTGGCCATTTGAACGGGGACACGTTCGATCCTGGTTGAAGATCGGCAATTGGCTTTCTCATCGCCTACGAGGTACAGCATAATCCATTTTGATAATAGTATAGTATGGTGACAACTGACAAGCTGTAAAAAAAATGGGTCTGGCAAATTGTATTTTTAATCTCTTTTTCTTTACTATGCAACGTGTGATTTAATCGAGTTTCCGAATGGATCTGAATATAGGGGAATATCTTTAATCTTCATAAATTATTCGTCATAATTTAAATCTCCTTTTCTTTATGATCCAACGTGCAATTAAATCGAGTTTTTTAGTTCATCGGGAAATAGGGAATATATATTTTTCGATCCACAGGGCGTAAAAACCTCCGGCTCCATACTTAGAAAGAAGAATTAAAAGCACCCTAAGTCCTAGAACTTGTTCAGCATGTGACGATTTAGTCCGATAGTTGCAAAAGTGCACCACACCATCCTCAAACTTGCACCAGATGTGATGATTTGGTCCTGGCCCAATTAGAGCGAGACAAGTGACGCCCAGGTGGTCGAGCCGGTTGCCGCCTGCACTTTTGCACATAGCCCCCTGTCGTTTTCTGAATTCAACCCGTAGCACACCGCACCTGAATTAAATGTGTCTCAATATCTGTTCGCATCCGTTCGTTCGAGGGCGGCCAGGTAGTGTCATGTTGAGGGCGACAGCAACGACAATCAACTAATGACGCCAGCCACCACGGCATCGTCGTCGTCGCCGAAGTTGACCGGTGGTATGGAGGCACCTCCTTCCGCTCGTCTCGTCCGCCTGTTCGGCGTCTTCCCACCCGACTACTGTGAGTCTTCTGCCTCCCTCTGCTCTACTCTGTTCGTCGTCTACCTTCCTCTTACGCCCGTTCGGCAGTAAAGCTAGGGTTTTGAGCGACGATTATAGGCTAGGGTTTTAGGCGATAAACTAGTTGTTTTGGCTGATAAAGTAGGGGTTTAGGCCTAGGGTTCTTCGGTGAATATAGTCACCAATGGATGTGGGTGCTTAAATGAAGCTCTTTTGTGCTCTTCAAGATGATTTTGTCAGAGGCAAATTAGTGCTAAAATTTTGAACTTTTGTAGTTCAGTTATGCTCAATGTTGTTTGTTGTGCAGTTTCAGTTATGCTCATACTCATGCAGTTATGCTTGATGTTGTAATTCAGTTATGCTTATGGTCATGCAGAAGAATTGCGACGACTTTTGTAGTTCATTAATGATATAGGTTCGGTTTTTGCAGTTAGTTAACTGAATTTTGCTCAGTGCACATTTCTAGAGTTAACTGATTTTTTCTGAGTGGTACAAGCTTAGTTTTGTATGGCTTAACATTTTTAATTCAGTTATCCTCATGCTATGTTCAGTCAAATTTGTAGTCAGAGATGTCTTGTGATACGTCTCCAACGTATCTATAATTTATGAAGTATGCATGCTGCTATATTATCATTCTTGGGTGTTTTACAATCATTTTATAGCAATTTTATATCATTTTTGGGACTAACCTATTAACCCAGTGCCCAGTGCCAGTTGCTGTTTTTTTGCTTGTTTTTTACATCGCAGAAAATCAATATCAAACAGAGTCCAAACACCGCAAAACTTTTTGGAGAATTTTTATGGACCAGAACACCGGGGATGGGCCAGAGCAACACCTGGGGGGGTGCCCCGAGGGGGGCACAAGCCACCAGGGCACGCCTAGGGGCCCAAACGTGCCCAGGTGGGTTGTGCCCACCTCGGTGGCCTCCTGCACCCCCTCTTTACCCTATAAATTCACAAATATTCCAAAAACCCTCGGGGTTAACCTAGATCAAAAGTTCCGCCGCCGCAAGGCTCTATAGCTATTGAAAACCAATTTAGACCCTTTTCGGCACCCTGTCGGAGGAGGGAATCATCTCCGGTGGCCATCTTCATCATCCCGGCGGCCACCACGATGAGGAGGGAGTAGTCCACCCTCGGGGCTGAGGGTTTGTACCAGTAACTATGTGTTTAATCTTTCTCTCTCGTGTTCTTGAGATGTCACAATCTTAATGTATCGCGGGCTCTGTTAATATAGTCGGATCATATGGTTTTTTCCCTCTCTATCTTGTTGTGATGAATTGAGTTTTTCCCTTGGAGATTTTGTTGTTATCGGATTGAATACTTTTATGGATTTGAGAACACTTGATATATGTCTTGCAATTGAATACTCGTGGTGACAATGGGGTATCGTATTGATTCACTTGATATATGTTTTGGCACTCAACTCGCAGATTCCCGAGGTGACATTGGGGTAATCTATGCATAGGGGTTGATGCACGTTCTTGTCTTTGTTTCTCCGGTAGAAATCTTGGGGCACTCTTTGAAGTTCTTTGTGTTGGATTGAATATTATGAATCTGAATTTGCTTTGGTGTTATTTTAGTATGAACTCTTGGTTAGATCGATCGGAAAGAATAACTTTGTGTTATTTTAGTACAAACTCTAGGATAGATTGATCGGAAAGAATAACTTTGAGGTGGTTTCGTACCCTACAAACAATTCCGTCCTATGTTCTCCGCTAGATAGGAACTTTGGGGTGATTCTTCGTTGCACGTTGAGGGACGGTTATATGATCCAATTATATTAGCATTGTTGAGAGATTGCACTAGCGAAAGTACGGACCCTAGGCCTCATTTTCAAGCATTGCAATACCGTTTTTGTGCATGTTTACTATTTGCTACCTTGCTGTTTTTATTTATTCAGATTATAAAAATATATTTCTACCATCAATATTACACTTTTATCACCATCTCTTGGCCGAACTAGTGCACCTATACAATTTGTCATTGTATTGGGTGTGTTGGGGACACAAGAGATATCTTGTATTTGGTTGCATGGGTCATTTGAGAGAGACCATCTTCACCCTACACCTCTCACGGATTGATAAACCTTAGGTCATCCACTTGAGGAAAAATTGCTATTGTCCTACAAAACTTTGCGCTTGGAGGCCCAACACGTGTCTACAAGAATAAAGTTGCATAGTAGACATCAAGCTCTTTTCTGGCGCCGTTGCCGGGGAGGTTATGTAAGCGGCACTCACATCCCGTCAACGAAGCTCTTTTCTGGCGCCGTTGCCGGGGAGGTGAGTGCTTCAAGGTATATCTTTAGATCTTGCAATTGAATCTTTTAGTTTCTTGTTTTATCACTAGTTTGGTTTTATAATAGAAAACTACATAAAATGGAATTGAGGTTGCATCATATTATTGATCATCTTTATAATTTTTTTCTTGAAAATGATTGATCGGAAAATTGTGTTCAATTGTTAGAAGAAGAAGTCAACAAAATGTTTGGCACAAAATATTTGAATGATGAGCACGATTGCAATGTTGTTAGTATGAATTCTTTGAATATCCATGATGCTAATGATATGCAAAGCCATAAGCTTGGGGATGCTATATTTGATGAATATGATATTTTTAGTCCCCCAAGTTTTGAGGAGAAAATTTATTATGATGATTGAATGCCTCCTATTTATGATGATTATATTGATGAAAGTGGATTTGAAGAGGTCGTGACTTTATTTAATGATGAATCCACTATTTTGGAGGAGGTTTCAATTGATTATGATAACAAAGATGCTATCTATGATGATTATGGTGATGACATGTATGCTATAAAGAATAATGATAACCATGAAACTTGTCATCAAGATTTAAATTTTTACTCTCATGATAGTTATTTTGTTGAGTTTGCTCCCACTACTATTGATGAGAAGAAATTTGCTTATGTGAAGAGTAATAAGTTTTCTATGCGTTTGTGTCATGAAAAGAATGCTTTATGTGATGGCTATTTTGTTGAATTCATTCATGATGCTACTGAAAATTATTATGAGAGAGTAAAACATGCTTCTACGTATCTCAATAATATCAAGTTTCCTCTCTATGTGTTGAGTGTTTTGAAGTTGCACTTGTTTTGCCTTCATGTGCTAGTTGATTCTTGCTTCCTTGAATTGTTTGCTCACAAAATTCCTATGCATAGGAAGTGGGTTAGGCTTAAATGTGCTAGTCATATGCTTCATGATGTTCTTTTTCATGTTTCAATCCTTATCTTTTATGTGAGCATCATTGAATTCATCATGCCTAGCTAAAAGGCATTAAAGAAAAACGCTTGTTGGGAGACAACCCAACACTTTTACCTACGGTTTGTGTGTGTTCACATGATTAGTCTACTGTAGTAATCATGTTTTATTGCTTTTGTTTCAATAAAGTGCCAAGTAAGACCTTTGGGATGGCTTACGGTGATAGTTGATTTGATCTTGCTGAAAAACAGAAACTTTTGCGCTCAGGAAAACAATTCTCATTTTTAATAGAAGCGTGATAAAATGCTGATTCTTCTTGTAGAAGATTAATAGACAAATTAGCCAGGTTTTCCTATTTTTTAGAATTTTTGGAGTAACAGAAATATGGTTGGAGTACAGATTACTACAAACTGTTCTATTTTTGACAGATTCTGTTTTCAATGCATAGTTTGCTTGTTTTCTAATTTTCATGGCTTATATTGCTCAATATAAATTGTGGAAATGATATGCTACAGTAGGCATTGTGTGAGAACAATTATGAATCTTGTCTTTGACAGTACCAAAAATGAAATGGTTTGCTCTTTATCATACTAACCTATCTCACAAAGTTCCGTTAAGTTTTGTGTGATTGAAGTTTTCAAGTTTTGGGTGAGATGTCGATATGAGGAGAATAAGGAGTGACAAGACCCTAAGCTTGGGGATGCCCAAGGAACCCCAAGGTAATATTCAAGGAAGATCCAAGCAACTAAAACCGGACGAGTTAATCTCAGGGGCGATGGTGTGCTCCTGAATTGGCGGAATTAAATCCATCACTTTATAACTGGGAGTCGCCATCTTTTTATTACCAGAGTCAAAAACCGGCTGGTACTTTGTAACATTGCTTTCTTCGCCAAGGATGGTAGCATGGGGACGAATTTCCTTCACACAGACAGCAAAATCTTCTTGGTCAAAAGGAGTCATGTCTTCCTTAAAATTGGAGTACCCTTTGGCTACGTCCGTCGGGTCTTGCTCTGGTACCCAAGCTTTGGAGTGGCTTAGAGCAGTTAAGGCTCCGGCTCTCACGCAAGACCGCTTAATCTCTTGAAACCTAGCAAGGAAGACAGACAACTTCTTTAAAACATCGCTCAACAAGCTTGGCTCCTGGTTTACTGGGGAGATGGTGGCAAGGGTTCGCTGAACTCCAATGTATAATTGTTCCACGAGTGTGTAAACCGCCTTCAGTTTCACCAGAGTTTCTTGGCTCAGATTACGGCTCCAGGGACCTATGCAGTTTACACAATGGGTTAAATGCCGGTTTATGGTATATCGATAAGGATTCATTTTCAAATAAAGTCATAAGAAGTGAGTGAGTCCTGGATTAGGGGGTCTCCGGACGGCCGGACTGTTGAACTATGAAGATACAAGATTGAAGACTTCGTCCCGTGTCCGGATGGGACTCTCCTTGGCGTGGAAGGCAAGCTTGGCAATACGGATATGTAGATCTTCTCCCTGGTAACCGACTTTGTGTAACCCTAGCCCCCTCTGGTGTCTATATAAACCGGAGGGTTTAGTCCGTAGGACAACAGACAATCATACCATAGGCTAGCCTCTAGGATTTAGCCTCTACGATCTCGTGGTAGATCAACTCTTGTAATACTCATATCATCAAGAACAATCAAGCAGGACGTAGGGTATTACCTCCATCAAGAGGGCCCAAACCTGGGTAAACATTGTGTCCCCTGCCTCCTGTTACCATCCGCCTTAGACGCATAGTTCGGGACCCCCTACCCGAGATTCGCCGGTTTTGACACCGGCATTGGTTCTTTCATTGAGAGTTCCACTGTGTCGTCACCGTAAGGCTCGATGCCCCCTTCGATCATCGGTAACGATGCGGTCCAGGGTGAGGTTTTTCTCCCCAGACAGATCTTCGTATTCGGCGGCTTCGCACTGCGGGCCAATTCGCTTGGCATCTGGAGCAGATCGAGAGCTACGCCCCTGGCCATCAGGTCAGGTTCGGAAACTTAAACTACACTGCCGACATCCGTGGAGACTTGATCTTCGACGGATTCGAGCCCATGACAGGTGCGCCGCACGATCACGACGAGCACGATTTAGCTCTGCCGTCGGGCAATGTTCGGGAGATCAAACCTACAACTACTCCGGCCTTCAATCCGGAGCAAATTGCACCATCTGAGGACGGAGGGATAGACCCCGCCATAGAGGCCGCACTCTCAGTGGCGATGGAGCCAGATACTGATTTCACCCCTTACGAGAGCCGTGTTGCCGAACCACTGGATTCGTCTCCGGCCACGGACTCCGAGCCGCCTACATCCGTGCCTATCGAATCCGATTGGGTGTCGATCATGGAGTTCACCTCCGCAGATATCTTTCAGCACTCGCCTTTCGACGATGTGATAAATTCATTAAGGTCTCTCTCCTTGTCAGGAGAACCTTGGACGAACTATGTCCGGCTAGAATGGGATGCAGACGATGAAGAAATTCGCTGCCCACCCATCACCCACTTAGTAGCCACTGTCGACGATTTAACCGACATGCTCGACTTCGACTCCGAAGACATCGACGGTATGGACGACAATGCAGGAGACGAACAGGAACCACCGCCCACAGGGCGCTGGGCCGCCACCTCATCATATGATATATACATGGTGGACACCCCCAAAGAAGGCAATGGCGACGAGACAGCGGAGGATGACCCCTCCAAGAAGCAGCCCAAGCGCCGACGTCAGCGCCGCCACTCTAAGTCCCGCCACAGCAAAAGTAGTGATACTGGCACAAGAGACAATAACACTCCGGATAGTGCCAAAGACAACAACAATCCCCTCCAGCACGATCTAGAGCGGGAGGGTGAACAAGCTAGCCCTCCAGAGCAGGCAGCAGATGGAGAATCGGAGGAGGACAATTACATGCCTCTTTCCGAAGACGAGGTGAGCCTCGGCGATGAAGAATTTATCGTGCCTGAGGATCCCGTCGAGCAGGAGCGCTTTAGGCGCCGGCTTATGGCCACAACAAATAGCTTGAAGAAAAAGCAACAACAGCTTCAAGATGATCAAGACTTGCTAGCAGACAGATGGACCGAAGTCCTTGCGGCCGAGGAATACGAACTCGAGCGCCCCTCCAAGAGTTACCCAAATCGCAAATTGCTACCTCACCTTGAGGAGGACGCATTGAAACCCACATCACCAGTGTACAATGCGGTTGACCGGCCACCTCGTGGCCGAGCCAGAGAGGCATTTCAGCCTGAAATTTAGCCTGCACCTCGCCGCCACTCAAACAAAAACACCAAGGCCCGGGGCAACACACGGGACCTACGAGACGTATTAGACAGCAGGGCAAAACATGCAAGGTCGATATACGGGTCACGGGCACGCGCGCCAACGCGGGATGATGATCGTCGCGCCGGATACACTAAAAGCAAATCAGGCTGGGCCGAATACAGCAGACAAGACTCATATGAACTGTGTCATGATATAGCCCGGCACAGAGGCGCCGCACACCCCCTATGCTTCACTGATGAAGTTATGGATCACGAATTCCCGGAAGGTTTCAAACCCGTCAATATCGAATCGTATCATGGTACAACAGATCCCGCTGTATGGATTGAGGATTTCCTCCTTCACATCCACATGGCTCGCGGCGATGATCTACATGCCATCAAGTACCTCCCACTAAAGCTCAAAGGACCAGCTCAGCATTGGCTAAATAGCTTGCCAGCAGACTCCGTCGGCAGTTGGGAGGATTTGGAAGACGCATTCCTTGACAACTTCCAGGGCACTTATGTGCAACCACCGGATGCTGATGACTTGAGCCATATAACTCAGCAGCCAGGGGAATCGGCCAGGCAATTCTGGACATGGTTCCTAACTAAGAAAAACCAAATTATCGACTGTCCGGATGCAGAGGCCTTAGCGGCATTCAAGCATAACATCCGTGACGAGTGGCTCGCCCGACACCTCGGCAAGGAGAAGCCGAAATCTATGGCAGCCCTCACGACACTCATGACCCGCTTTTGCGCGGGGGAGGATAGCTGGTTGGCTCGCAGCAACAACACATCAAGGAATCTGGGCACTTCGGATACCAAAGATGCCAACGGCAGACCATGTCGTAACAGACAAAAGCGCCGCAACAACGGCGATAACACCAATGATACGGCAGTCAATACCGGATTCAGAGGCTCTAGATCCAGTCAGTGGAAAAAGGCATTCAAAAGAAGTACTCCGGGCCCGTCCAGTTTGGACTGCATACTCGATCGCTCGTGTCAAATCCACGACACCCCCGATAAGCCAGCCAATCACACCAACAGAGAATTCTGGGTGTTCAAGCAGACCGGCAAGTTGAATGCCGAAAACAAGGACAAGGGGCTGCATAGTGATGATGAGGAGGAGCCCCAGCCGCCGAACACTGGAGGACAGAAGAGGTTCCCCCCACAAGCGAAGACGGTGAACATGATATACGCAACCCACATTCCTAAGAGGGAATGGAAGCGTGCACTAAGGGACGTCTATGCGATAGAGCCCGTCGCCCCAAAGTTCAACCCATGGTCCTCTTGTCCGATCACTTTCGATCGCAGGGACCACCCCACTAGTTTCCGTCATGGCAGATTCGTCGCATTGGTCCTAGACCCCATCATCAACGGATTTCACCTCACTCAAGTCCTTATGGACGGCGGCAGCAGCCTGAACCTGCTCTATCAGGATACAGTGCGCAAAATGGGTATTATATCCCTCGAGGATCAAACCCACCAAAACCACCTTTAAGGGCGTCATCCCAGGTGTAGAGGCACGTTGCACGGGCTCAATCATACTGGAAGTGGTCTTCGAATCTCCGGACAACTTCCGAAGCGAAGAGTTAATCTTCGATATCGTCCCGTTCCGCAGTGGCTATCACGCACTGCTCGGACGAACCGCATTTGCAAAATTCAATGCGATACCGCATTACGCATACCTCAAGCTCAAGATGCCAGGACCTAGGGGGGTCATAACAGTCAATGGGAATATAGAACGCTCGCTCCGCACGGAAGAGCACACTGCGGCCCTCGCAGCAGAAGCACAAAGCAGCCTTTTGAGGCAAACTGCCAATTCAGCGGTACAGCCCCCGGACACCGTCAAGCGAGTCCGGAGTAACCTGCAACAGGATCGCCTGGCACGTTCAGAGCTCGCCTAGCAACTCGGCCCCCGTCCTAGTCCCATTCAAGCGATGAAATCCGTGTCGCGCGTACATAATTACGCACTGATAATACCATGGGCATAGGCGGAGGCACGATCAAGGCACGTCCCGCAATGCGGCTTAACCGCCCTAGGGGCTGTATACCTTTAATCATTTTTTCTCTTTCAGGACCTAACTCTCTGGAAGCCCTCTCCGGCAGTACGATCGCCGGACACATTACGGGAAGCAACAACCAAGGAGGCAAGAAACTAAGACGTACACGGAAACCCCCAGGTGGTCTCTAATAATAATCAATATACCCGCTTTCTACTATCCATACACAGCTTGCCCCTGGATAGGACATGTCAAATAGTCCTATTTTCTGCTTATTGCACTACTTGTATCAGTACGCTTCGACGTATTATTTAAATAACAATGCATAGCATTAGTCTATTATTGCATTATTCATCCTTTTTTCTTACATGTTCATCTACGACAACTTGCACCCGTACATTCTGGTACGGCCAGTACGCCAGGGGCTTTCATTTACCCCATAATACGGCGTGAGAAGTCCGAACACTTTCGACAGTGCGGCACCCTAAACTTATAGCATTATATGCATCAGCTCCGAATCATGTCTTGGGTCAATAGTTGGGTTTGCCCGGCTCCCATGCTTTGGTACCTTACGTTCCGCTATATCGGCTAAGGTAGCGCTGGGAGAACTACTACGATTGTGTCCCAGTTCTTCCGGACGAGCACCTCAGTAGAGAAAGTCGAAAACTGACTGTCATGATAAGGCGAGAGCTGGTCGCTGTTCGAGAGGTCTCAAGTCCTTAAAGACTTTTTCCGCTTCGGGCGAGGAGTCGGCCTTGCCCGACTTAGGCGTATATAGCGCCCTCGGCCTTCCGAATACTAGGGGCTTCGCCAAAATTTAAAATTGTAGACTTCTATGGCTAAGTGAGAATGATAAAGCCTTATAGTCCGATTGCCTGGTTCGTTGTGCTGAACACCTCCCTTGAAGGACCCAAAGTTGGGATAAAGAGTGCTCAGGTTTATCCCGAACACCCCAGTACTAGTTACATGGGGGCAGAAGCCGACGACTGGCCAACTCTCAGATTTTATAAACGGCCGCACAGAAGGTAATATTTTAAATTCAAAAAGCATTGCATAGCGCAAATGAACTCGTTTCAAATAAACAGGATCACATAAGCATGTTCATTCAAAAATTACATCCCTGGCACATTCATCCGCCACAAGGCGGGAACCCTTCAGGACACTTTCATAATACATTTCGGGGCACCGATGCTCCTTGCCCTCCGGCGGCCCATCCTTCACCAGCTTCACGGCGTCCAGCTTCGCCCAGTGCACCTTTGCCCGGGCAAATGCCCTGCACGCACCCTCGATGCAGACGGGCCGCTTTATGACTTCAAGCCATGGGAAGGCATCCACGAGCCGCCTCACCAGACCGAAGTAGCTGCTGGGCAGGGGCTCACCAGGCCACATCCGGACTATAAGACCCGTCATGGCCTATTTGGACGCCTTGTGCAGCTCGACCAATTGCTTCAGCTGGTCGCTCAAGGGCATTGGGTGTTCGGTCCCAGTATACTGAGACCAGAACAACTTTTCCGTCGAGCTCCCCTCCTTAGCTCGGTAAAACTCCGCGGCATCCAGTACACTGCGGGGAAGATCTGCGAACACTCCTGGAGAGCTCCGAACTCGGGTAAGTAAAAGGAAAGTTCCTTAACATGCTTGCTTTGCATAATGAATGCCTTACCCGCTGCTATCTTCTTCACCGCATCAATCTCCTGGAGGGCCTTGTGGGCTTCAGCCTTGGCGCTCCGGGCGCTTTCGAGCGCCTTCGCAAGCTCGGACTCTCGCGTCTTAGAGTCAAGCTCCGAGGAGTCGTGTTTCTTGGCGAGAACCTCGAGTTCTTGCTGCACCTCGCCTACTGGGCTTCTTGCTTTTCCCGCTCAAGGCGCTCCTTGGCCGCTTTGTTTTCGGCCTCGGACAGCGCCTTCTTCAGGGTCGCCACCTCAGTCGTGGCCCCTGGCAAATTCATGATGATCCTATTACTTTACAACCGAACTTCTTTTTAAAGCGTAGACACGGTATTGCTTACCTTTTCTCTCCTCGAGCTGCCTCTTGGTAAGGCCGAGCTCATTCTCGGACCGCTCCAGGTCCTGCTTTAGTGCAGAGACCTCCGCAGTACGTGTGGTAGCGGCCAGCAGTGAAGCCTGCACATACACATAGACATATTCTGATTAGACTCCTGAGTCATCATTTGATCCTCTATTCGGCCTTTCTTCTCGAACGCCGAACAGAGCATCAGGGGCTACTGTCTATGCGGTAATTGAAGAAATATGCCCTAGAGGCAATAATAAAGTTATTATTTATTTCCTTATATCATGATAAATGTTTATTATTCATGCTAGAATTGTATTAACCGGAAACATAATACATGTGTGAATACATAGACAAACAGAGTGTCACTAGTATGCCTCTACTTGACTAGCTCGTTAATCAAAGATGGTTATGTTTCCTAACCATGAACAAAGAGTTGTTATTTGATTAATGGGATCACATCATTAGGTGAATGATCTGATTGACATGACCCATTCCATTAGCTTAGCACCCGATCGTTTAGTATGTTGCTATTGCTTTCTTCATAACTTATACATGTTCCTATGACTATGAGATTATGCAACCCCCGTTTGCTGGAGGAACACTTTGTGTACTACCAAATGTCACAACGTAAATGGGTGATTATAAAGGTACTCTACAGGTGTCTCCAAAGGTACATGTTGGGTTGGCGTATTTCGAGATTAGGATTTGTCACTCTGATTGTCGGAGAGGTATCTCTGGGCCCTCTCGGTAATGCACATCACATAAGCCTTGCAAGCATTGCAACTAATGAGTTAGTTGCGAGATGATGTATTACGGAACGAGTAAAGAGACCTGCCGGTAACGAGATTGAACTAGGTATTGAGATACCGACGATCGAATCTCGGGCAAGTAACATACCGATGACAAAGGGAACAACGTATGTTGTTATGCGGTCTGACCGATAAAGATCTTCGTAGAATATGCAGGAGCCAATATGAGCATCCAGGTTCCGCTATTGGTTATTGACCGGAGACGTGTCTCGGTCATGTCTACATTGTTCTCGAACCCGTAGGGTCCGCACGCTTAAGGTTTCGATGACAGTTATATTATGAATTTATGAGTTTTGATGTACCGAAGTTAGTTCGGAGTCCCGGATGTGATCACGAACATGACGAGGAGTCTCGAAATGGTTGAGACATAAAGATTGATATATTGGACGGCTATATTCGGATACCGGAAGTGTTCCGGGTGATTTCGGAGAAAACCGGAGAGCCGGAGGGTTACCGGAACCCCCCGGGAGAAGTAATGGGCCATATGGGCCTTAGTGGAGAGAGAGAGGGGCAGCCAAACGTGGGCCACGCGCCTCCTCCTCCCCCCTGGTCCGAATTGGACTAGGAGAGGGGGGGGCGGCGCCCCCCTTTCCTTCTCCCTCCCCACTTCTTTCCCCCTCCTAGTAGGAGTCCTACTCCTACTAGGAGGAGGACTCCTCCTTGGCGCGCCATAGGGGCCGGCCGGCCTCCTCCCCTTGACCCTTTATATACGGGGGCAGGGGGCACCCCTAGACACACAAGTTGATCCACGTGATCATATTCTCAGCCGTGTGCGGTGCCCCCTTCCACCATAATCCTCGATAATATTGTAGCGGTGCTTAGGCAAAGCCCTGCGACGATAGTACATCAAGATCGTCACCACGCCGTCGTGCTGACGGAACTCTTCCCCGACACTTTGCTGGATCGGAGTCCGGGGATCGTCATCAAGCTGAACATGTGCTAAAACTCGGAGGTGCCATAGTTTTGGTGCTTGATCGGTCGGGCCGTGAAGACGTACGACTACATCAACCGCGTTGTGCTAACGCTTCCGTTGTCGATCTACAAGGGTACGTAGATCACACTCTCCCCTCTCATTGCTATGCATCACCATGATCTTGCGTGTGCGTAGGAATTTTTTTGAAATTACTACGTTCCCCAACAGTAATATTTTCTTATATTTTGATTGCTTACCTCAAAGCCTGTTAGGAGGCTGGCGCAAGCTTCGGTCAGTCCGTTTTTGGCGGACTGAACTTTCTCGATCACCGCACTCATGATAGTGCGGTGCTCTTCGTCGATGGAAGCGCCGCGAAGCGCTTCCAGCAAGTTGTCCGGTGCCTCTAGATGGACAGAGGACACCGGCATGGGCGGCTTGCCCCCCTTAACGGGGGATCGCCTGCCGGAGTCCGGAACCATAGAAGGTTCTGGTGCAGTGTTCGGCTGGGGGCCGAACTCGGAGCCCGTGGGAGTTTTGCTCCCTTTGCGCCCAGGGTCCAGAAGGTCTCCTCGAGGCGCCCCCAGGACCACCTCCCCTCGGCTCGGTGCCTTTCGAGACAACACCTCGACGTTGTCCGTAGGGCAAGGGGTGGAGGCGGTCGGAAGAGAACCGCTGTTCATATCCGATGAGTCCAAAGAGCTGCCCGACGAAGATACGTCGAGATGAGCTCGGGACGGACTGCATAATCATGTTCGGCATGAGGAGAAGCAGTGCAATAAAATGTACCATGAATTACTATGGTGTCCGGATATTTACGACTTCACCAGGGGCTTCCCCCTAGGTAACCACTCGTCGCCGCTGTAGGCAGCCGTCGTGGAACAGTCCGGAAGGAGGGTCCTTCCCTTCTTGGACCCTTCGGCCTCCCCGGTTGGGTCGGCCTTTCTTTTCTTGTCTCCCCCGGCTGGGGGGAGAACTTTCCTCCTCCTCGTTTTCGTGGGAGGAGTGCGCGTTGGAGTCATCGGACGATGAGTCCGATACAACCTTGCGCCGGAGACCCTTTCGGGTCCCCGTGGCCTTCTTCTTGGTCTTCTTCGTCGGCACCTCGTAAGGTGTCGGGGCCAGCATCTCCGTTAGGAGAGCATATGCAGGATCTTCAGGCAGGGGGGCTGGGCAATCAAGCTGCTCCTCTGTCTTTTATCTAGTCCTGTTAATGGCACGGGAGCTTAGATCCCGCACATCATTTAACTGGGGCAAATAAATACCCTATGAGATATACAAACTTACCGGATTGGCATGGTGCTTTTCGCTGAGTCCGCGGTCCTTGGAGAGGGAAGGAGGTACCTCGGTGCCCTTGAACAGCACCCTCCAGACGTCCTTGTGCGTCGTGTCGTAGAGCTCTCGCGGCGTCTGGTGCTTGGCCAGGTCGAACTCTGACAAATTGAATGCCCGTCGTTGACACAGGAGAATTCGGCGAAAGAGCATGACCTGAACCACGTTGACGAGCTTGATTTTCTTGCTCATCATGTTCCTGATGCAGGTCTGGAGTCTGGTCAGCTCTACCGGGGAACCCCAGGACAAGCCCTTCTCTTTCCAGGAAGTGAGCCACGTGGGGATTCCCGATCGAAATTTGGGGGCCGCCACCCAGTTGGTGTCGCGCGGCTCGGTGATGTAGAACCACCCCGATTGCCACCCCTTTATGGTCTCCACATAGGAGCCTTCGAGCCAGGTGACGTTAGGCATTTTTCCCACCATGGAGCCTCCGCACTCTGCTTGCTGGCCAACCACCACCTTCGGTTTAACATTGAGGGTCTTCAGCCACAGGCCGAAGGGGGGCCTGATGCGGAGGAAGGCCTCGCACACGACGATAAACGCCGAGATGTTGAGGATGAAATTGGGGGCCAGATCATGAAAATCCAGCCCGTAGTAGAACATGAGCCCGCGGACAAATGGGTGGAGGGGAAATCCCAGTCCACGGACAAAGTGGGTAAGAAAAACTACCCTCTCATGGGGTTCGGGCATAGGGATGATCTGCCCTGCATCTGGCAGCCGGTGCGCGATATCCGCGGGCAGATATCCGGCTTCCCGTAACTTTGTGATGTTCTCTTCCGTGACAGAGGAGACCATCCACTTGCCTCCCGCTCCAGACATGCTTGGAATGGTTTGAGAAGAAAGACGCGAACTTGGGCGCTGGAGCTCGAGTGTGCGAGAATGGGTAAGCAAGGAGGAAGAAAGCGTGGGTAAAAAGGGTGAATCCTTGTCCCTTTATAGGGGCGGAAGAGGCGATGCGCCTCCCCACTTGCCTGGTAAAATCGCTTATTCCCCCAATGCCATAATTGTTGGCGCGGTTGGGTTACCCACGTCCGTATTGATGAGAATCCCGTAATAAGGGGGACACGATCTCTGCTTTGACAAGACGTGACAAGAAAACTGCCTCGCGATATGTGCGGTGCTGGTTGAGAAAAACGGTTCGAATAATGACCGGGCCATGACATGATGTCATGCCATCAAAACATGTCAGCAGATTAGATTGGTGGAAATATTATTCTCTCTACGGTGGTATGTGGAACTTGTTTTGTAGAGCCGGACACTATCCTCGTGTTCAAAATCTTCTATGGAGTATTCAGAGGAGGAACCCACCTTGCAATGCCGAAGACAAATCTGCGTGCCGGACTCATCATCATTGAAGCCTAGTTCAGGGGCTACTGAGGGAGTCCTAGATTAGGGGGTCTCCGGACGGCCGGACTATATCCTTTGGCCGGACTGTTGGACTATGAAGATACAAGATTGAAGACTTTGTCCCGTGTCCGGATGGGACTCTCCTTGGCGTGGAAGGCAAGCTTGGCAATACGGATATGTAGATCTTCTCCCTTGTAACTGACTTTGTGTAACCCTAGCTGTCGGTGTCAAAACCGGTGGATCTCGGGTAGGGGGTCCCGAACTGTGCGTCTAGGCCGGATGGTAACAGGAGGCAGGGGACACAATGTTTTACCCAGGTTCGGGCCCTCTTGACGGAGGTAAAACTCTACGTCCTGCTTGATTAATATTGATGATATGGGTAGTACAAGAGTAGATCTACCACGAGATCAGAGAGGCTAAACCCTAGAAGCTAGCCTATGGTATGATTGTTGTTCGTCCTATGGACTAAAACTCTCTGGTTTATATAGACATCGGAGAGGGCTAGGGTTACACAGAGTCGGTTACAATGGTAGGAGATATACATATCCGTATCGCCAAGCTTGCCTTCCACGCCAAGGAAAGTCCCTTCCGGACACGGGACGAAGTCTTCAATCTTGTATCTTCATAGTCCAGGAGTCCGGCCGAAGGTATAGTCCGGCTATCCGGACACCCCCTAATCCAGGACTCCCTCAGTAGCCCCCGAACCAGGCTTCAATGACGACGAGTCCGGCGCGCAAATTGTCTTCGGCATTGCAAGGCGGGTTCTTCTCCAAATTCCGTGTACCTGTTGAACAGTGTCCGGTTTCTTGTAAATGTAGTGCTCCTTGGCTTCTACGCCCAATAATGGCCATTTTCCACGTGTCAAACGAATATGAAAAGTTAGGGTGTTTTTTATATTTACACCCCTAGCCGCGTGAATGAGCCGCCTATTTAAGGGGACGAGGATTTAGATCCAAACACACCTTATCCCTTCCGCGAGTATTCATCAGAGCGTATCCGACAGAGGTCCATTCCATCATGGCCGGCCGCCGTAGCTCCTCCTCTCGCCCTTCCAGCCCTCAGCCTGGAGATTGGAAGAGGTGCTCCATCCCGCACAGCGAGCTAGTGACGCTCCAGACCAAGGAATTTCTCCCCCCGGCCAATATGGTCCCGGTTCGAGCCGGACTTGCCACCTATAATGGCGGAGAGCAAGCGGAGAGCGCCCCCAATCCCTCCAAAGGAGAGCGGGTATGCCTTGCCCCTTACTTAATAAGAGGCCTCGGATTTCCAATTCATCCGTTTCTCCGAGGGCTTCTGGAGTTCTATGGCCTCCAGCTGCACAACCTCACGCCTGCCTCCATATTGCATATCGCGGGCTTCGTAGCCCTTTCTGAGATGTTCTTGGGCTGCGAGGCTCATTTCGTGCTGTGGAAAAGGCTATTCTGCCTTGTGCCCTGCTCCAAGGAGGGGTCAATATATCAAGTGGGCGGAGTCGAAGTGTGGCGCATCGCCGGGACCGGATATCTATCCAGAACCCCAAAGAATGGTTTTATATAGAGGACGTCCCGCTGCCGGATCTTGTCCGGATCGGCCTCCCTGAGTTCGACAGTGCTCCCCTAAAGAAGCGCCTAAGCTGGCGTCCACAGAGCCCTCAGGGGGAAAGTGACAGGGACGTTATTTACCTGATGGGCCGGATAAGATTGTTAGCTCATTCCAGACTGACCATGATCGGGGTCATGGCCGCATGCATCATGCGAGGGGTGCAACCGCTTCAGTATAGAGGCCGCCCCATGTGGGACTTCAACGGGGAGGACGATGCCACCCACTACGGCCGTAAGGGGCCAGATTCGGCTGCCGCTCTAATAAAGACCTTGTCCGCTTTGTACAAGGGAGAAGAGGAGGAATTTCTCCGCGTCAACCCATGGGGTGGATTTTCTATGTACAATCCCCCAAGTTGGGTAGGTGGACACTTTTACTTGCCCATCCGTTTTATATTCCCATTGTTAAATTTTCAGTCTAACGACTTCAACGCAGGAACTGCACCAGGCTGTTAAAGAAATAAACAGCCCTCCTCCACAACCCGAGGATCCGGGACGGTCCCTTGACCCGGCCTGTCAAGAGGATCCGGACTTATCTGTGGAGCTGATTGATGGAGTGTTTCATCAATTGAGCAAGGACAACGCCTTGGTGGCCATTACGGCCGATTATCCAGGGCTACTCCCAGCCTCACAGGTAACTGAGGCCAGAGTCCCAGCACTTTGAAAAGGGGTCTGTCCTCGCGTGTTTTCGATTGTCGTATGACGACCGTGGTTTGAAGGGGAGGTCCTTGAGACAGGAGGCCGAGCCTGCGGCGACTAGCCAACGAGGGGCAGCAAGGCCCCGCGAGCTGAAAAGAAGTGCGGTCCGGACTGAGGCACCGACGCAAAGGTATAGCGCGCCACCTTATTCCCAGGTGTTATTCCTTCGAGGCATATTAACGCTCGTGCTCTCTTCAGGACGAAGAGACCTCGCCGGACTATATCCGGAGAGGCTGCTAATCGCGCCTGCACCAGCCAGCCTCCAAAGCCTGGTCCGGAAGCGGAGGCGAACACGAGGCGCGCACCGGACGCTCCTCCGTCGGAGGATGCAGACAGGCTGTCTGCCACCAATTCCGAGGTGGAGAGTGCCATGAACCACAGGTGTCGCCGGACAGTTCTTCGCGACACTTGTTTCTCCCAAGAGGCATTGGATGCCTTCAATTCGGGAGACGTGTACCTCCGTGCCGCTCAAAATGGTCTAGCCAGAGCCACGGAGCAGTATGTGAAAGACATACGGGTAAGAAAATTTTGGTAATTATATATATATACCAGTAGCCCCCGAGACTTGAAACAGTTAGAATAACTGTTTTAAGGATCATTTGTTATGCAAGTTCTTACAGAAAAGAATACCCTACTGTCCCAGGAGCTGGAAGAGTTCAAAGCCCAACTTGAGGCCGCACTAGCTGCGACAGGGGAGCCCAAGGAGACCCCCTCTGGTAATATACGCTTCGAAAGATAAGTATTTTGCGAAGTGCGGCGTGGGTGCAAATCTGACAAATGAAATTGCAGATGGCGCCGGATTAAATCCGGAAGTGCAACAACTCCGACGTCAGCTAAAGGCTGGTGAGAGCGTGCTGACAAAGGTGAGGCGGGAGAAGAACAATCTCCAAGATGCCAACACCAAGCTGGGCGTTGAACTGAAGGACGTTCATGCCCAGCTGTTGGACTTCGTGAAGGAGAATCAGCGGCTTCGACGCGGCATATATAGTAAGTGCTTAAACGAACTTTGAAAAAAGAGTTCGGTGAGGAAGTCGACTGACAGAGTAATGTCTGTAGGTATGCTGACAGGTCGTCCTGCAGAGGAAATGCCCGGTTCTACGGGTGACCTTCTTCCCGAGCTCTCACAACTCCACGAGCGAGTTCGGCAGGTGATGCAAGGCGTCACCCAGGCCTTGTGGCCATCCGTCTCCATGCCCGAAGGCCTTGGAGAGCTTGTAGAGAAGCTGAAGGGAGCGCGCCGGCGCTTCTGATTGTGGAAGATGTCGGCATGCCGTCAAGGCACTAGGGAGGCCTGGGCCATGGTGAAGATGCGGTACACGAAGGCTGACCCAAACCACATGGCCGAGGTCGGACCCGTAGGGCCCGATGGGAAGGAGATCCCTGTGAGCTTAGTATACGGCCAAGTAGAGTTGGCCACAAAGTATTCCCAACAGGACTGTAAACTAGATAGCCTGTTAGATGGTATTGAAGAGGAATACAATCAGTCAGATTGACTATGTAATTTTAATTGACATGTATAATGCCTTCTAGCTGGATTGTAGATTGTTTGTCATGGCCGACCTTTTCGCTTCAACCTCGGGACCTGACGGTCTGGAGTGTGTCCGAATACCCTCGCGGTTATATAAGAACCGGGGTATGCATGGAGACCAGGCGTAGGGGTCATTAGTGCTTGAACAGACAAGTGCCCAACTAGTTATGTTATATTACATGGTTAGTAAGAAACATCTTCCAGGGAGAATACTTCCGTTAGGGGTTCCTTTCCCTAGGAGGCATGCCCTAAAGTGCATATCCATTCTGCGAAAAGGGACGCAGGAAAAACATCTGGGGGCGTATAGATAAATAAGTGAAAGAAAAGATCATCTTTAGTTCACCGACCGAATATTCCCTTAAGAACGCTAGCTTTCGGCTTCACCCAGTCTGAGGTACACATTCGGCTGACCCGGCAGTAACAATCGCAGAGGTGCTCCCTTTACCACCTAGCTGAACAATCGGGAACGTAGGGGTAAGCACAGGAGCCAGGCAACCCAGCTTGGCCAAAACTTAAGTCATATCGATGCATATAATGGCGAATAAAAGGTACATGCGGAAGTATGACACATGTGTTGGGCATGAAGCCCGTATAAATAAGCTTCTGTTTAAAGAAGCCCCCAGGTTTAATGAGTGCGGATAGCGCGTCACTTTATGAGCCTTTAAAGGCTATAAGAGAGAGAGAAGGAGAGAAATGTAAGACAGAAAGTATATAAAAAATGGACAGAGGAAGGAGACGAACATAGAGTCCGGCGCTAGGCATATAATCTTCGTAGACGGGCTGCGTTCCATGGGTTCAGCTCGAGTCGGTTATCCGATGCATCTTGCAGGCGGTACGCTCCACCAGTTAGGACTTGGTCGATTATGAAGGAACCTTCCCACTTGGGCTTGAGTTTGTCCTTTTTCTTGTCCGGCAGGCGTAGAACTAATTCGCCAACGTTGTAATTTTTGGCCCGTACTTCTCTGCTTTGGTATCTTCGAGCCTGCTGTTGATAGAATGCGAAACGGGCTTTTGCCACATCACGCTCTTCCTCCAAGGCGTCCAAACTATCCTACCGATCGAGCTCGGCTTCTCTTTCTTCGTACATGTGCACTCGAGGTGAGTCATGAATTATGTCGCAGGGCAAAACTGCCTCTGCGCCGTACACCATGAAGAATGGTGTGTATCCGGTGGTGTGATTCGGCGTGGTCTGTAGCCCCCAGAGTACGGAGTCGAGCTCCTCTACCCAGTGCGTATTAGATTCCTTAAGGGACCGCACTAATCTGGGTTTGATGCCGCTCATGATAAGACCATTTGCACGTTCGACCTGGCCGTTGGTTTGTGGGTGATAGACAGAAGCATAATCGAGCTTGATGCCCATGTTTTTGCACCAGAGTTTTACCTCATCGGCCGTGAAGTTCGTGCCGTTATCAGTGATGATGTTGTGGGGGACGCCGTAACGGTGTACAACCCCGGATATAAAGTCTATCACCGGTCCGGATTCGGCTGTCTTAACAGGCTTGGCTTCTATCCATTTGGTGAACTTATCCACCATGACCAGTAAGTATTTTTTCTTGTGGGTTCCGCCTTTAAGGGGTCCAACCATGTCAAGCCCCCAAACCGCGAAGGGCCAAGTGATGGGGATAGTTTGGAGGGTGGTGGGTGGCATATGTCTTTGGTTTGCAAAAAGCTGGCAACCGATGCATCGTTGGACTAAGTCCTGGGCGTCTGCCCGGGCCGTCGGCCAATAAAAGCCTGTACGGAAGGCCTTGCTTACAAGGGTCCGAGCTGCAGCGTGATGTCCGCCGAGTCCGGCATGAATTTCCGCTAGGAGGTTCCGCCCTTCCTCTTCGGAGATGCACCTTTGAAGGACTCCGGTAGTGCTTTTCTTATAAAGCTCTCCCTCATGGACTTTATAGGCTTTAGATCGCCGCACTATGCAGCATGCCTCATTTTGGTCCTCAGGGAGTTCCTGCCTGGTAAGGTAGGTGAGGAATGGTTCTGTCCACAGGGCGATGACGGCCATTGAGGGAGTCCTGGATTAGGGGGTGTTCGGATAGCCGGACTATACCTTCAGCCGGACTCCAGGACTATGAAGATACAAGATTGAAGACTTCGTCCCGTGTCCGGATGGGACTTTCCTTGGCGTGGAAGGCAAGCTTGGCGATGCGGATATTCAAGATCTCCTACCATTGTAACCGACTTTGTGTAACCCTAACCCTCTCCGGTGTCTATATAAACCGGAGGGTTTTAGTCCGTAGGACAACTTCATCATACAACAATCATACCATAGGCTAGCTTCTAGGGTTTAGCCTCCTTGATCTCGTGGTAGATCTACTCTTGTACTACCCGTATCATCAATATTAATCAAGCAGGACGTAGGGTTTTACCTCCATCAAGAGGGCCCGAACCTGGGTAAAACATCGTGTTCCTTGCCTCCTGTTACCATCCGGCCTAGACGCACAGTTTGGGACCCCCTACCCGAGATCCGCCGGTTTTGACACCGACATTGGTGCTTTCATTGAGAGTTCCTCTGTGTCGTCGCTTTTAGGCCCGATGGCTCCTTCGATCATCAACAACAATGCAGTCCAGGGTGCGACTTTTCTCCCCGGACAGATCTTCGTCTTCGGCGGCTTCGCACTGCGGGCCAATTCACTTGGCCACCTTGAGCAGATCGAAAGCTACGCCCCTGGCCATCAGGTCAGGTTTGGAAGCCTAAACTACACAGCTGACATCCGCGGGGACTTGATCTTCGACGGATTCGAGCCACAGCCAAGCGCGCCGCACTGTCTCGATGGGCATGATATAGCTCTTCCGCCAAACAGCGCCTTGGAGGCCGCACACGCATCGGTTCCGACCATTGATTCAGAGCCTACTGCGCCGATCGAGGATCAGCGGTTGGACGCTGCCTCAGGGGCTGCGATCTCAGAGGTGATTGAGCCAAACTCCAGCCCCGCACTCCGCATGGCCCGTGACTCTGAGGAGCCGGATTCCTCTCCGAACTCCGAGCCCCCCGCGCCCCTACCGATCGAATCCGATTGGGCGCCGATAACGGAGTTCACCGCCGCGGGCATCTTTCAGTACTAGCCCTTCGGCGACATCCTGAATTCTCTAAAGTCTCTTTTTTTTATCAGGAGAGCCCTGGCCGGACTACGGTCAGCAAGGTTGGGATACGGACGATGAAGAAATTCAAAACCCACCCACCACCCACTTCGTAGCCACTGTCGACGACTTAACCGACATGCTTGACTTCGACTCCGAAGACATCGACAACATCGACGACGATGCAGGAGACGAACAAGAACCAGCACCTGTAGGGTGCTGGAAGGCCACCTCGTCATATGACATATATATGGTGGACACTCCAGAGGATGGAGATGGCGATGGAACAGCGGGGGACGATACCTCTAAGAAACAGCCCAAGCGCCAGCGTCAGCGGCACCGCTCTAAATCCCGCCAAAGGAAAAACGGTGATTCCGGCACGGGAGATAATACTACTTCGGATAGCGCCGAAGAACACCCCCTCCAGCAAGATTCAGCACAGGAGGACAGAGAAGCCAGCCCTCACGAGAGGGCGGCGGACCAAGAGGTCGAGGACGATAATTATACGCCTCCCTCCGAAGACGAGGCAAGCCTCGACGACGACGAGTTTGTCGTGCCAGAGGATCTCGCCGAACAAGAGCGTTTTAAACGCAGGCTTATGGCCACGGCAAGCAGCCTCAAGAAAAAGCAGCAACAGCTTAGAGCTGATCAGGATTTGCTAGCTAATAGATGGACTGAAGTCCTTGCGGCCGAAGAGTATGAACTCGAACGCCCCTCCAAGAGTTACCCAAAGCGCAGGCTGCTACCTCGACTAGAGGAGGAAGCACCTACATCACCAGCGCATGACATGGCCGACCGGCCACCTCGTGGCCGCGACAGAGAGGCCTCTTGGCCCTCCACTCAAGCCATGCCCCGACGCCGCGTCAAGCATACTAAGGCACGGGAAAATGCGCCCGACCTACGCGACATACTGGAGGACAAGGCAAGGCAAACAAGATCGATCTATGGATCGCGCAGGCGCCCCACGGCACGTGACGGTGATTGTCACTCCGGATGCAATAAATCCGGCCGGGCCGAACTCAACAGACAAAGCTCCTTCAAGCTGCGTCGTGATATAGCCCAATACAGAGGCGCCGCACACCCACTATGCTTCACAGATGAAGTAATGGATCATAAAATCCCTGAGGGCTTCAAACCCGTAAACATCGAATCGTACAATGGCACAACAGATCCTGCGGTATGGATCGAGGATTATCTCCTTCATACCCACATGGCCCGCGGTGATGATCTACACGCCATCAAATACCTCCCACTCAAACTTAAGGGACCGGCCCGGCATTGGCTTAACAGCTTGCCAGCAGACTCAATCGGTTCTTGGGAGGACCTGGAAGCCGCATTCCTTGACAACTTCCAGGGCACTTATGTGCGACCATCGGACGCCAATGACCTAAGCCACATAATCCAGCAGCCAGAGGAATCGGCCAGGCAATTCTGGACACGGTTCCTAACAAAGAAAAACCAGATAGTCGACTGTCCGGATGCAGAGGCCTTAGCGGCCTTCAAGCATAATATCCGTGACGAGTGGCTTGCCCGGCACCTGGGACAGGAAAAGCCGAAATCTATGGCAGCCTCACGACACTCATGACCCGCTTTTGCACGGGAGAAGACAGCTGGCTAGCTCGCAGCAACAACTTAACCAAGAACCCTGGTAATTCGAATACCAAGGACAAAAGTGACAGGTCACGTCGGAACAAACAAAAGCGCCGCGTTAACAGCGACAACAACGAGGATACGACAGTTAATGCCGAATTCCGAGGCTACAAATCCGGTCAACGGAAAAAGCCATTCAAAAGAAATACTCAGGGCCCGTCCAGTTTGGACCGAATACTCGACCGCTTGTGCCAGATACATGGCACCCCTGAAAAGCCAGCCAATCACACCAACAGGGACTGTTGGGTGTTCAAGCAGGCAGGCAAGTTAAGAGCCGAAAACAAAGACAAGGGGCTGCATAGCGACGATGAGGAGGAGCCCAGGCCGCCGAACAACAGTGGACAGAAGGGATTTCCACCGCAAGTGCGGATGGTGAACATGATATACGCAACCCACATCCCCAAGAGGGAGCGGAAGCGTGCGTTACGGGACGTATATGCGATAGAGCCAGTCGCCCCAAAGTTCAACCCATGGTCTTCCTGCCCGATCACCTTTGATCGAAGGGACCACCCCACTAGCATCCGCCATGGCGGCTTCGCCGCATTGGTTCTAGACCCAATCATTGACGGATTTCATCTCACAAGAGTCCTCATGGACGGCGGCAGCAGCCTGAACCTGCTTTACCAGGATACAGTGCGAAAAATGGGCATAGATCCCTCGAGGATCAAGCCCACCAAAACGACCTTTAAAGGCGTCATACCAGGTGTAGAAGCCAACTATACAGGCTCAGTCACACTGGAAGTGGTCTTCGGATCTCCGGATAACTTCCGAAGCAAGGAGTTAATCTTCGACATAGTCCCGTTCCGTAGTGGCTATCACGCACTGCTCGGGCGAACCGCATTCGCAAAATTCAACGTGGTACCGCACTATGCATACCTCAAGCTCAAAATGCCAGGCTCTAGAGGAGTAATCACGGTCAATGGGAACACTGAACGCTCCCTCCTAACGGAGGAGCACACGGCAGCGCTTGCAGCAGAAGTACAAAGCAGCCTCTCTAGGCAGTTCTCCAGTTCGGCCTTCAAAAAGCCGGACACTGTCAAGCGCGCCCAGAGTACCCTACAACAAGATCGCCTGGCACGTTCTGAGCTAGCGTAGCAATGCGGCCCCAACCCTAGCCCTCGCGATATAGCGAAACCAGTGCTTTGCGTACATAACTACGCTCTTGAAATACCATGGGCACAGGGGAAGGGGCACTATCACGGCACGCCCGAAATACGGCTTAAACCGCACCAGGGGCTGCCGGATTCCTTTTTTTTCTTACTCTCAGGACTCCATACTTCGGACGACCCGTTCGGCAATTCAACTGCCGCACAAACGATGCAAGATCCAGGAACACAGACAAGCCACGCCGCATTATGGAACTCCCAGGTGGTCTCTATCGCGAGCACTATACCTGTTTTTTAATACAATTCCGCGGCCTGCCCCTGGCCAGGACATGTTAAATAGTCCAATTTCTTTTGCTTATCGCACTATTTGTATCGTTCCGCTTTCATAGCAGCCTTTCTATAAACAATGCACAGCTTTTTGTCTATTTTTTGCATTATCCTCCTTTTATATATATGTTTATCAATAACATGTTGCATCTGTACACTGTGGTACGGCAAAAATACGCCAGGGGCTTCAGTACCCATCAATATGGCGTGAGAAGTCCGTACACTTTCACAAGTGCGGCACCCCGAACTTATAGCACTATATGCATCGGCTCTGAATCATGATTTGGGTCAATAGTTGGGTTTGCCCGGCTCCTATGGTTTGGTGCCTTACGTTCCGCTATATCGGCTAAGGTAGCACTAGGAGAACTACTGCGATTGTGCCCCAGTTGAGCTGGGCTGAGCACCTCAATAGAGAAAGCTAAAACTGACTGTCATGATAAGGTGAGAGACCGGTCGCTGTTCGAGAGGTTTTTTGAGTCCTTAAAGACTTATGCCGCTTCGAGCGAGGAACCGGCTTTGTCCGGCCAAGGCGTGGATAGCGCCCCGAACTCGGTCTTCCGAATACTAGGGGCTTCGCCGAAATCTAAAATTATAGAGTTCTATGGCTAAGTGAGAGTGTTCAAGCATTATAGTCCGATTGCCTTGTTCGTTGTGCTGAGCGCCTCCCTCGACGGACCCAATCATGGGAAAAAGAGCGCTCAGGTTTATCCCGAACACCCCAGCACTAGTGGCATGGGGGCAGAAGCCGATGACTGGCCATCTCTCAATTTTTTGATAAACGGCCGCACAGAAAGTAATATTTTAAATTCAAGCATTGCTTAGCGCATATGAACAAGTTTTCAGCGCACAGGATAACACGAGCGAGTTCATTCAAAAATTACATCCTTGGTGCATTCTTCCGCCATAAGGCGGGCACCGGCCAGAACATCCTTGTAATAGTTCTCGGGCTTGCGATGCTCCTTCCCCAGCGGCAGCCCGTCCCTCACAAGCTTCTCACCGTCCAGCTTACCCCAGTGCACCTTTGCACGGGCAAGGGCCCTACGGGCACCTTCGATGCAGACGGAGCGCTTGATGACCTCAAGCCTTGGACAAGCCTCCACCAGCCGCCGCACCAGTCCGAAGTAGCTCCCAGGCAGGGCCTCTCCAGGCCACAGCCGAACTATGAAGCCCTTCAGGGCCTGTTCGGCCGCCTTCTGGAGCTCGACTAGCTGCTTCAGCTGGTCGCTCAAGGGCACAGGGTGTCCGGCCTCAGCATACTGAGACCAGAACACCTTCTCCGTCGAGCTGCCTTCCTCAGCTCGGTAGAATGCGGCGGCATCGGATACGCTGCGGGGAAGATCTGCGAATGCCCCTGGAGAGCTCCGGATTCGGGTAAGTAACAAGTAGTTTACTTTTATATGTCTGCTTTGCATAGAGAATGCCTTACCCGCCGCTATCTTTTTCACCGCATCCAATTCCTGGAGGGCCTTCTGGGCTTCGGCCTTGGCAGACTTGGCAGTTTTAAGGGCCGCAGCAAGCTCGGACGCTCGCGTCTTCGAGTCAAGCTCCAAACTCTCATGTTTTTTCATGAGAGCCTGAAGCTCCTGCTGCACCTCGCCGACTTGCGCCTCAAATTTCTCCCGCTCGGTGCGCTCCGTGGCCGCTTTCTTCTCGGCCTCAGACAGTGCCTGCTTGAGGGTCGCCACCTCAGTTGTGGCCCCTACAAATAAGCATTATACTCCTGTCATTTTTTGCAATTGCGTCTTCTTATAGGCATTTTTTCTATAAGGTATCTCTTACCTTCTTTCTCCTCGAGCTGCCGTTTGGCAAGGCCGAGCTCTTGCTCGGTCCGCTCAAGGCCCTACTTCAGGGCACCCACCTCCGCAGTCAGTGCGGCGGTGGCCAGCAGCGAAGCCTGCATACATATATTGACTCCTTTTTAGTTAGACTCCTACGATATTTAATAGATCCTCTATTCGGCTTTTCTTTCCGAACACCAAACAGAGCATCAGGGGATACTGTCTATGCGGTAATATTTTTACATATTTTTACTTACCTCGAAGCCTGTTAGAAGGCTAGCACAAGCTTCAGTCAGTCCACTTTTGGCGGACCAAACCTTCTGGACCACCGTACTCATGATGGTACGGTGCTCCTCGTCGATGGAGGCTCCCTTAAGCACCTCCAGCAGATTGTCCGGCGCCTCCGGTTGGACGGAGGACGCCGGCTCAATAGGCTTGCTCCTCTTGGCAGGAGTTCGCCTGCCGCGGTCCAAAACCGTCGATGATTCCGGCGTGGTGTCCGGCCTAAAGCCGGACTTGGAGCCCTGGGGGGTCTTGTCCCCTTTACTCCTGGAGTCCGGGAGGTCGCCTCGCGGCTCCTCCTGGACCACCTCCTCTTGCCCCGGAGCTTGTCGCGACGCCACTTCGGCGTCATCCGCAGCACAGGGGGAGGCAACGGGCATAACTGAATTCACGTCCGATGGATCCAGGGAGCCGCTCGACGACTCGTCGAGCCCGTCCTTGGGCGGGCTGCATGATTATATTTGACATCAGGGAAAGCTACGCAACAAAAGGAATATCATGAGTTACTCTGGTATCCGAACACTTACGATTTCGCCGGATGCTTGGCCCTGTCCGGACACTCCTCTTTGTCCTTGTTAGCGTCGGGGGCGTAGTCCGGCGTAGGGGTTTTCCTCTTCTTGGACCCTTCGGCCTCCCCTACTAGGGCGGCCTTCCTCTTATTTCCTCCCCCCGCTGGAGGGGGAGAGGTCTCTTCTTCCTCCTCCTCGCCTTCGCGGGAGGAGTGCGTCTCGGACTCATCGGACGACGAGTCCGACACCACCATATGCCGGGAACTCTTTCGAGTCCCCGTGGCCTTCTTATTCTTGGCCTTCTTCTCCGGCACCACATAAGGTGCCGGAACCAGCAGCTACATTAGGAGAGCAGGGGCTGGGTCTTCGGGTAAGGGAGCCGGACAGTTAATCAGTCCGGACTTCGCCTGCCAATCCTGTCAAAGGTGAGGGAGTTTAGATCCCGCATAGAGTCAAACTATGAAGAAAACTTAACATCCTGTAAAAGATGAAAATATTTTACCTCGCCAGCAGGACACTGCGAGCTAAATCCGCGGTCTTCGGAGGCGGATGTGGGAGCCGCAGCGCCTTTGGTTAGCCCCTTCCAGACATCTTCGTACATCGTGTCGAAGAGCCTGCTCAGAGTTCGGTGCTGCGCCGGGTTGAACTCCCACAAATTGAAGTCCCGTTATTGACACGGAAGGATCCGACGGACGAGCATGACCTGGACTACGTTGACAAGCTTGAGCTGCTTGTTCACCAGGGACTGGATGCATTTTTGCAGTCCGGTCACCTCTTCTTCGTCGCCCCATGACAAGCCCGTCTCCTTCCAGGACATGAGCCGCGTAGGGGGTCCAGATCGGAATTCAGGGGCTGCGATCCACTTCGGATCGCGTGGCTCGGTGATGTAAAACCATCCTGACTGCCACCCCTTCAAGGTCTCCACAAAGGAGCCCTCGAGCCATAGGACGTTGGCTATTTTGCCTGCTATGGCACCTCCGCACTCCGCCTGGTTGCCGCGCACCACCTTTGGCTTGACGTTGAAGGTCTTGAGCCAGAGGCCGAAATGGGGGCGGATGCAGAGGAAAGCCTCGCACACGATGATAAACGCCGAGATATTGAGGATGAAGTTCGGGGCCAGATCGTGGAAATCTAGGCCATAGTAGCACATGAGCCCGCGGACAAATGGGTGGAGAGGAAAACCCAGTCCGCGGAGGAAGTGGGGAAGAAATACAACCCTCTCATGGGGCCTTGGGTGGGGAGAAGCTGCCCCTCCTCAGGAAGCCGGTGCGTGATGTCTTTGGACAGGTATCCGGCCTTCCTTAGCTTTTTGACATGGCCCTCCGTGACGGAGGAGACCATCCACTTGCCTCCCGCTCCAGACATTGTTGGAGAAGGTTGAGGTAGGAAGTGCGGGCTTGGGCGCTGGAGCTCGGGTGTGCAGAAGATGGATAGGCAAAGGAGGAAGAAGGCGTAGGTAAAAAGGTGGATCCTTATCCCCTTATATGGGCGGATGCGACTATGCGTCCCCACCAGCCTAGTAAAACTCGCTTGCCTCCCAAGCGCCGTGATAAATGGCGCGGTGGAGTTACCCATGTCCGTATTGATGAGAATCCCGTAAATGGGGGACATGATCTCTGCTTTGACAAGACGTGCCAAGGAAACCACCTCGCAAAACACGCTGAGGTGGAAAAGTGAAAACGATTCGAATAAAGGCTTGGCCGTAGTGTGATGTCACGCTGCGGAATACGTCAGCAGATTAGATTTGTGTTAATATTATTCTCTCTATGGCAATACGTGGAAACTTATTTTGCAGAGCCGGACACTACTCTTGGTGTTTACAAACTTTTACGAAGAATTTGGAGGAGGAACCCGCCTTGCAATGCCGAAGACAATATGCTCGCCGGACTCGTCGTCATTGAAGCCTAGTTCAGGGGCTACTGAGGGAGTCCTGGATTAGGGGGTGTTCGGGTAGCCGGACTATACCTTCAATCGGACTCCAGGACTATGAAGATACAAGATTGAAGACTTCATCCCGTGTCCGGATGGAACTTTCCTTGGTGTGGAAGGCAAGCTTGGCGATGCGGATATTCAAGATCTCCTACCATTGTACCGACTTTGTGTAACCCTAACCCTCTCCGGTGTCTATATAAACCGGAGGGTTTTAGTCCGTAGGACAACTTCATCATACAACAATCATACCATAGGCTAGCTTCTAGGGTTTAGCCTCCTTGATCTCGTGGTAGATCTACTCTTGTACTACCCGTATCATCAATATTAATCAAGCAGGACGTAGGGTTTTACCTCCATCAAGAGGGCCTGAACCTGGGTAAAACATCGTGTTTCTTGCCTCCTGTTACCATCCGGCCTAGACGCACAGTTCGGGACCCCCTACCCGAGATCCGCCAGTTTTGACACTGACAACCATTATTACGTGGGCTGAAGGTGTTATTTCATTGGCAGAGCCTCCAATTATGTCAGAGTGTTCGGTGTCGGGCAGTGCGGTTGGGTCCGGGCTGTTATTGCCAGGTTCCCCTTCCCATACTACGGACGGCTTGAACAACCTTTCCAAGAAGATGTTGGGGGGGGGCTACATCGCGTTTTGCGCTGATGCGTGCCAGGACATCTGCCGCCTGATTATTTTCCCGGGCTATATGGTGAAATTCGAGCCCTTCGAACCGAGCTGACATTTTTAGGACGGCGTTGCAATAAGCTGCCATTTTTGGATCCTTGGCATCAAAGTCTCCATTTATTTGTGATATTGCGAGGTTTGAGTCCCCGCGCACCTCTAGGCGTTGAATGCCCATGGATACTGCCATCCGGAGACCGTGTAAAAGGGCCTCATATTCGGCTGCGTTGTTGGAGTCTGTGTACATTATTTGGAGTACATATTGAACTGTGTCTCCTGTGGGGGACGTCAAAACGACGCCCGCCCCTAGACCGGCCAACATTTTGGAGCTGTCGAAGTGCATGACCCAGTTTGAATATGTCCCGTACTCTTTAGTGAGTTCGGCCTCCGTCCATTCTGCGACGAAGTCGGCCAAAACTTGCGACTTGATAGCTCGCCGTGGCTTGTAAGTTATGTCAAACGGGAGGAGCTCAATGGCCCATTTTGCAATCCGGCCCGTCGCATTGCGGTTGTTTATAATATCGTTAAGTGGCACTTCCGAGGCTACTGTTATTGAACACTCTTGAAAGTAGTGTCGCAGCTTCCGGGATGCCATAAATACTGCGTACGCAATATTTTGATAATGCGGGTACAGTGACTTGCACGGAGTAAGGACAGTGGACACGTAATAGACCGGCTTTTGAAGGGGGAATTTGTGTCCGTCCGTTTCTCGTTCGACGACGAGCACTGCGCTTATGACCTGATGGGTTGCTGCAATGTATAATAGCATTGGTTCGCCAATGTTTGGCACGGCCAGGACTGGGTTTGTTGCCAAGATGGCTTTTATTTCGTCGAGTTCGGCTGTGGCTGCATCCGTCCACTCGAAGTGTTCGGTGCGCCGAAGGAGGCGGTAAAGGGGTAGGGCCTTTTCTCCTAGGCGGGAGATAAAGCGGCTTAGAGCCGCCACGCACTCGGTTAATTTTTGTATTTGTTTGAGGTCCTTCGGGATATCCAATTGTGATAGAGCTCGGATCTTGGCTGGATTTGCTTCAATTCCTCTATCGGATACAATGAATCCCAAGAGCTTTCCGGCTGGAACGCCGAAAACGCATTTTTTCGGGTTGAGCTTGATGCCGTATGTTCGGGGGTTATCGAATGTTAGCCTCAAGTCGCCTACTAGAGATTCGACATGTCTTGTTTTAACGACCACATCATCTATGTATGCCTCCACTGTTTTGCCGATCTGGTTTGCCAGACATGTCTGAATCATGCGCTGATATGTTGCGCTGGCGTTTTTGAGCCCGAAGGGCATTGTGTTGGAGCAGAATGGGCCGTATGGTGTGATGAATGCCGTTGCGGCTTGGTCTGACTCTGCCATCTTTATTTGATGGTAGCCGGAGTATGCATCAAGGAAACACAACGAATCGTGTCCTGCGGTAGCGTCGATAATTTGATCGATGCGGGGGAGAGGGAAGGGATCCTTTGGGCAAGCCTTGTTAAGGTCTTTGAAATCAACACACACGCGCCAGGATTTGTCCTTCTTTGGTACCATCACCAGGTTTGCTAGCCAGTCCGGATGTTTTATATCTTTGATGAATCCGGACTCCAATAGCTTGGCTAGTTCCTCTCCCATGGCTTGTCTCTTAGGTTCGGAAAAACGCCGAAGAGCCTGTTTGACTGGCTTGAATCCTTTTAGGATATTTAAGCTGTGTTCGGCCAGCCTGCGTGGGATTCCTGGCATGTCTGAAGGGTGCCAGGCGAAAATGTCCCAGTTCTCTCGTAGGAACTCTCGTGGTGCGGCGTCTACATCAGGGTTTAACTGTGCCCCGATGGAAGCTGTTTTATTGGGGTCCGTTGGATGGACCTGGAATTTGACTATTTCGTCCGCCGGTTTAAAGGAGGTGGACTTGGATCTTTTATCGAGTATCACATCGTCCCTATTTACCGTGGAGCGCAGCGCAGTCAGTTCCTCAGCCGCTAGGGCTTCGGATAGCGCCTCGAGGGCCAGTGCGGCTGTCTTGTTTTCGGCGCGGAGTGCTATGTCCGGATCACTAACGAGAGTGATGGTTCTGTTAGGCCCAGGCATCTTGAGCTTCATGTACCCGTAATGGGGTATTGCTTGGAAGACTGTAAATGCTTCCCGCCCTAGCAGAGCGTGATATCCGCTACTGAATGGGGCCACCTGGAACGTGACCTCTTCGGACCTGTAATTATCCGGCATGCCGAACACCACATCTAGTGTGATTTTTCCTGTACAACGCGCTTCCCGACTGGGGATTATTCCTCTAAAGGTTGTGCTGCTTCGCTCAATGCGGTTCCAGTCTATTTCCATTTTTTGAAGGGTTTCCTCATAAATGAGGTTCAATCTGCTGCCGCCATCCATGAGTACCTTGGTAAGACGAAAGCCGTCCACTATTGGACTGAGGACCAATGCGGCTGGTGCTCGGGCTGTTCGGAATTTAGGTTCATCACTGGCGTTAAAAGTAATAGCCGTGTCACTCCATGGGTTTATTGTTGCTACTTGGTAGACTTCGGCAAGGCCGCGGAGTGTTCTTTTTCGCATATTATTTGATGTGAAAGTCTCGAAGACTGTTAATACCGTACTGGTTTCTCTCGGGTGGCTTTCTGTGGCTTCTGGAATTAGAAGATCTTCGCCAATTTTTGCCACCTGCCGGAGTATCCAACATGCTCTATGGCTGTGAGTTGGTGTGGCGCCCTCTGCACTGTGGATTTTACAGGGTCCATTGAGCCATCCTTCCAGTACGGTTCCGTGCCCTGTAGAGGGCTTTTGCTTTTTGGTATTGAACCCGGGTGGCTGGCGATGATGCACCCTTTTGTTTCAGACTGGGTTTGTATTCAGGGCTGGATTGTCCCAAAATTTTATTTCGGTTTTCCAGGCGCTTTCCATCGCACAGTACTTTCGTACTATGGACACCAAGTCAGCGAAGCGTGTAATATCATGGCGACTTATGGCGTTGAGGATTCCCTTGTCCGTGCAATTATTGCAGAAGAATAAAATTGCGTCTTCCTCGCAGCAGTCCTTTATCCTATTCATAACCAGGAGCAATCTGGCCCAGTAATGATGTACTGTTTTCTTCGGGCTCTTGCCTAATTTGGGATAGATCGCTTATGTACGGGTGGGTGGGTGGAATCAAATCCGAAACCTCACCCAATCTGAGACCCAGGGGCCAAGGAGTTTCCGAACTCGGAAGTTTGGATTCTTGGATGCTGTCCAATGAATCTAGCCCGTCACCTGACTTTAAGTTTAGGTCTTGAGTGATGTCCTCCCCTCCGCGGGTATCCGGTTTGGAGGGATCAGGAATCCGGACATATCTAGTCCTTAAGATAGATGAAGGGTCGCCGCACTGTCCCTCTACCACGGAAACATGATGGGTGACCTGGGGGGAGTTAATCTCTCTCAGATCGGGTTTAGACCCAATCTGGTCGTAATCCGTAGCGACTCCCAGGGCGGCGAAGCGATCTAAGAGCTCGTTTAGGGAAGAGAGCTCCATTGGATCTAGCTGCTCGATGAATTCCGAGCTGACGTGAAGATTGCTTTTGATGACCCGAGAGGTCATCGTCGGCGCAGCAGCCGAATGGGTGGTCATAAGGAAACCACCTAGCCTGAGAGTCTGGCCGACAGCCAAAGCTCCCTTAGCAATGGTGCCGTCTTTAAAGACGGGATGAGGCATCCTTCCTGATGGTGACGGCACAGAGGAACTCTCAATGAAAGCACCAATGTCGGTGTCAAAACCGGCGGATCTCGGGTAGGGGGTCCCAAACTGTGCTTCTAGGCCGGATGGTAACAGGAGGCAGGGGACACGATGTTTTACCCAGGTTCGGGCCCTCTTGATGGAGGTAAAACCCTACGTCCTGCTTGATTAATATTGATGATATGGGTAGTACAAGAGTAGATCTACCACGAGATCAGAGAGGCTAAACCCTAGAAGCTAGCCTATGGTATGATTGTTGTTCGTCCTACGAACTAAAACTCTCCGGTTTATATAGACACCGGATAGGGCTAGGGTTACACAGAGTCGGTTACAATGGTAGGAGATCTACATATCCGTATCGCCAAGCTTGCCTTCCACGCCAAGGAAAGTCCCTTCCGGACACGGGACGAAGTCTTCAATCTTGTATCTTCATAGTCCAGGAGTCCGGCCGAAGGTATAGTCCGGCTATCCGGACACCCCCTAATCCAGGACTCCCTCACTAGCCCCCTCCGGTGTCTATATAAACCGGAGGGTTTAGTCCGTAGGACAACAGAAAATCATACCATAGGCTACCCTCTAGGGTTTAGCCTCTACGATCTCGTGGTAGATCAACTCTTGTAATACTCATATCATCAAGAACAATCAAGCAGGACGTAGGGTATTACCTCCATCAAGAGGGCCCGAACCTGGGTAAACATCGTGTCCCCTGCCTCCTGTTACCATCCGCCTTAGACGCACAGTTCGAGACCCCCTACCCGAGATCCGCCGGTTTTGACACCGACAGCAAAATCTTCCTGGTCAAAAGGAGTCCCATCTTCCTTAAAATTGGGGTACCCTTTGGCTACGTCCGCCGAGTCTTGCTCTGGTACCTAAGATTTGGAGTGGCTTAGAGCAGTTAAGGCTCCGGCTCTCACGCAAGACCGCTTAATCTCTTGAAACCTAGCAGGGAAGACAGACAACTTCTTTAAAACATCGCTCAACAAGCTTGGCTCCTGGTTTACTGGGGAGATGGTGGCAAGGGTTCACTGAACTCCAATGTATAATTGTTCCATGAGTGTGTAAACCGCCTTTAGTTTCACCAGAGTATCTTGGCTCAGATTACGGCTCCGGGGACCTGTGCAGTTTACACAATGGGTTAAATGCCGGTTTATGGTATATCGATAAGGATTCATTTTCAAATAAAGTCATAAGAAGATTTACCAAAGATGGCAGAAACCATCTAAGACACACAGTTCTTTAAACCAGTGAGCTCAGCAATAACCTTTTCCAAAGCTGCTTCAGCTTTCTCCACCCGTTGAGTCAGAACAGTTTTTTCTTGAGCCCAAGCCTCCTTTTCCTTTACAAAGTTTGCCTTCAGTTTTTCTGTTTCAGAAACGCTGAACTAGACTTTGGATTCAACTTTTTGGGTCTCAATTTCTTGAGCTGCCAGTCGGGTCTTCGCATCAGTTAGTTGAGAATCCAAGTTAGCCATGGCGGTCTGCAAACAGGCATAGATGTGTCAAAGTACACTCCAATAAAGGTCATAATGATTAAAGTCCCAAGCACTTTGCAAAGCAACGGCACTTGGCACTTGGAGGCTAATGTCTGCCAAAACAATTCTTAAATGCAGAAATGACTCTTATAAAAAAGTCCCAAGTGTTTTACAGGTAACAACGCTTGGCACTTGGGGGCTAATGCATGGTATTCAGAAGTTTTTTCCTTCTTGAGCCAGATAAAAATATTAGCAGTTTCGACTGGCTTATGAAAAGGTATCAAGTTAAGTACCGGCTCATTCATGATGATTAAGCCGGCCCTCGGGGACTACAGGTGCTAAATTATGCTATTGGTTAAATGCGGTTAAACATTTTAAACCAGACTCGGGGAAAATCTAGGTCAGAACATCAAGTTATATATCAAGTCTACAGATCATTCAAGTTTATCATAGTCAGAAGACTTGGGGGCTAGCAGAGCATATAAGCTTACGAAAGCCGGAGAGCATACCTCATATTTTAGTTGCAGTTGTTTAATCATCTCAATTTCAGAGTCACGGCTGGAATGCACGTGACTAAGATAGCCAGATAGCACGTCACTTATACTCAGATGAGCATAGTGAGAAACGTCAAACCTCACTTTTTGTTTCTCCATAACTTCCTGCTTGGCGGAGTGTCTGGCCAGCACAGTTGGGTTCCCTGGTTCAACAAATCTGGAACTGGTAATCAAAACATCATCGCCATGGGTCTCTGGCCGCTTAACTAAGCTTGCCGGTTCAACAGTTAAGAAATCACGAGCGGTGTCATCAACACACGGTTCAGGAAAAACCGGATGAATGTTCATTGCAGGATCTTCTGGTGCTTCAGACTGTTCTGGTACAAGAGGCGGCTGCTCAGATTCAATAGTCTTGGGATCTTCAGCCGGCTTTGACACCTTTGCTTTCTTGGGCTTCGCTTGGCCACTAAGGAGAATTTTTAAAAAAGTCAATATAACAATACACGCATAAAAGATGCGGAAGAGAGGATAATTATCTTTACCCGGGGCGGTTTTGAAAGCCGGTAGCTGAGTTTGGGAGGAATCACCAGAGGAGGAACGAGCAATTTCCTGTAAAGAAAAATAGAATTATGATTAAGTGATTTATAAAAGTGAGTCGTTCATCAGAGTTAAGAAGTAAAAGAACCTCATTCTGGCGTTTCCGAGGAGTTTTCGGTAAGCCGGAGGGCAGCTCATTGTCGTCACTAGTCCAGGCCTGGCTCTCATGTTGCTATTTTTTCAAAAGAAAATGAGGATCTAAATAAGCCAAGGGGTGTGAAAACCTTACTTTCCGGGTTACCCGCCGAGGTTTCTGCCTTGGCAAAGGTTCTAAATCAGAATAAATAGTTACCTCTTCTTCTACTGCCTGGCTGGCCCCCGTGTCATCCTGGTAATAGTCAGTGTCAATAAGGTTGTTAAAAAGTAGGCCAAGAGAGTCAAGGGCTACCTCCAACTCAGAGGCGTCATCCAGCTTGAGGAGATCAGAAGCAGTTGGTTTCTTTTTGGATTTTTTGGTTGTCTTCTTGGCGGCTATTGCGGCGGCTCTAGCTTTTTTGGCAGCCTCGTGATCATATTTGGCCTTCCAAAAATCACATTTGGCCTGTAGGCAAATAACAGGTTGAAAATCATGCAAGTACTTAACTATTGAAGAAAAAGGAGTCAAGGGGATTTACCTCTGGTGCCGGGTTAAGTTTGTAGAAAGGATTCAATCCTACTTTGCTGCAGTCTTCATATTTGCTGTTGACAAGAGTGGTTGACATCTCAACAATGGCTTCTTCAGTCAGACGAAGGGAGCTATGACGTAATGGATCGTTCGTTCCTCTGGTGTAGTTGCACATCAAATCAGATCGGTGGCTTAGAGGGATGATCCGCCATGCGATCCAACAGCGGATCAAGTCAACTCCTGTTAAGCCTTTCCCCAGTAAAGCTTGAACCCTTTTGATGGTTGGTTGAAGTTTCTTGTGCTCAGCGGCAGAGAGTTTGTTAGGGAGCAAGTATTTAGCATCAAGGCGCTCAGTACGATAACCCGGCATTGGTTTTTCATCAGCCGGTGACGTATCTTTGTAATAGAACCAGGTTTGGTTCCAATCCTTGGGATGGCTTGGCAAGACCACTAGAGGAAAGATAGCATCCCGTCTACGCTGAATTGAAATCCTGCCAAGTTCCAAACTAGGGCTGTTGGTATATTCATTCTGGCGGTTCAAGTAAAAGTACTCTCTGAAGAGTTCAATAGTAGGTGCTTCTTGAAGATAAACCTTGCAGAAAACTTGGAAATTATAGATGTTTGATATGGAATTGGGTCCAAGATCTTGTGGATGAAGCTTGAAAAAATGCAGAACATCTCTGAAGAATTTTGAGCCGGGCAACGAAAAACCCCGGTTCATATGGTCAGTAAAGACGATGACTTCACCATCCTTGGGCTGAGGTCTTTCTTCGGCCGGGTCAGGGGCGCGATATGACATAATGCTCTTCTCTAGTAAATACCCAATGGTGACAAAATCCTTCATAGTGTCATCAGTGACCGTGGAAGGGACCCAGTTGCAAATTGTCCTCATCTTTGGCGGCATGGCGAAAGGACAAGCTAAAAAGGAAGTAATTTGCCGGTTCAAGTTAATTGGTGGAATTACAGGTTAATGATTGCAATACAGATGCGTAATGGCGGCTTAAATAAGGGCTAATGGTATATGAAGAAAACAAAAAGCCGACATGGTAAGCTGCCATGATTAATGAGATTCAAAAATTGCCAATGACAATAAATTGGTTAAGTACCGAGGAAAACAAGTTTCATAGACTGCGGATATTACTTTGGATCAATGGTTGTTCAGAAAACAAAAATAAATCTAGACCTAAAAGAAAGTGCAGATGAGTTCATGAGCTTGCACAGAAGTTTTCTTCCAAGAAAAGGGGATTTACTGGTATTGAAAGTAGAAGTAAAACAACTACCACATTGGTTTTACGCCATTTTCAGATCAAGAAGTTCACAACACAACATGGAGGATGAACTATGATGAACTATGACAAAATATGAAGAACACAGAGGAGTTCACGAACCCTAATGCAGATCTAAGGTATGGAAAGGCCGAAACTTACGGATGCAGATCTACTGTGGAGGGTCGCCGCCGTTCTCTGGATCAACTCAGGCTGATGCGGTGGCCGAGGTTGAGGAAGATGAGGTGCTTATCGATGGCGGCGGAGCTCGAGCGGCAGAAGGGTTGCAAGAGGAAGAAGATGTTGGAAAGGGGGAGAATAAGGAAGACCAGTCGTACCTATTTATAAGGAGACAGGTGAACAGGCAGGTGCGAAAAACGAGGAGAGAAAATGAAGGTTATCCAGCTAGATGGGCGCCTCGATTTTTGGAAAGACATTAAGGCAAAGATCCGTTGAAGATGACGTCATTGTAATTTCTGGAAATATTGGGAGGTAACGTCATGGCGGGTTATGAGGTTTTCATAGACAAAAGGAGGAAGGATTTTTTCTAAGTCTTGAAGATTGACATGAACAAGTTCAAATCAAACTGAGGCCTAATGTTGGGGATATAACTATTAGGTATGACCCGCCTAGGAGGGGCCGGGTCATCCCCCTAAAGAGTTATCGATTATAAAGCCCAAGGCCGCACGACGGTTCATGGATAGGCTTAGTAGCGGGCCCAGACCTGAAGGCGGCTTAAGGCCCATAAGCATAAACCGCCATGTATGTAAAACTTGTAAAGTAAGGCATGTAAGATACGTCACCGAGCCGGATAAATTGTATGAGCCGGCCGGGACTCTGTAAGCCGCAGGGCGTCGACCCGTGTATATAAGGGGACGACCCGGCAGTGGCTTAGGAGAGAAAAACAACAGATTCGAGAGCCGGTCAAGCGTATTTGCTCCCCGCTCATCGAAACCCTAGCAATTCCACATACAACTGGATTAGGCTTTTACCTTCACCGCAAGGGGCTGAACCAGTATAAACTCCTCATGTCCTTTGTCCTGATTAACCCTTTAAGCTAACCTCAATGCGATGGCTCCACGACTAAGTCCTCTCTCTAGGACACCTGACGTGATAATTCCACGACACTTGGGGATGCCCCGAAAGGCATCCCCTCTTTCGTCTCCAACATTATCGGTAACCTCACTTGGAGCTATGTTTTCTTTCGTCACATGATATGTGTTTTGCTTATAGCATCATTTTATTTTGTTAGGATTTGCTTGCTGTTATTTAGAATAATATTTTGCATCTTTTATTTCAATAAAAATGTCAAGTATAGCCTTTGCCATGCTTATTTTGCAACTCTACATATTGTTGTTTTAAAACAGAAAGTTTATCACTGTTGCAATAATTCCCTAGGAAAGTAAGAATGTGATAAAATGTTGATTCTTTTGCAAAATAAGATATGATAAATTTTCTACAGTCTGGTAATTTTTCATAATGTTTGGATTTAGGGAAGTATTGATACTCTTGCGTTCTTTACAGACTGTACTGTTTTGGCAGATTGATGTTATGTTTGCATTGTTTGCATACGTTTGCTTGTTTAATGATTCTACTTGAGGATAGGAGTATTAAATATGCAGAGTCATTTAGTATTCAATGTTAAATAATAATTTTAGTGATTTTCTACAGTAGAGAATGATAAAGTTTTTGCATTGGTTTATACTAACTCATCTCACGAGTTCTTGTTGAGTTTTGTGTGGATGAAGTTTTTAAGATTTAGGGAAACCGTGATATAAAAGGAATTAAGGAGACACAAAAGCTCAAGCTTGGGGATGCCCAAGGCATCCCAAGATAATATTTCAAGAAGTCTCAAGCATCTAAGCATGCGGATGCCCCTATAGGCATCCCGCCTTTCTTCATCAACAATTATCGGTTAGTATCGGTTGAGCCTAAGTTTTTGCTTCTTCACATGAGTTGTACTATTCTTAGAATGTCATTCTTTTGCTTGCTGTTTTAATAAAATTCTTAGATTTGAAAGTTTTTGAATAAGAGAGAGTCCTCAAATAGCTACCTATTTACTTAACTACTCGCTTGATCTTCACCTATATCTTTTTTGGAGTAGCTTGTCATTTGCTCTAGTGCTTCACTTATATCTTTTTTAGCACAGTGTGCTTTAGTATTTTTGAATAAAATTCTCTCTTGCTTCACTACAATTAATTTGAGAGAAAGAAATATTATGCTCATTGAGGGAGTCCTGGATTAGGGGGTATCCGGACAGCCGGATTATATCCTTTGGCCGGACTGTTGGACTATGAAGATACAAGATTGAAGACTTCGTCCCGTGTCCGGATGGGACTCTACTTGGCGTGGAAGGCAAGCTAGGCAATACGGATATGTATATCTCCTTCTTTGTAACCGACCTTGTGTAACCCTAGCCCCCTCTGGTGTCTATATAAACCGGAGGGTTTTAGTCCGTAGGACAACATACAATCTTACCATAGGCTAGCTTCTAGGGTTTAGCCTCTCCGATCTCGTGGTAGATCTACTCTTGTACTACTCATATTATCAAGAATAATCAAGCAGGACGTAGGGTTTTACCTCCATCAAGAGGGCCCGAACCTGGGTAAAACATCGTGTCCCCTGCCTCCTATTACCATCCGCCTTAGACGCACAGTTCGGGACCCCCTACCCGAGATCCGCCGGTTTTGACACCGACATTGGTGCTTTCATTGAGAGTTCCTCTGTGTCGTCACCGTTAGGCTTGATGGCTCCTTCGATCATCAATAGCGATGCGGTCCAGGGTGAGACTTTTCTCCCCGGACAAATCTTTGTATTCGGCAGCTTCGCACTGCGGGCCAACTCGCTTGGCCATCTGGAGCAGATCGAGAGTTACGCCCCTGGCCACCAGGTCAGGTTTGGAAGCTTAAACTTACACGGCCGAAATCCGCGGAGACTTGATCTTCGACGGATTTGAGCCCCTGCCGAGTGTGCCGCACGGTCACGATGAGCATGATTTAGCTCTACCATCGGACAGTGTTCAGGAGATCGCACCGGCAACCGCTCCGACCCTCAATTCGGAGCCAATTGCGCCATCCATGGACGGATGGATAGACCCCGCCACGTAGGCCATATTCTCAGCGGCGATCGAGCTGAATATCGACCTTACCCTTCACGGGAGCCGTGACGAACTGTCGGATTCTTCCCCGGCCACGGACTCCGAACCGCCTACGCCTGTGCCTATCGAATTCGACTGGGCGCCGATCATGGAGTTCACCTCCGCGGATATCTTTCAGCACTCGCCCTTCGGCGACATACTGAACTCATTAAGGTCTCTCTCCCTGTCAATTCGGAGGAGGAACCCGCCTTGCAATACCGAAGACAACATTGCGCGCCGGACTCATCGTCATTGAAGCCTGGTTCAGGGGCTACTGAGGGAGTCCTGGATTAGGGGGTATCCGGACAGCCGGATTATATCCTTTGGCCGGACTGTTGGACTATGAAGATACAAGATTGAAGACTTCGTCCCATGTCCGGATGGGACTCTACTTGGCGTGTAAGGCAATCTAGGCAATACGGATATGTATATCTCCTTCTTTGTAACCGACCTTGTGTAACCCTAGCCCCCTCCGGTGTCTATATAAACCGGAGGGTTTTAGTCCATAGGACAACATACAATCATACCATAGGCTAGCTTCTAGGGTTTAGCCTCTCCGATCTCGTGGTAGATCTACTCTTGTACTACTCATATTATCAAGAATAATCAAGCAGGACGTAGGGTTTTACCTCCATCAAGAGGGCCCGAACCTGGGTAAAACATCGTGTCCCCTGCCTCCTATTACCATCCGCCTTAGACGCACAGTTCGGGACCCCCTACCCGAGATCCGCCGGTTTTGACACCAACACTCATGATCTTCATTTTTATCTTTTTGGAGTAGCTTGTCATTTACTCTGGTGCTTCACTTATATCCTATGAGTAAATTGTTGAATAAATTGAATGTCATGAAGTTGAAATCATATCATGCCTAGCGGTAGCTTCACATTGGGTTTAGAAAGTGAATATTTTGAGGCTTGACAATCACAATATTGGTCACACAAGCAATTCACGAATAATTAGTATAAGGAAGAGAACTTTCACATGCAAATACATTATCATGGAAATCTTTTGTGATTTTGAGCCCCCATCAAAATATTATATGCCAAAATTGTTGACGTTGGACAAGGAAGACAACATAATGGTTTATGTTTGTTCATAGTCACATAGAAGTTATATTGTCATAGATCCTTCAACATGTGGTGCTTGCCCCCATCTTTGCTAGCCAAAAACTCCGCACCAAGTAGAGATACTACTTGTGCATCCAAAAACCCTTAAACCCAAATCTTATTTTCAAGAGTCCACCATACCTACCTAAGGATTGAGCAAGATCCTTCAACTAAGTTGTCATCGATGCAATAAGGCAATAAAAATTGCTTCTAAAAGTGTTAGATCATTTAGTGTAAGAGAAAACTGAGCGTTGTACGAACTTGTGATGGCAAAGAATAAAAGCGACAGACTGCATAATAAAGGTTGCTATCATAAGGGGCAATACAACGTGACGTTCTTTTGCACTAAGGGGTTGAGCATACAAACAAATAAGCGCATGGCAACCTCTGCTTCCCTCTGCGAAGACCCTATCTTTTACTTTTATGGAAGGAGTCAAAGTTCTTCTCTCTATCCCTTTTTATTTTTCTCTTTTGGCAAGCTTCATGTGGTGAGGAAAGATCTAGGCACATATATCCAGTTGGATATGGGTAGCATGAGTTATTATTGTTGACATCACCCTTGAGGTGAATACGTTGGGAGGCGAAATTATAAGCCCCTATATTTCTATGTGTCTGGTTGAAACGTTTTGCTCATGTGTATGCGGTGAGTGTTAGCAATCATATAAGACTATATGATGGTTGAGTATGTGGAGCTCTTACTTAGACTCTGTTGAATAAGTTGAATTACAATTGCTTGGTGACTGAGAACATAGGTTGTTGAGTTTCAAGAGAATTCATTGTTTGAACCTTAACATGTGAATTGGTTGCTACTTTAACATGAGAAGTTTTATAAGAAAGAATTGTTGTTATGATGCTAGAAAAAGTGATTGAATTTGTCATTGATCAAACTTGTGCACTTTGCTAGCATTCACACTTCATACATTATTTCTTATATCATTTGCCTACTCGAGGACGAGTAGGAATTAAGCTTGGGGATGCTGATACGTCTCCAACGTATCTATAATTTATGAAGTATTCATGATGTTATATTATCATTCTTGGGTGTTTTACAATCATTTTATAGCAACTTTATATCATTTTTTGGGACTAACCTATTAACCCAGTGCCCAGTGCCAGTTGCTGTTTTTTGCTTGTGTTTTACATCGCAGAAAATCAATATCAAACAGAGCACAAACACTGTGAAACTTTCTAGAGAATTTTTATGGACCAGAACACCCAGGATGGGCCAGAGCAGCACCTAGGGGGTGCCCCGAGGGGGGCACAACCCACCAGGGCACGCCCAGGTGGGTTGTGCCCACCTCGATGGCCTCCCGCACCCCCCTCTTTACCCTATAAATTCACAAATATTCCAAAAACCCTCGGGGTTAACCTAGATCAGAAGTTCCGCCGCCGCAAGGCTCTGTAGTCACTAAAACCAATCTAGACCCTTTCTGGCACCCTACCGAAGGGGGGAATCATCTCCGGTGGCCATCTTCATCATCCCGGCGGCCACCACGATGAGGAGGGAGTAGTCCACCCTCGGGGCTGAGGGTTTGTACCAGTAGCTATGTGTTTAACCTTTCTCTCTCGTGTTCTTGAGATGTCACAATCTTGATGTATCGCGGGCTTTGTTAATATAGTCGGATCAGATGGTGTTTTCCCCTCTCTATCTTGTTGTGATGAATTGAGTTTTTCCCTTTGAGATTTAGTTGTTATCGGATTGGATACTTTTATGGATTTGAGAACACTTGATATATGTCTTGCAATTGAATACTTGTGGTGACAATGGTGTATCGTATTGATTCACTTGATATATGTTTTGGCACTCAACTCACGGATTCCCGAGGTGACATTGGGGTAATCTATGCATAGGGGTTGATGCACGTTCTTGTATTTTTTTCTCCGGTAGAAATCTTGGGGCACTCTTTGAAGTTCTTTGTGTTGGATTGAATATTATGAATCTAAATTTGCTTTGGTGTTATTTTAGTACGAACTCTTGGTTTGATCGACCGGAAAGAATAGCTTTGTGTTATTTTAGTACGAACTCTAGGATAGATTGATCGGAAAGAATAGCTTTGAGGTGGTTTCATACCCTACAAACAATTCCGTCTTATGTTCTCCGCTAGATAGGAACTTTGGAGTGATTCTTCGTTGCACATTGAGGGACGGTTATATGATCCAATTATATTAGCATCGTTGAGAGATTCACTAGCGAAAGTATGAACCCTAGGCCTCATTTTCAAGCATTGCAATACCGTTTTTGTGCCGGTTTACTATTTTCTACCTTGCTGCTTTTATTTATTCAGATTATAAAAATATATTTCTACCATCAATATTACACTTTTATCACCATCTCTTCGCCAAACTAGTGCACCTATACAATTTTCCATTGTATTGGGTGTGTTGGGGACACAAGAGATTTCTTGTATTTGGTTGCAGGGTCGTTTGAGAGAGACCATCTTCATCCTACACCTCTCACGGATTGATAAACCTTAGGTCATCCACTTGAGGGAAAATTGCTACTGTCCTACAAAACTCTGCGCTTGGAGGCCCAACACGTGTCTACAAGAATAAAGTTGTGTAGTAGACATCATCTTGCTGATCTGTTTAGTGCTTACAATGTACGTTTTTTGGGTGCAATGTGTGATTCAGCAAATGGACAAATGATGGCTACTCTTTTTTACACTAGAACTTGAGCATGGTGGTATTTTTCTGTGCACCAATCAGTAAGTTGGAGTACTGGAACCTTTCTATGGAGGTTCTTGACTATGTTGGCTTTGCCGCATTCTCATATGCATTCCTTGAAAAGCACCTAATTTGGTTGGGATATCCAATGAGTGGGCACATCATTTACTAGTGTGTACCTGGTAAAACAATTTCAGATGGTTTGGTCAGAATTAGAGGTGATGATGATTTGCATCATATGATCAGAGCTAGTGCCGAGCATAAAATGTCTGCAATCATGGTTGACCATTCAGATTTCATCAGTAATTTCAGGGCTGATTTGGTATGCAAATTGCCTTCAGTTCAGAGACATGTGAGAATGGCCACCTCAAGTGTTGCAGCAGCAAGTGCAGCATCTTCCCACAACCTCATTTCTCTTATTGGGGAAGATCTCATTTCAGAAATTGCGGGTGATGGCACAGTACAATAGAATTTGATGATTAAAGGTGTTGAGTGATGACCCACAAGTATAGGGGATCTATCATAGTCCTTTCGATAAGTAAGAGTGTCGAACCCAACGAGGAGCAGAAGGAAATGATAAGCGGTTTTCAGCAAGGAATTCTCTGCAAGCACTGAAATTATCGGTAAAAGATAGTTTTGTGATAAGGTAATTGGTAACGAGTAGCAAGTAATAAAAGTAAATAAGGTGCAGAAAGATGGCCCAATCATTTTTGTAGTAAAGGACAAGCCTGGACAAACTCTTATATAAAGGAAAGCGCTCCCGAGGACACATGGGAATTATCGTCAAGCTAGTTTTCATCATGATCATATGACTCGCGTTTGGTACTTTGATAATTTGATATGTGGGTGGACCGGTGCTTGGGTGCTGCCCTTACTTGGACAAGCATCCCACTTATGATTAACCCCTATTGCAAGCATCCGCAACTACAACAGAAGTATTAAGGTAAACCTAACCATAGCATGAAACATATGGATCCAAATCAGCCCCTTACAAAGCAACGCATAAACTAGGGTTTAAGCTTCTGTCACTCTAGCAAACCATCATCTACTTATTACTTCCCAATGCCCTCCTCTTGGCCCAAACAATGGTGAAGTGTCATGTAGTCGACGTTCACATGACACCACTAGAGGAAAGGCAACATACATCTCATCAAAATATCGAACGAATACCAAATTCACATGACTACTAATAGCAAGACTTCTCCCATGTCCTCAGGAACAAATGTAACTAGTCAAAAAGCATATTCATGTTCATAATCAGAGGGGTATTAATATGCATAATGGATCTGAATATATGATCTTCCACCAAGTAAACCAACTAGCATCAACTACAAGGAGTAATCAACACTACTAGCAACCCACACGTACCAATCTGAGGTTTGGATACAAAGATTGGATACAAGAGATGAACTAGGGTTTGAGATGAGATGGTGCTGGTGAAGATGTTGATGGAGATTGACCCCCTCCCGATGAGAGGATCGTTGGTGATGACAATGGTGATGATTTCCCCCTCCCGGAGGGAAGTTTCCCCGGCAGAGCAGCTCCGCTGGAGCCCTAGATTGGTTCCGCCAAGGTTCCGCCTCGTGGCGGCGGAGTCTCGTCCCGAAAGCTTGCTTATGATTTTTTTTTCTTGATGAAATACTCCATATAGCATAAGATGGGCATCGAGGGCCACCAGGGGGCCCACGAGGCAGGGGGCGCGCCCAGGGGGGTAGGGCGCGCCCCCACCCTCATGGCCAGGGTGTGCCCCCCCTCTGGAACTTCTTGCTCTCAGTATTTTTTATATATTCTGGAAATAACTTCCGTGAAGTTTCAGGACTTTTGGCTCTATGCAGAATAGGTCTCTAATATTTGCTCCTTTTCCAGCCCAGAATCCCAGTTGCCGGCATTCTCCCTCTTCATGTAAACCTTGTAAAATAAGAGAGAATAGGCATAAGTATTGTGACATAATGTGTAATAATAGCCCATAATGCAATAAATATCGATATAAAAGCATGATGCAAAATGGACGTATCAACTCCCCCAAGCTTAGACCTCGCTTGTCCTCAAGTGAAGCCGAAATCCAAAAATATGTCCACATGTTTAGAGATAGAGGTGTCGATAAAAATAAAATACGGACATGAGGGCATCATGATCATTCTTAGAGCAGAAACACACACACACACACACATATATATATATTGTCATATGATCTCTTATGCTAAAGTAACAATTCAATCACAATTTGAAGTATGAATCATAAACTTCATTGAGAACCAACAAACTCTAATCTCAGTCATTGAGGCAATTGCAATTTATCATAACATAGGAAAGAGTCAATATAAGAGCTTTTCAGCAAGTCCACATACTCAACCATCTTTTAGTCTTTCACAATTGCTAACACTCACGCAATATTTATGGGTATGAAGTTTTAATCGGACACAGAGAAAGATAGGGGCTTATAGTTTTGCCTCCGAACGTTTTACCTCAAGGGTAATGTCAACAATAATAGTTCATGAATACTCACATCCAATTAGCTATATATATCAGGATCTTTCCAACACATTGTGCTTGCCAAAGGATAAAATGTTAAAAGGAAAGGTGAAGATCACCATGACTCTTATGTAAGGTAGAAGATAAAAGTAAAAGATAGGCCCTTCGCAGAGGGAAGCAGAGGTTGTCATGCGCTTTTATGGTTGGATGCACGAAATCTTAATGCAAAAGAACATCACTTTATATTGCCACTTGTGATATGGACCTTTATTATGCAGTCCGTCGCTTTTATTTCTTCCATATCACAAGATCGTATAAAGCTTATTTTCTCCCACACTAATAAGTCATACATATTTAGAGAGCAATTTTTATTGCTTGCACATATGACAACTTACTTGAAGGATCTTACTCAATCCATAGGTAGATATGGTGGACTCTCATGGAAAAACTGGGTTTAGGGATATTTGGAAGCACAAGTAGTATCTCTACTTGGTGCGAAGAAATTGGCTAGCATGAGAGGGAAAGGCAAGCTCAACATGTTGGATGATCCATGACAATATAATTTATCTCAGATGTAAGAAAACATAACCCATTACGTTGTCTTCCTTGTCCAACGTCAACTCTTCGCATGTCATACTTTAATGAGTGCTCACAATCATAAAAGATATACAAGATAGTATATTTACATGTAAACCTCTCTTTCTTTATTACTTCCTATTAATTGCAACGATGACCAAAACTATGTTTGTCAACTCTCAACAACTTTATTCATCATACTCTTTATATGTGAGCTCATCACTCTCCAAAAGATCCATATGATCTCTTTGTTTCTTTTTATTCTTTATCTTTTATTTTATTTAATTCCCTCAAGGTCATAGCAAAATAATCAAGCCCTTGACTCAACACTAATCTTTATTATATAGCTCACGGACTCGATTACATAGAAGGATCATAAAGCAAAACTCACAACTAGATCATACTAAAACTTTATTCTACTAGATCAAGATATTACTAAAAGGATCGAACTAAGAAAAATGGTAAAGATAAAAGTGATGATGATACGATAACGGGGCACTCCCCCAAGCTTGGCAGTTGCCAAGGGGAGTGCCCATACCAGATACTCATTTTTTGTTTGTTGGTGAAGAAGGTGGAGCTGTTGATGATGTAGGCTTGTCGTCCTTTTTCCAAGGCATAGGCTCACCATCATAGAAGGATGATCGAGTCTCCTGAATCCTAAAATCTGCAGCCAAACTCATCCTCTTGAATCTATATTCATACTCACAGTTTTGATTTTGCAGGTCATAGATATGGGCTTGGAGGTGCTCAATTTTCTCATGAAGCTTGAAGATGGCCTCCCCAATGTCCTTGATGTCCAGCTTGTGGTTGTTGGTGAACTCCGTGATCATAATGTGATTAGAGTCGAGTCCACGCTCCACCATCTCCTGACACTTGAAAACTTGTTGCTCCAATGCCTCGAGCCTTGCCTCCATGCTTCCGGTCCTCCTCGGTCCCTCAACATCGCGGATGTGCAACAACCCCTCACGCATCTCAATGGTTTGAGGGTGTTGCAGCACCTCCGCGAGGTAGGGGTTGATGACCTTCTAAAAGAACTTGTCCTTGGGGGAGCTTGAAGACGACATGACGACCTAGATCTATCAGAAAAACGGCTCGAAACAAAGACAAGAGATATTTGCGTGATACGGTGGTCAAAACCTTCGGGAGATTATATAATGAATTTTTACCGACCAAAAGAAGTATCGTGGAAGAAAACGGAGTCCGAAGAGCACACGAGGTTCCCACGAGGCAGGGGGGCATGCCTAGGGGGTAGGGCGCGCCCTCCATCCTCGTGGAAGCCTCACGTCCTTTCCGGTCTGCTTCTTATTTTCCTATTTTCTTAAGTATTCCAAAACGGAGAAAAATTTCCATTAGAACTGTTTTGGAGTCAGTTTACTTACCATACCACGTACCTATTCCTTTTCAGAGTCTGAAATGTTCCGGAAAGTGTCCCTTATGTATTCCTCCGGGGTTACAGTTTCAATAACATTAGTTTCAACATTTATGGGATTACCTGAGATATAATGTTTAATTTTTTGACCGTTCACCACCTTCGGATTTGTGCCTTCGAAGTTGTTGATTTTTATGGCACCGGAATGATAGACCTCCTCGATAACGTAAGGACCTTCCCATTTAGAGAGAAGTTTGCCTGTAAAAAATCTTAAACAAGAGTTGTATAGCAATACATAATCACCTACATTGAACTCACATTTTTGTATCCTTTTATCAAGCCATCTTTTAACTTTTTCTTTAAACAGCTTGGTATTTTCATAAGCCTGGGTTCTCCATTCATCAAGTGAGACAATGTCAAATAACCTCTTCTCACCGGCAAGTTTGAAGTCATAGTTGAGCTCTTTAATGGCCCAATATGCCTTATGTTCTAATTCAAGAGGTAAGTGACATGCTTTACCATAAACCATTCTATACGGAGACATACCCATGTGATTTTTATATGCAGTTCTATAGGCCCATAATGCATCATCAAGTTTCTTGGACCAATTCTTTCTAGATCTATTAACAGTCTTTTGCAAAATTAATTTGAGCTCTCTGTTACTCAATTCTACTTGACCACTAGACTATGGGTGATAAGGAGATGCAATTCTATGATTAACATCATACTTAGCAAGCATTTTATGAAAGGCACCATGAATAAAATGTGAACCACCATCAATCATTAAATATCTAGGGACTCCAAACCTCGGAAAAATAACTTCTTTAAGCATCTTAATAGAGGTGTTATGATGAGCACTACTAGTTGGAGTAGGTTCTACCCACTTAGTAACGTAATCAACAGCAACTAAAATATGTGTATACCCATTAGAGGAAGGAAATGGTCCCATATAATCAAAGCCCCAAACATCAAATGGTTCAATAACAAGTGAATAATTCATAGGCATTTCTTGACGTCTACCAATATTACCAATTCTTTGACATTCATCACAAGACAATACAAACTTACATGCATCCTTGAAGAGAGTAGGCCAATAAAAACCTGATTGCAATACCTTATGTGCAGTTCTATCTCCAGCATGGTGTCCTCCATAAGCCTCGGAGTGACACTTGCGTAGGATCTGTTCCTGTTCATGCTCAGGTACACAACGTCTAATAATACCATCTACTCCTTCTTTATAAATATGTGGGTCATCCCAAAATTAATGTCTCAAATCATAGAAGAACTTTTTCTTTTACTGGTATGTGAAACTAGGTGGTATAAATTTAGCAACAATATAATTAGCATAATCGGCATACCATGGAGTAGTATGAGAAGAATTTATGACATTTAATTGTTCATCAGGAAAGCTATCATCAATAGGTAGTGGGTCATCAAGAACATTTTCTAACCTAGACAGGTTGTCTGCAACGGGGTTCTCAGCTCCCTTTCTATCAATAATATGCAAATCAAATTCTTGTAGCAAGAGAACCCATCTGATAAGTCTAGGTTTAGCATCTTTCTTTTCCATAAGATATTTAATAACAGCATGATCAGTGTGAATAGTTTTAGAATCAACAATATAAGGTCTAAACTTATCACAAGCAAATACAACTGCTAAGAATTCCTTTTCAGTGGTTGCATAATTTCTCTGGGCATTGTCTAGAGTTTTACTAGCATATTGAATAACATTAAATTTCTTATCAACTATTTGCCCTAGAACATCACCTACAGCATAATCACTAGCATCACACATAATTTCAAAGGGTAAATTCCAATCAGGTGGCTGAACAATAGGTGTAGAAATCAATGCTTTCTTAAGTATTTCAAATGCTTCTACACAATCATCATCAAAGACAAAAGGAATGTCTTTTTGTAATAGATTAGTCAGAGGCCGAGAAATTTTTGAGAAGTCCTTAATGAACCTCCTATAAAAACCGGCATGACCCAGAAAACTTCTTATACCTTTGATGTCCTTGGGACACGACATCTTTTCAATAGCATCAACTTTAGCTTTGTCAACTTCAATACCTCTTTCAGATATTTTATGCCCCAAGACAATACCTTCATTAACCATAAAGTGGCACTTCTCCCAATTCAGAACAAGATTAGTTTCTTCACATCTCTACAAAACTCGATCAAGGTTGCTCAAGCAATCATCAAAAGAGGATCCATAAACGGAGAAATCGTCCATGAAAACCTCTCATATCTTTTCACAAAAGCCAGAAAATATAGCTATCGTGCATATTTGAAAGAAGCCAGAGGGAAAGTAAAATTGGTCTTTGATTGATCATCAACTGACACAGGTATTTGAGAGAAGCCAAAGTAACCATCTAGAAAGCAAAAATGTGTATGTTTGGATAATCTTTCTAGCATTTGATCAATAAAAGGTAAGGGGTAATGATCCTCTTCAGTAGCCTTATTTAATTTGGGAAATCAATTACCATCCTATAACCTGTAATAATTCTTTGCGGGATCAATTCATCTTTATCATTAGGAACAACAGTAATACCTCCCTTCTTAGGGACACAATGGACAAGACTTACCCGCTTACTATCAGCAATGGGATAAATTATACCTGCCTCAAGGAGCTTTAATATTCCCTTTCTTACCACTTCTTTCATCTTAGGATTCAGCCGTCGTTGATGATCAATAACTGGTTTGGCGTCTTCCTCCAAATTTATTTTGTGTTGACATAGAGTGGGACTAATGCCCTTAAGATCATCAAGAGTATATCCAATAGCAGCACGATGCTTCTTCAGAGTTTTCAATAATTTCTCTTCCTCCCTGTCTGAAAGGTTAGCACTAATAATAACATGATATATTTTCTTTTCATCAAGTTAAGCATATTTAAGAGTATCAGGTAATGGTTTAAGCTCAAACACGGGATCACCCTTGGGTGGAGGAGGATCCCCTAGGATTTCAACGGGCAAGTTGTGTTTCAAAATAGGTCCCTGTTTAAAGAATACTTCATCTATTTCCCTTCTTTCATTCATGAACATATCATTTTCATGGTCTAGCAAATATTGTTCTAATGGATCAGTAGGAGGCACAACAATAGAAGCAAGACCAATAATTTCATCTTTACTAGGCAATTCTTTATCATGGGGTTGTCTACGAAATTTAGCAAAATTAAACTCATGAGACATATCCCCTAAACCAACAGAAACAATATCCTTCTTGCAATCTATCTTAGCATTAACAATATTCAAGAAGGGTCTACCAAATATAATTGGACAAAAGCTATCTTGAGGGGAACCAAGAACAAGAAAATCAATAGGATATTTAAATTTCCCACACAAGACTTCAACATCTCTAACAATCCCAATTGGTGAAATAGTATCTCTATTAGCAATCTTAATGGTAACATCAATACCTTCTATCTCAGCTGGTGCAATATCATGCATAATTTCTTTGTATAAGGAAATAGGTATTGCACTAGCACTAGCTCCCATATCACACAAGCCATGATAACAATGATCTCCTATTTTAAGGGAAATAACAGGCATGCCTACCACATGTCTATGTTTATCTTTAGCACCAGGTTTAGCAATTCTAGCAGTCTCATCACAGAAATAAATAACATGCCCATCGATATTATCAACCAGGAGATCTTTAACAATAGCAATATTAGGTTCAACTTTAAATTCTTAGGAGGTGTATAAGTTCTAATATTACTTTTACGAACCACAGTTGAAGCTTTAGTATGATCCTTTATTCTAATAGGGAAAGGTGGTTTCTCAACATAAACAGTGGGAACAACATGATCATTATAAGTGATAGTTTTTTCTTCAACTTTAATAGGTGCAGCTACTTTTGTTTCAATGGGAGGATTATATTTAAACCACTTCTCCTTAGGGAGATCAACATGAGTAGCAAAGGATTCACAGAAAGAAGCTACTATCTCAGAGTCAAGTCCATATTTAGTGCTAAATTTACGAAAAACATAGGTATCCATAAAAGATTTAACACAATCAAACTTAGGTGTTATGCCTGACTCTTTACCTTTGTCGAGATCCCAATCTTCAGAGTTGCGTTTAATTCTCTCCAATAAATTCCATTTGTATTCAACAGTCTTCATCATAAAGGAACCAGTACAAGAAGTATCGAGCATGGAGCGATTGTTGTCAGAAAGCCGAGCATAAAATTTTTGAATAATCATTTCTCTTGAGAGCTCATGATTCGGGCATGAATATAACATTGACTTAAGCCTCCCCAAGCTTGAGCCATGCTTTCTCCTTCGCGAGGCCAGAAATTATATATATAATTGCGATCACGATGAACAAGATGCATAGGATAAAACTTCTGATGGAATTCCAATTTCAACTATTTGTAGTCCCATGATCCCATATCATATAGCCTATACCATGTCAATGCATCTCCCTTCAAAGATAAAGGGAAGACCTTCTTCTTGATAACATCATCGGGCATACCTGCAAGCTTAAATAATCCACAAACTTCATCCACATAGATTAAGTGTAAGTCGGGATGCAGTGTTCATTACAAAAAAAAATACACTTCCGTGATGATACGTGTTTGTCACAGTAGGTTGCATTTTCTGTCATGCATGTACATCCACGACAAATTTATGACAGAATCAAGATAGTCATACCTGTGCTGTCGTAGAAGTGTTCCATGACATTGCCAAAATTATCATCACGGAAGTGTCCACTTCCATGACGATAAATCGCGCGTCACAGAAGTGCTTTCGTCAAGGGTGACCGACACGTGGCATCCACCATAATGGAACGCCGTTAAGCTATCGGGTCGGGTTTTGGATCCGATAACCCGTTAACAGCCCCGACCAATGGGGATTTTCCACGTGTAAAATCATCATTGGCTGGAGGAAACACGTGTCAGCTCACCGTTGGGACAGATTTCATCCGCTCATTGGACCGAAGGCGCCTATGATACGGCGACACGTGGCACGACCCAACAGAGGCCCATTCCTGTGAAAAGGCCGGCCCGTTTGACTTGGTCAAAAGGTGGCGGGCCAGCCCACAGAAAGCCTGTTAACGGCATGTTCGCATATAGCCCATTTACAGCCCGCTAACCCAGGGCCCGTTACGCCCTATCCGAATTAGGTCCAGTAGCGCCATATGGGCCGTCCAATATGATTCAGCCTGTTTTAACTTCAGGCCCATGTGTGGCCCATGACTTCTTTCGGCCCATATGAGGACCTTTGTAACTCTTGGCCCATTAACGGCCCGTGGTGAAACTGGCCTGTAATGAACAGTGTATAACTTTATACCCATTAACGGCCCGTTATTCCATTGGGTCGTTTCCAGCCCAAGTTATCTTTCGGCCTTCTTAGGGCCCATTGATTCTTGGGCTCATTTGCAGCATTCGGTTACATACGGCCCGTTACTGTCATTTTCTGCTTGTGGGCCAAATTCAGCCCGTCGTTACAGTCGGCCCGTTTGCGGACCATTAATACGTTGGGCCGTTTTCATGTCAAAAAAACCCGTGGGGCTATTTTCATAGAGTTATCAAATACGGCCTATTAACGACCCGTTATGGTCCACGAATAGTATGACCCATGATTGGCAAAATGATGATACGCCCCGTAGAAGGCCCATGGATCATACGGCCCGTATGAGGCCCATGGATAGTACGGCCCGTAGAAGGCCCATGGATCGTATGGCCCGTAGAAGGCCCATGGACCCTACGGCCCGTAGAAGGCCCATGGACCCTACGGCCCGTAGAAGGCCCATGGACCCTAAGTCCCGTATAGAAGGCCGATGGATCATACGGCCTGCAGGAGGCCCATGGTTACAACAGTCCGTGTGTTGCCATGATTATTTTGGCCTAGTTACCAAAAATAGGCTATTGTGGCCACTAGAAAAAAAACAGAAAAAGAACTGCAGTGACTACAAGCAAACAACTAAACAAGACAATAAGGAAATAAATAAGCAAGCAATTAACGCTAGCCTATTACCGCTATTACACATATTACATCCACTGGGCATCAAAGTTCGCCACCAGTGCAAATATAGGGAACAAAGCAACACATTACATACACTGGCCATCAAAATTGGCCACCAGTGCAAATAAACGCGGCAGCAAAACAAGAGCATAACTGAAACAACTTCAGAAGAGCTCAAGAAATGTTATCCTGGGTATCCACCATGCTGGCAATAAGCTTAGCAAGCTGATTAGCTTTGTCTTGTTTGGCGCTAACATCCTCCAACGCTTGCTATTGCACCAGAAAGTATGCATCTGAATGCTCCAGGGACTTCCGCAGTCCTTCCGCTTCTTGTCGCAGCACAGCTGATCGATGTCTTTCAGCTTGTAGTTGAGACTCAAGAAACTGAACTGATTCAGACAGTGAGTTTGAATAGCTTGTGCAATCGGTAGTGGCCAGTAACTCGAACACTAAACCAAGACAGGGCTTTGGGGTTGTCTCGCTGTCTTCAAGATAGTCTTCCTTAGATGTTTTATCAGCTTTGTTGGAGACCAACAAGGATGTGTCACTATCCTGAACCTTATCTGCATTACTTCCTTTACCATTGCTTAATAAGGCACTCTTCCACAATATTCTGTCAGCATTCTAAAAGAAGAAACAAGCAGACACATAACAAGTTTAGCATGTACTAGTATATGAAACTCATTTCAGTGAACCAGTTCATTAGTAAGGTGGACAGGATTAAACTACCAAGTCTTCTATTGCCAAGTACTAGTACATAATAAAAGCATCAAACAAACATATATCTATGTCCTATGGTCACTGCATTGTCTTGCCAAATCAAAATAGAGACACGGTTCAAATCATATCAGTTCAAGACAAAGCAGCAGTGAAAGAATACAAAGCGTGGAAAACAACACGACACAACAAGATTTTAGATGGGTACCACGGGTCTACATGTACAACAACACTATTGGCTCTATTGTGATGCTAGTAATGTTCATGATATGAAAGTCAACTGTATACACAATTGAAATTGAAATCAACAGAGCTATTCATAAGAGCAAACCTATTAAAGAAACATGCGTGAACATACTTGCTGTGCCATTGGAGTTTCGATTGGATCCTTCAATTTAAAAATAAGTTTGTATGAGTAAATACAGTGATACAAGAGCAAAGCAATCATAGTTAAAAAAGGCGCGCCTAAGCGAGCGCTTAAGCGTGCCTAGGCTCTAGGCGTTGGCAAAACGCATTGCGCATAACTACGCATAATCTGTGCATAACTGCGCATAAGCATGTGCTTTGGTCAGTAAAGTGCAAGGCGGTGTCAAAATGCACAATTAACGCCTAGCGCTTTTTTGAACTATGATAGCAATGGAATCTTAAATTAGAACAATTTTTCTTCAGGTTTAGGCACTTGTTCTACATGAACAGAGTACAGTAAGACGCAAGAATATAATACTTAAAAATAGAAAATGAGCTCATGGACCTTACCACATTCTTAGTTCGGGACCAGTACAGAACAAGGCGTTCCCAGTCATCGTCCAGTAAATGTGTCTCAGGAGAACGTAAGGGAATTTGATGAGTTTGTTTGCTGGTGAAGTACGTTTTCTTCAGGTAATTCCGATACTGCCACCAAGCATTCTTGAAGATAGCAGAGGTATTAGCATAGGTTACCTCATCCTGAGTTTCCAAATCAGTCCTTCTCTATAGATAAAAATGAGAAAATTTGCTGTATTATAACCATCATGGAGGTAGGATGTACGGGACGAAGCAAAGTAATTGCCATGAATAACATTACTTACACATAACTCCTGGACAAACACCTGCAACTGGCATTTTACTTCATCTTCAGTATAATATTTCCAAGATGGGAAGATATGCACATACGATTTAACAACATCAAATGTGATAGATGCTAAACTACGACTAGCTGGTTGTGCTTCCTCCACAGGAATAGGCGTACTAACTGGTGGAGTTGGGGTTCGCCATGATAGTACTGGCCCTTTGGGCACCGGAGCTGCCTTACTAACTGCTCTTGTTTGGGAGCTCTGTGGTGGAGATGGTGCTATGTCAATAGGTACTGGGTTACTATCGGCTGGGGTTGGGGTTAGATTGGGTGAAGCTGGTTCTCTGTCCATCGTAGTAGGGGTACAATCTGCGAGAGTTTGGGTTATGTGTGGTAGGGCTGGTTCTTGTGCATGTACAACCGGGGTGCTATCTCCACCAAGAGGTAGCACTGTTTTATATGAAGACCATGTTTTTAGTCTGCTAGATACTGGCATCACCCGCTCGAATTCAAATGGCTGATAAACAGGAAACATAGTTGAATGTACAGACATTGTATGAGAGACAGATGCAATAGATAGTGTGGAAAAAAGAGGGCATGAAATAGTTGACATGTATATTGTTTAACTAAAACGGATAGCATGACATAATTTCACATATATGATGTCTATCTAAACTGGATAGCATAGCATAACATAATTCAAAGATATGATGAATAACTAAACAGGATCGCATGACATAATTCACCTACATGTTATCTAAGTAATCGGGATCGCATCATTTAATTCACATATGTGATTTATATGCTAAACAGAGGGCATTCGATATGATGTCTGAACTAAGAACATGGTGTTGAATATTGTGTATATGATGTCTAAACTATGCAATGCAAGACACCGTTTGCATGATATGAGCAGTATAACCGTGCCAAGTTAGAGCATACACCTCAGTGGGGGAATAGGACTGGTCATCTGTCTCTGAATCCATCTCTGAGGAGCTATCGGGACCCAACAAGAGATATGCTTCGACAGGTAGCACTATCTGCTCTAAAGGCCTTGTTTTCACTCCAGATTTTTCCATCTCCCACCCAAATGGCTGATTCACAGGAAGAGTAGTTTAATGTACAAACATTGTCGACAAATGGAAATGTAATGAAGAAAAGGATGGGCAAGATATCATTCAAATATATGATGCCTGGTTAAACAGGATGGCATTGCACATTTCACATATATTATGGCTGGCTAAAAGACATGAGACTCCATAATTCCCATATATGATATAGAAACTAAACAGGTGGCATTACAGAACATGTCTAAACTAAGCAGATGACATATATGATGTCAAAAGTAGGCACTGCAAGGCAACATATGCATGATATGACTAACATCATCATGCCAAGGTAGAGCAAACACCTTGGGAGGTAAATAGGAGTGGTCAGCGGCGTCTGAATCCACCTCAGAACAGATACTGGATTATAATTTGGAGAGGGGTGGGGAGGGTTTGCCATTGAACCCACCATGGAGCGATGTCTGCATGACATTGTATTGCCGCGCAAAACTCTTCTCTTTTTCTCTACATGTTCAGCATGACTGTGTACAATATCTGACATGCATACGAAAAAAATATGGTGAGATTAAGTAAGGAGAGCATGCAGAAATTTAGAGTGATGGTAACAACCAGTGGATCGACGTTTTTCCGTTGAACCAAAATAGCCCTAATGGATCGACGTGAATGTATAGTAATAAGTGATGCAACAAGTGTACAGCCTCTTTGCCGTAGCCGTGTCGACCTCAACATCATTGGGTTGGTCGCTGAAGCAGTTGAGGCAGAGGTGGCTGTCGGAGGTGTGGAGGAAGATCTGAGGAATCTGTAGATGGCGTCCAGGGCACTTCTCTGTTGTGATGGATCGTTCTGTCGTTGGAGCAGCTCCGGTGAGCCGTAAGATGTCAAGGCTGAAGCAGCACAAGACAGACATCGTCAATCTCAAGTGGGATTCTAATAGCATCTCCAATAGATGATGTAAAATGGATGTAAAATTAACATCACCAAAAACCACCTGACTACAACAGATGAGGTAAAAACTGTTGACTCTGAACTTAACGCTCGAAACTGAAATTTACTGTGGAATCTGAATGCTACTGTCAAAACTGAATGCAATGGTAGCAGAGAGTCACTTGACATGTAGTTTAGGGAGGGCCTGCAGTTCATCTTCAACCTGCACCCCCCTGAGCTGCCAGCCACCACCGGCCGAACCGCCGGCCCCAGCGCCGCCTCGCCGCTCCGAAACAACTCGCCATCGCCGCCCTGGCCAGCCCTCTAGGCCCCCGCCCACCCACCATGAACCCTAAGATCGATAGTGGGGTACCTCTCCGGCGAGCCCCCGTCCCCGCTGCGGGTGGTTCTTCCTTAACTCCGATGAGCCCCCCAACCCCTGAAAATCGACTGACCCAAAAGTCGATTCAGTCGACTAAAGTGTGGCTTAATCGGAGCAGAGCAGCAACACGAGCGAGGGGGAGAGCAGCAACAGTAGTTGGGTGAGCGAGCGATCGAGCGAGATCCGGAGCAGCAGCAGCATCGCGAGCAAGAGCCGGAGCAGCAGCAGATCCGACTGGTATGGACGCCGCCGCCGAAGGGGCCTCGCACTGGGGGAGAGCCGCCGTGGAGATGTCGCCCGTGGCGCCGGCTTCAAGGTAGCCACTCCATGGGGGTGCGGGATGGAGCACCGTCGGCACGGGGAGGTCGAGTTAAGGAGAAGGTGCGATGCGATGAGTGTACAACCTCTTTGGTGGCGCCGAGTAGGCCTCGGCTTCATCCGAGGAGTCGGTGAGGATGCTGCGGTTCTGGTGGAGCAGGTTAAAGCGGCGCTGTGGGGATGGAGCAGCCGCGATAGACGAGGCGATCGTCGGAGCAACTCCTTGGAGGTGGAGGATGGGGCGGCTGAACCGGCAGGACGGCGAGATGGATGACGGATCCTCATCCGGGGAGGTGGACGAGGGATGTCGAGCTGTTGCGGTGGACGACGTCGTCGGGGAAGAGGCTCCGGCTAGGCAGCGGTGACATGGCGGACGGAGGAGGGTGGGGTTTCGTGGCTGGAGCGGAGAGGTTATGGCGGCCCGGGATTTTGAATGGCGAAAAGGGGGCGATGGGAGGGGGTGAAGCATGACATAGGGACGCGCTTGTCCAAAATGTAGGGTGTGTTACAAAAGTACCCCCCCCACCGATTTGAACTAGCGGCCCTTTCGGCTCAGGGTTAGAAGGGGGATTTCGCGTGTCGGGATTTGGCAGCTGGAGGGAGTTTTCGCGCGCGTTGTAATTTCGGGATAGCAAGGCGCGGGTTGTGAAGGCGCCAGTTTTGGGAGCACGATATCTGAATTTTTGGGATATAACAAGACCGGGTTGAATTTTAGGGACAAGCCTAACGTGTAGTAATATTGTACTTGTACGTACCAAATCAATTCGCACTTCCCTCAACCAAAAAGAAAACGAAAAAATAAAACTATTCACACCACACAAAGAGAGAGTCTTGCCCCGTTTTACTATACAAATGCTATTCAAAGCTACTCCCTCCTTCCGTCTATATAGGGCCTAATGCGTTTTTCGATGCTAACTTTGACCAAATATTAGAGCAATGATATATGACATGCAACTTACCCAAAGCACACCGTTAAATTCGTTTGTGAAAGGTTCTTTCAATGATATAATTTTCACATTGTGCATGTCATGTACTATTAATCTTGTCAATAGTCAAACGCAGTCTTAAAAATCTCATTACGCCCCATATAGATGGAAGGAGGGAGTATTAATCCATGTTATGTCCGATTAAATTTTTTCGCTTGCTGTATAATGCATGTAACCTACTCATACCAACATTTTAGTGCATTCCAAATGTTTATACTACTGCTGCAATTCGAACTAAATTTGAATTCGTTTCTCTATTTCAATAAGAATCTACAATCATGATTGTTGCCAACTTCAACCATCATAGTTTCCTTGCTATTCGCCAGATATAAATCGGATGGCCTATAATGCAGGATGGCAGGCACACCATCATCAACAACTCCGTTTTTTATAAGAGTAGAGATAAAATATATTAAATGTAGTATAACATGTTCATAACCACACCATGTGTATCACCGTTATATATATTCACACATGCATCGGTTTGAAACACTATGATAAATTCTTCAAATATCCGAATTCGCTTTTTATAATGAAGTATATATGATCTCTATTCGTCTTTTACACCCACACAACCCTCTTATCTTTGTAGCTAGCGCTAACTTTCTCTTGTGCAGGCACACGCCCGCATCCCTCTCACCCTCCCTCAGCATTCTCTAGCTCCATCGCGCAAATTCGTCTTTTCACTTTAGCTCATTCACCCGCGGTGTGTGTAGGCCCCCCAGCTCCTTCTTTACGGCACACATCAATCGATATGCCTCTCTAGCCAGGTGTGCCTAGCACAAACACAAGCTTCCCCTCTTCTCTTGTCACCGTCCATGCCTCACTCCCACCACTCTTTTCATCGTTCTCGTACTCGCACACTCCTCCCCCCTCGATATAGTATGCCTCTCGTACCACCTCCTACATGCATCCCTCTCTCTCTATCCTTCTCCTCGTGCCTCATTTGCTTCTAACACACACATGCATGTATACCAATCGATCTCCCAACATATACCTAGATCGACTTTAACTACCCCCCCATCAATCGACGTACCTCACAAGTTATGTCTCTCCTTTCTCTAACAAAGGGCGATTGATCTTCCTATGTAGTTACGTCTGCTTACCACAGCCACATCACCCCCCTCATCATTCTTGCATGCCTCCTGACCTGTCTCTCACCCGCACGTGCACAGACAACAAGCAACCATCTCCTCTCTTACTGATATTGCGGGCGTGCCCTCCGTTTTTCTAGCAAGCCTATCCCACCATTTGTTAGAAGCAACTCCACTACCACCCCCTCCAACACTCTAGCTCTGTCTCTCTCCCAACCTTATTCCTCTCCTGCACATATGCATGGATGCCGATGTTGGAAATATGCCCTAGAGGCAATAATAAAATGATTATTATATTTCCATGTTCATGATAATTGTCTATCATTCATGCTATAATTGTATTATCCGGAAATCGTAATACATGTGTGAATACATAGACCACAATGTGTCCCTAGTGAGCCTCTAGTTGACTAGCTCGTTGATCAACAGATAGTCATGGTTTCCTGGCTATGGACATGGGGATGTCATTGATAACGGGATCACATCATTAGGAGAATTATGTGATGGACAAGACCCAATCCTAAACATAGTACAAGATCGTATAGTTCGTTTGCTAGAGTTTTTCCAATGTCAAGTATCTTTTCCTTAGACCATGAGATCATGTAACTCCCGGATACCGTAGGAGTGCTCTGGGTGTACCAAACGTCACAACATAACTGGGTGACTATAAAGGTATACTACGGGTATCTCCGAAAGTGTCTGTTGGGTTGACACGGATCAAGACTGGGATTTGTCACTCCGTATGACAGAGAGGTATCTCTGGGCCCACTCGGTAATGCATCATCATAATGAGCTCAAAGTGACCAAGTGTCTGGTCACGGGATCATGCATTATGGTACGAGTAAAGTGACTTGCCGGTAACGAGATTGAACGAGGTATTGGGATACCGACGATCGAATCTCGGGCAAGTAACGTACCGATTGACAAAGGGAATTGTATACGGGGTTGCTTGAATCCTCGACATCGTGGTTCATCCGATGAGATCATCGAGGAGCATGTGGGAGCCAACATGGGTATCCAGATCCTACTATTGGTTATTGACCGGAGAGCCGTCTCGGTCATGTCTACATGTCTCCCGAACCCGTAGGGTCTACACACTTAAGGTTCGGTGACGCTAGGGTTGTAGAGATATGAATATGCAGTAACCCGAAAGTTGTTCGGAGTCCCGGATGAGATCCTGGACGTCACGAGGAGTTCCGGAATGGTCTGGAGGTGAAGAATTATATATAGGAAGTGCAGTTTCGGCCATCGGGAGAGTTTCGGGGGTCACCGGTATTGTACCGGGACCACCGGAAGGGTCCCGGGGGTCCACCGGGTGGGGCCACCCATCCCGGAGGGCCCCATGGGCCAAAGTGGGGAGGGGAACCAGCCCATAGTGGGCTGGTGCGCCCCCCTTGTCCCACCCCATGCGCCTAGGGTTGGGAACCCTAGGGTGGGGGGGCGGGCGCCCCACCTGGCTTGGGGGGCACTCCACCTCTTGGCCGCCGCCCCCCTAGGAGATCCCATCTCCTAGGGCCCGTGCACCCCCTAGGGGGCCTATATAAAGGGGGGGAGGGAGGGGGCAGCCACACCCTTGAGTCTTGGCGCCTCCCTCTCCCCTGCTACACCTCTCCCTCTCGCAGTATAACGGCGAAGCCCTGCTGCGGTGACCCCCTGCATCCACCACCACGCTGTCGTGCTGCTGGATCTTCATCAACCTCTCCTTCCCCCTTACTGGATCAAGGAGGAGACGTCATGCTGACCGTACGTGTGTTGAACACGGAGGTGCCGTCCGTTCGGCGCTAGGATCTCCGGTGATTTGGATCATGTCGAGTACGACTTCCTCATCCCCGTTCTTTGAACGCTTCCGCGCGTGATCTACAAAGGTATGTAGATGCAATCCGATCACTCGTTGCTACATGAACTCATAGATGGATCTTGGTGAAACCGTAGGAAAAATTTTGTTTTCTGCTACGTTCCCCAATAGCCGATCGATCTCCCTTAATACATGAGGCAGATCGATCTCCTTAATACATGAGGTAGGCCTCTCTCCTCCTCCACACATGTACCAGCCATTGTACCTCTATAGTTAATTGGGCCTCCCTCTTCCCCCACCACACACCGATAGTCGAGCACTGCAGGTAGGTATCCATGCCACAGAGACAAACTGCACATGTCCCATCTCACGTTCTAGTAGGCCAGCCACTCTATATCTTTGATGTGGGCACACACAAATTCGATGGCACTCTTTATCGATCGCACGCGCGCGCGCACACACACACACACACACACATCATCCCTCTCTTCGATTCTATGGACACCTCAAGCCGATGATACCTCCACTCTCTTCTCGTGGATCGCCCCCTCTATATATATGTTATATCCAGGACTCTATTTCACACACATTGCATATGTTACATTTTTTGATTGACCCCCCCCCAAAAAAAACTCTCAAGAACCCACACACTATATCTGTAGGTTTGTATCTCTCTCACACAACCCCACGTAGGTGGTGTACGTATACAAGAAGAGAATAGGTGCACTGTGCGCGTACTCACGCTTTGTGCCCAACCACACCCGCGCGGGTACATGGTGGAGCTCATTTCTTTACGAAATGGCAGCCCATGTGCTAATTTGAACGCCTGTAGCGGTTGTTTACCTAGGGAGGTCGTGTACCACACGTGCACGAAACAAAGTTCGACTTGACGCGTTGCCGCGTTGTTTTTAAATAAAGTTATATCGCTCAATGGCACGTACACAGAATATAAAACGATTTTTATGGAGAAAAAGGTAGTCCGCTCACTATATACCATGGAGCCTGCCTGCCTGGTTTGTCGCTCTTCAGAGTATCTCACACAAGGCTGCGGTGGCCTCTCTCTCTCTCACCATTGGTCACTGATCCGGCCGCATCCCGTCCGCCGGGGGAAAGGGAGTGCGGTGGCCTCTCTCTCTCTCTCACCGTTGGTCATTGATCCGGTCGCATCCCGTCCGCCGGGGGAAAGGGAGGAAGTGCATCATTTCTCCGTTCGACGGCGCCGAGGCAGCACGTCCCAATCTGCGGTACACACCGTTCTCTCTGACCAAGCTCCGGGCGGCAGGGCCTATGCCACCTGCTCGCAGATTCCGCTCACCGCCGCTCACCTAGTTACATCCCGACGACCTCCAGGTATCCCCTCCGGCCTTGCTCCACTGCCCATCTTCCCACGTCGCTGCATGTGGATCTTCCATAGTTCTTTGCCCAAAACGTAGCTCGTCTGGCGTACTTTCCATATTGCATTCTCGTCCTCACACCGTTTTAGACAAACACAACCGTGTTGTTATCTTCCCTTAGGACAAGGAATATGCTTCTTTTTTGTCGTCGCATGTGTCATCAACTGTTATTGGCCAGTAATTGTTTCCTTTCTACCTCTTTTTTGCAAACAGGGCTATCCATTTCACCTTGTTGCTATTGCGACCTTTTGGTGAACTGCACAAATCACTTTTTTCTTAAGAGTGTTTTGTGCGGTTGTACTAAAATGTCACACGGGCAACGTCTCTACATTTCAGTGCGACTGCACAAAGGGAGATTGGTTTTGCTCTATCCTCCTCATCCAACTCCGAGCCTAATCTTCTCCAACTAGTTAGTCTTAAGAGAGACTGCAAGGTGACCGGCTTCTATTTGTGTGTTTATTGTTTCATCAGCAGTCCTCCATTATCGTAATCACACTTAATATCTTTGGAACAGGGACGCTCAGCTCTATTTTAGTGGAACTGCACAAAATGATCGGAATGTTGCATGCTCCAGACAGCTACTTTTTTTCCCAACATGCCTTGTTGATTTAGACAGAGCTGGGGGGGGGGGACGTTGCTGCCAATTGAAAGCATGGATCAATTTTAATTTAACACCTTCTCACAACTCTGTCTTCAGTTGTGATGTAATTATTAGCTCTGATCTGCTAATAATTGACATGCATTACCAAGGAAGTTAGTTTTTTATTGTTTCCGAAAGAGCATCGATGGCAAGACACGTGAAACAAAAGCTGAAAGCTCACACCATTGTACAATTTCATGTCGCTGGAAAATTATTTGTATAGTACGTCAATTATGTAAACAAATGATGGAAGCTTGATAGCATTGCCAGAAGCCTCTTCATCATCCGGGTCCATGTGCCATGCACAAAATTATACTCCTTCGTTCCTAAATATTTATCTTTTCACAAATTTCAAACGGGCATATTTTAGAGTGTAGATTCACTCATTTTGCTTCATATGTGTACTCCCTCCATTCCTAAATATTCTATTCGTCTTTCTAGAGATTTCAACAAGTGACTACATACGGAGCAAAATGAGTGAATCTACACTCTAAAATATGTCTATATACATCCGTATGTGCCAGTCCATTTGAAATCTCTAAAAAGACAAATATTTGAGTAGTCACTCATTGAAATCTCTAGAAAGACAAATATTCCGGAGTATATTTAAGAACCGAGGGGGTAGTGCGCAACCGCATGGGAGACTCAGCCCAGTCGTTGCGCCGCTTTAATAGTGAGTAATGAGCAGTCAAATCATAAGCCCCACCTTTCCCACTGTAAGTTGCTCTGAAGAAGCAACCATCAATACGCTCTTCTTTGAATCCGCTCATACTACTCCATCCGTCACTGTTTATACAACGCGCTTCAGAAAAAAGAAAAAAATCTATGGGACCAAAGCGACTAGCAATCGGCCTAAAAAATAGCATTGGTAGTTATAGCACGGCGTCTATTACTAGAGGGAATAATGCGTACACACATGCATGCAATGCTTCCACCCCGGGGACACACATGCATGCACTTACTCCACTCCATAGTAGTACAGTACATGAAGAGAAAATTGTGGACTTGATTGCGGTTACCACGCCCTAATTAATTGAGCATTAAACCAAACGCATCTAAAGTCTCTCTGGTGGTGGAAATGCATTGAGAGAAATGCATCATAATGAAGCGCGCCCTGTAAACTGTGATGGAGGGAGGAGTAGTATGAAGGTGCAAAACCAAGTACGCGTATGGCCAGTCGGTCAACGCACGTCCTCTTGGCATATCACTGACATGTGGGACAGGAGTGTGAGCAAACCGATCTCAATTGACGGCAAAGAGCCAACCCGCCGTTCCTTGAGAGAGACGAGGGGGCTGTTTGGTTCTCAGCCTAAGGTTGCCACGTCTAACCTTAGTCACGCCACAACACCTTAGGCATATGTTTGGTTTATTGCCACACTTTTCTAGTTATACGACCCACAAGTCATAGGCTCAAAATTTTGCCAAATCTTGCCACACTTGTGGTGGCCATTTTGTTAGCCACACTTTTTGTGGCAGCCACAGTTTGCCTAAGATTAGTTGTGGCAAAGTTAGTCATGAACCAAACAAGCCCGAGGAGCGAGAACACACAGATGGGCTCGCACAGAGGCCAAGATATATTCGAGCATGGTTGGTTGATCGATATCATTCATTACATGTTGGGCTGCCGTTTTCCGCCCTTCTCCGGAATAAACGTGTGCTTTATCAGAGATAAAAAAATAAGAGTACAGATGCTCCACCATGCGGTTCTAGTAGTAGTACTACTCGTACTACCGCGCTTGGCTCTTCGCCTCTTCGTGAAGTCGAACAATGATGGTACTCCGCATGTTGGGTACTACAGTGTATGCCTCTCATAATCTGACACCGAATGGACTGATGCATGTCCACCGAGGGTAGGTTGCATTAGTCAAAAGGCTTAAGCGAGCTTCACCTTGTCCTGCAAGCTTCTCCTCGTTCTGCGAGTTTACGGGACACACCAAAAAGTAGTGCTAGTCCATACTCCCTCCTTTCCGGTTAATATGGCTTCAAAACTACTACACAGACGATACTTATTCGGATGAAAGCTGGACGATGGTGAATCCATTGGCATGTAGTAGTTTGCTCATAGACATGGACGGCTTCATTAGCACTGTCGTGCAAGAATCGTGCACCATGAGTCGTCTGCATAGCAGCGCTCATATGGCTTAATCTTTTTTGCGGGTAAATGAGAGAGCTTTATTCATATATAAGCATTCTTAGGACGATCAGCCAAGACACTGGTCACTAGGAAGCGAGGTACCCCACAAAAAAGAAGTAGGAAGCGAGGTGTTTCATCAAGCCAGCTCTCGGCCACATTCAAAGTGCAGCAAGCACGGTTCGCACGAAGATGCGCCGCAAGGTTTGCTGACTTGTTTACATGTTGAATAATAAAAAAGAGGAAATATTACCGAGCGCTACTATTTGTAACATGATATGAGCCAGAATTAAGCGAGAATTGTGGCGAGTGTTCCATGCAATCAACTTCCATTATCACATGCGAGAACCCTCAAAGAGAACCAAATGTGTTGAAGATTGCTTTATCACATTTTAAAATTATAATAAGAGTGCAGACGCTCCTCCATCCAGTTCGTACTAGTATACTACGTACCTCTATAGACTATAGTAGTAGTACTAGTAAACTTTGCGCTTGGCTGTTCGCCTATTCGGGAAGTCGAACAATAATAGCACTAGTAGTAGTATAGTGTATGCTTCTGGCAATCTGACACCGAATTAACTGTTGCACATCCACCGCCTGAGCGAGGGAGAGCTTGCATTAGTCAAAAGTTTCTCCTTGTCCTACGAGCCACCGCGTGCAAGCTTCTCCCGTCCTGCAACCTTCTCCTCGTTCGGCAAGTTGACGGGACACAGCAAAGTAATGCTAGTCCATACTGCCTCCTCTCCGGTTAATATGGCTTAATTTCAAACGAGATAAATACACTGTCTGTCACTGTATATTTGTAAAAATACAGTCAATGGACTTCATAATACGCTCACTGCGCTCGATATATATATATATTCTGGTGTTTATACGGTCACTAGCTCACCCTGACTGAGTATGTGTGTGCATGCACGTGTAGGTTGAGCACTTGAGTGTGACCGTGTGTGTTCCGTCATGTGCTTGGACATGCATGCATTAGGCCGTCGCGTGCGTTTTTGCATCCATGTGTATGTGTGACTGTTGCATACACGTAGGGGGAGTACGTGTAGGGGCCACTAAGGAGCAGTCAAATCACACAGTAAGTTAGTCGGAAGAAGCAACCATCATTTCACTCTTGAATGAGACGTACGCAATATAAAATGGCTGATATGGAGAGAAAAAAAAACCCACTATATATACACTAGCAGGAGCCTAAGCTACAAGCCTGCTTGCTTAGGTTGCTCTCTTCACAAGCATAGAACGACGGGCCTGATCCCGCAGCTGGGGGAAGGGAACAATGTTCTGCGTAGACGCGGTCGACATCGGCGAGGGAGAAAACCCACAGTCGGTGCGTCCCAATCGGGGGTCACCGCGGTATGGGCCGATGCCGCGTCCCAACCGCCCTTCTAGCTACAGCCCGACGTCCCAGGTAGTCCATATTCCTTTTGGAGCCGGCTTGCTCCACTGCCATAGCTCCATCTCCATGTCGATCTTTCTCTACTTCTACCGGCTTCTACTTGTGATGAGTTTATGTCTCATGAACTAGTGCCAGTACTATTATTCTAATCACACTTCTTCAATATCTTGGCCATAAGGGATGCTCAGGTCGATTTTAGTGGAACTGCACAAAAGCATCGTATGATCTGAGGGTGCCAGCCGTCTTTCCTTCGACAGGTTCTACCTGGCCAGGAAATTAAATCATGTTTAGGGTTTAGGGTTTAAGTCGTTGTGACCCCATCAGTAGTTTTTCTTTCATACACGCTCTCACAACTTTTTTCTTTAGTTGTGAAGTAAATATTGGCTATGATCTATGAATCATTGAGATGCATCAGCATGTGTGTTAGTTTTCCTTTGTATTTGATGGAATGTTGTAACGGGGCAACCTTGGAATAGGAATGAAAATGGAGTGGAAAGTTTCCGTTTTTCCGGAGAAAAAATGGAAACGGAGAGAAACCAACGTTTCGTTTCGTTGGATCGCGCCATCGAGCAAAACCAACGTTTAAACACTACAAAAAAAGACACATCCGTGACATTTTGGGCCGAACAATTTTTTGTTGTCATACATATGACACTTCTATGACGATAATTGTGACAAAACCCGGTATCATCATAGATGTGGTGGGCTCCTACTTCTATGACAAAAAATCATGACAGAAAATGGGCTTTTCGTCCTGGGCGGGCCGGAGACGCAGCTGCATGACATTCTTTGGGCCGTCCATGACGGAAAAAACCATGGTAGAAGCGAGGGCGAGGAAAATTTTGGGGAGTTCTCGGTTACGGTGGGAGGTCGGGGGCCGAGCGATGCGTGTTTCTCTCATACACGTACGCACGTGTGTGCGAGGCGTTGGATCTAACTGAACCCGAGCGAGGCGTTGGGCTCTAACTGAACCTGAGTGATTGCACTGCAGGCTACGCGTTACTGAACCCGAGCGATCGATCGATGGCTGTTAACTGAACCCGATCGAGCGATTCCTTCGCTACTGCTGCTAACTGAAGCCGATCGATTGGATGAACAGTGAGCGTTGCCGAGGGGGGGGGGGGTTGGATGAACAGCGAGCGGTGGCGTTGCCTCTGGATGAACAGGACCCCGTGGTGTGGTGGAGGGCTGGATGAACAGTAGACGGTGGAGGGGTGCCTGTCGAGGGGTGGTTGAATAGGACCCCGTGGTGTGGAGGGCTGGATGAACAGTAGACGGTGGAGGGGTGCCCGTTGAGGGGTGGTTGAATAGTAGCCGGTGGAGTAGCGCGTGGTGGAGGCTGGATGAACAGGAGCCCGTGGAGGCTGGAGGAGGTCGACGGTAGCCCGTGGAGGCTAGAGGAGGTCGACGGTGGAGATGAACAGTATCTCATGGAGTCCCGTTTTGCCGTACACCACACCCCTCCCGATGAACAGGACCCCCGTTTCGACCGTAGCGCTCCAACACAAGTCCGTTTCGTCCGTTTTGCGGTACGCCACACCCCTCCCAATCAACAGGACCCCCATTTCGACCGTAGGAGGTCCGTTTCCTTTGTTTTGCGGCACGCCACACCCCTCCCGATCAACAGGACCCCCGTTTCGACTGTAGGAGGTTCGTTTCCTCCATTCTGCGGTACGTCAGGCCTCGTTTCCATCGCCTGTTCTGTCCAAGCCCTCCCGATGAACACGACCACGCATTCCGTTCCGACCCAGCCGGTTGGCTCCCACGCGTTCCGTTGCCTCCCGATGAACATGACGCATTCCGTTGCCTCCCCATGAACACGACGCATTCCGTTGCCTCCCCATGAACAAGACGCTTTCCATTGCCTCCCCATGAACACGACAATGACGCTGTTTCTCCGTTCCGACCCAGCCATGTACACGAGCCCTGGCCATACGTATGCGTGAGTAGGCGTTCGAGACCCCGACCGTATGTACACATACGTGGCCGTATTTTCTTTCTTGCACCCTGGCTGCTGTACGTACGTGTACATGCTACGTGCGCGCCTCTACTACGACACGTGCGCGCCTCTACATCGACCAGTATGTACGTACACGTTCGCGACCAGAATGACAATGCTACGTACGCTTCGACCAGGTGGGTCCCGACTGTCAGGCACTTCCTTGCATGCGAAGATGTAGCTGGTGGGTACCAGCAGTCAGGGGGGCGAATCATTTTGTTTTTTTTGCCCAGACGCACTTCCTTGCGTGCGAAGGTGTAGCTGGTGGGTCCTAGCAGTCAGGGGGGAAATGTTTTTTTCGTGAAATATGGTGGCCCTTCCGGTGGGTCCTTGCTGTCAGGTGGAGGAATAATTATTTTGCATGTAATAAGGAGGCACTTCCTTGCTGCGGCCGTGGACCCAGCTGTCAGCCTCTCCACGTACAGTCCACGTCCGATGGAAGCCGTTCCTTGACCACGTTGACCACGCTGCGCCGAGAGCACCAGGGCGGTGGACGACGGCGAGGCCTAGGAAGGGGACGACGCGGAGCCGGGGAAGACGCGGAAGTGGATGCCCATGCGTAGAGGAGTACGAGGGTTCACTAGTTCGCTGCGGTGTGAGGCTGCCGTCGCCGCAGAATAACAGGGGGTGTGGGTGAGTAGAGGGATGGCCTAGCCAGCGGTGGGAGTAGTAGGGGGCGGTGAGGCCTCCGCCGCATCGCAGCCGCCACGGGAGGCAGGAGCACGAGGCACGACTGGCGCTGGTTTGGGCGGCTAGAGCAAGAAGACCAGAGGTTGAAGAAGCACTACGGCCGTTGGATGGACATCGTACAGTCACTGGAGCTAGAATCGTGCATATTGACTAAGTTGACAAAGCCCTCCGTCCCCGTCAACTTAGTAGGCCCATAAGTCAGCCTGCCACTATACTGGGTCCCAACTAACACGGGGGTATTCATTTTTTGTGCGTAATAAGGAGGCACTTCCTTGCGTGCGAAGATATAGCTGGTGGGTCCGAGCTGTCAGCGGCGGTAATGTTCTTTTGCGAAATACAGAGGCCCTTTCGGTGGGTCCCTGATGTCAGGTGGAGGAATCATTATTTTGCGCGTAATAAGGAGGCATTTCCTTGCGTGCGGCCGTGGACCCAGCTGGCGGCCTCTCCACGTACAGTCCACTTCAGATGCATGTCGGTCGTTGACCATGTTGACCAGGCCACGCCGCGAGCATCAGGGCGGTGGACGACGGTGAGGCCTAGGAAGGGAACGACACAGAGGCAGGGAAGACTTGGCAGTTGTTTCCCACGCGGAGGGGAGTACGACTACACGAGGGTTTACTGGTTCGTTTGCCGTCGCCGGAGAATAACAGCAGGTGTGGGTGAGTAGAGGGATGGCTAGGCCAGCGATGGGAGTACGGTGGAGCGGTGAGGCCTGCGCGGCAGCAGAGCCGGCCGCGGGGAGGAGGGAGCAGGCAGTCCCGCCGGCGCTTGTTTGAGCGGCTGGAGCAGGAAGAGCAGAGATTGAAGAAGCACGACGGCCATTGGATGGCCATCCAACAGTCACGGCTTGTGCGTCAACCTTTTTTTAGGAAAGCCTCAAATCTGTGGAAAACAGCATACAACCCATCTGCCATTATTTCTAATAATTTACAACCCATTTGCTAATTATTAAGGTTTTTTTGGAGCCCGTATTCTTTTTGTTAGCATTACAGCCCATATTGTGGCCATGGTTAAAAAATTATACGAAATTTTGCATATTTCGGTGCGGTCCGAACTGTTTTTAATCCTGAAATTTCGACTCACATTCAAACTGATTTTAAAAATAAATGTATATCAATATAAAATCCAACAAATTCTCCACACATAAAAATTAATGTAATTTAAAATCTCGAAATGAAAAAAAGATATTTGAAACTAATTGCCAGTTTGATGTGTTTTAAAAATGTACAACCTATTTCTCATTACTGATGGACCATTTTCTCGGCCAGCCGAATGAAAGCTCTCCTTGTCTTGAAAGATTTGCAGCCCAATAGGCCTGACAAAGCGACTTACTTGGCAAATCACAAAAAAACTGGGCTGTGGCCGTGGACCCAGCTGTCAGCCTCTCCACGTACAGTACTCTTCCTATAGAATGTCGTTGACCACGTTCACCATGCCGCGCCGAGAGCACCAAGGCAGTGGACGACGGCGAGGCCAAGGAAGGGGACGACGCGGAGATGGGGAAGACGCGGGAGTGGATGTCCACGCGGAGAGGAGTATGAGGGTTCACTGGTTTGGCTGCGGTGTGAGGCTGCCGTCTCCGCAGGGCCTGGATAGCGGTGGGAGTAGTAGGGGGCGATGAGGCCTCAACGGTAGCACAACCGACCACTGGAGGCAGGAGCAGGCGGTCTCCCCGGCGCTGGTTTGGGCGGCTGGTGCAAGAAGAGCAGCGATTGAAGAAGCAGCAGGACCGTTTGATTCAAATCCAACGGTTACTGCTGCTAGAATCGTTTGTTGACTAAGTTGACAAGCCCTGCGTACGCGTCAACTTAGTAGGCCCACATGTCTGCCTCCCAATCGGTGCGCCCCAGATGTCAGTGGGAGGAATCATTTTTTTCGCGTAATAAGGAGGCAGTTGATTGCGTGTGGCCAGGCCAGCGGAGGGAGTAGGGTGGGCCGGGGAAGCCTGCACGGCATCACAGTGGGCCACAAGAGGAGGGAGCAGGCAGTCCCGCCAACGCTAGTTTAGGCGGCTGGAGCAGGAAGATCAGAGATTGAAGAAGCACGTCGGCCGTTGGATGGACATCCAACAGTCACTGCTGCTAGAATCGTGTGTTCACTAACAAAGCCTTGCGTAAACAAGTCAGCCTCGAAATCTGTGGCGTGTACAGGCCATTTGCTATTATTTTTTATAATTTTTACTCATTTTCTAATTCATATGGAATTTATTGCAGCCCGTTTTCCATTTTTAGAATTGCCGGCCATTTTCTGGTCAGTACCAGGGTCAAAAAATTAACTAAATATGTGGGAAATTTTGAAAATTCGCAAATTTTTGCTGGGGGACGAAATATTCTTAATCCAAAAATTAATAGCCATACTAAAACAAATTTAAAAATAAATTAGTACTATGTCATGTTAAATCCAATGAAATACGTATAAGATATCAGTGAAGAACAAAAACAAAAAAAGAAACTTATATCCCATTTGCTATAATTTTTTTTTGTAATTTTCAACCCCTTTTGATATTACTTTTAATAGACATTGACCATACTCTTAAGCCAGGCCGGAATGCATCCCTCCTCGTCTTGAAAGATTTGCAGCCCAGTAATTCGGAGAGAACAAATAGGCCTAGCATGGGTATTCTTCAAAAAGAAATACTGGGCTACCTATTTTCCCAAAGAACTGGTGCATGAGCATTTAGCTTTATTTATTTGTTTATTTACTTATTTATATTTAGGGGACCATGAGCATGTACCTGGGTCGGATTCATGTGAGAGCCTCCCTTCCAGTTAATTATGAGCTTCTCTATTGGGCCTTCATCAGTGGGCTGCATGTTATCAACAAGTGGAAAATGTGTTCCGTACGAAAAATAGTATGCGCTACGTACGGTACGGGGCACTAAAGGATCGAACCATGCAACGACTTTCAAAACATAGTGTTTCTCGTTCTAACAACACATTTATTCAACCAACAGATGAAATATACTACTGATTGTACATTGAAAACAACAACAGCAGCAACGAGGGCTGGGGGTGCAACAGAAGCAGTAAGCAGGCCAGAAGAGTGAAGACGCAACTCTCTCTTCCAAACCAAACATCAACCATCATTACAAAAGGGCTACCAAAAAATAACAAGTGTATGCATCAAACTAAATAAAGATCCTACTACACCAAGTGTACGCATCTAACTAACTGCCTCAGTTAGACATTACTATTTATTAAGCTGTGGAGATTGGCTGACGGCTTGAACCAGATGGGTGCCTGACGGGGGAAACTCCAGCCAGCAGGTCGAAGTCTGATACTTGTGACCCTCTCTCCTACTTTGGGCTGCAGAGCATGGCGGCACATATCAGGGTATGGTGCATGCAGAGACGCATGGTATGATGTGTACACACAGTTTTGCCTGATGAACGAAACCGCGCTGCCATCATGATCCTTGCCGTCGGTTATTTCCTGGTTAATCGGATAATTCAGTTCGACAAACAGAGAGCGTGTACCAAGGCTACTTACCAGCATCCAGTCAAAAATTCTTGAAGGCCCAGAGAAGCTGGGATCCTGCTGAAAGACCTTACAGTGACTGTGATTGTATTCTGCGAAACAACACGTCCGGTACGTGCGAACGATCATCAATCTTTCACCGTCGTCTGATCGAGCCAGGAACCACCTGCAACTGCCATGCCGCTTTTCTTTGAAAGGTTCTGGGATTAGGAAGGGTAGGGACACCAGGCAGCCTACAACATCATATCAAGTTGGAGTCAAATAAAAAAGGGCTCTTGATTTAGTCAATCTTAAGAACAGCATGTTATGAGCATGAATATTTTTTCAGCAAATGCTGACAATAATATAAGCAAGCCATCATGATATCATAGGAAAGTAACATACTGCTGTAACAGCCATTTGTAGCGATGACTGGAGTAGGCCAGCAATACGTCCATCCATAGAAGGAGTCGACAGCGGAAATAAAGCCCTTCTGTTCAATGGCATCAGAGAACCATGGAGGATGTATGATCCTGCAATGGACGTGCAGATTTATCCACTTACCACAGTGACCTATCAGATAGGCGAGACCGCGGTTGAAGAACGCAATTAGCCTGAAGTCTTTATAATTCGCAGATCTTGTGGGCACTTGGCAGATTACAACCTTGAGCAAATCAAACTTGGTATCATGTTGGCTACTGTAAGATTCCGAGTATTCTGGGCCGTGGTGCCAAAGCAGTGCAGTGTTAATCAAAGGAAGGGGGATCAATCGCCGGGTGTAGACCTCCACGAGCATCCAGCTGCCGCGACCGTTGACGAGCACCATCCAAGACGTGTTCATGCCAACCCAGTACATACCGTTAATGTAGTTGAGGCTGACGGGGATCGGATCGCAGTCAAGGGGGTTGTTGCTCGCCACCCTATGATCGTTATTGTCGGGGATATACCCCACGGCGTAAACCGGCCGGAAGTATAACCCGGCCGGATTAGGCGTTTCATTGGTAAACCGCCAGAGGATTGGCGGTTTACATGTCTGGCGGTTCACTGGTATGACGATTCACGAGCCTCAAGATTCATTGGTGACCCGGCGCGTATTCCAGATGCATGACAAGGCCCAAGGACCAGCAGGCCGGTTTAGGTTAATGGTGGGCTGGTTTAAGAGGGAAGGCATGAGGAACATTTATCTTACAAGGAGTTAATACCTGGACTTATATCCGGTTTGTATTAGAGATAGACTAGTCCTAATCCTAATAGGACTCCACATGTAACCCGCCCCTCCAACATATATAAGGAGGGGCAGGGCTCCCCAAAAGGGGGACAAGATTCACAAGTTCCACAGGTTGGACAAGTTAGGTTTAGACAATAGCTCTCAAGATAGAGCACTCTTGTAACCGTGATCATCATCATCAATATCAATGAAGCAGGATGTAGGCTTTTACCTCCACCATGAGGGGCCGAACCTGGGTAAAACATCGCGTCTCTCGTCCCACTCAACCCCTCTCAAGCTACCACATAGATGCGCTGGCCTCGCGACTAAGTCCTGACACTAAGGACATCTGGCGTGACAATTCCACGACAGTTGGCGCCCACCGTGGGGCCTGCACACGGTGGTGTTGAGTTCTTGAAGGGATTTTATCTAGGGTTCGAGGAGTTCGCTTTTGGCCGGATGAAGAAGAGCTGGCTTGAGGCAATCATATGGGATAACCAGGGCTGGTAATACGGCAGAAGGGAGCAAGATCCGTCTAAACCGCCTGGTTGCAAGTTTCGCCGAGGTAAAACAAGATTTTTCAGCTACCGCTAAGCAGAAGTAGTAACACCGAGCTGTATTGGAGTTGGATTCGGTCCCACGCCCGTATTGAGTATTCAAGCTGAACGATGCATACCGGATTGATAAAAAAAGGGACGAGCGTTTTGTCGTGAGCGATCGGTCTAAACCGATTGATTTGACAGCGATCAGGAGGCTTCCATCTGGATAATACTAGCAATTATATCAGCGATGACCAAGTGGCTGGTATAGACAGCGACAGCTAAAAGTAATGAGCGGCGGCAACGAATCTGCTATTATTGCTATCGCCTACGACAAAAAATAAACTACAGCAGCAGACGCCCAAGGCACCCAGACAAAAACATGTTCAAAGCATGTGCCCGCTAGCCCTGTTTGATGGTGCACGCACATGCAGTGGCAATCTGCAGAAGTCAAAGGCCGAAAGAAAAGGAGAATAAGGAAAGGACTATTACTAGTACGGGAGGTCTAGTACTAGTACTATTCATCAAATGAATTAGCACAGGGCCCAAAGTCTCACAAGGATGTGATATCAAAGGATCGTCAGCCACGTACCTCCAAATAAATGTCAGAACTAATGAGGACATGCGACAGCCTTTGCGAAAAAAAAGAAAACAAGAAAAAGGAGGAGTAGCTACGACCTGAAGCCGTCCTCTGCTCCAAGTCATCGAAGTCACGGGCTGGCCGCGTTTCCGCTGACCTCACCACGGTGTTTCACCGCTACGCCTGCCGGCTTGCCTTCCTCTTCTGCCGCGCTTCACTTATATATGGATCATCTGCCATACGAACAAATCAGGTCAACGGACTCATGGCCAAGGTATGATCCGGTCTTCGTGCACCAGCGTTGGAGGCAACGTATACATCTGCACCGCCCGTGCGGGCGTTTAAAGACCTGGAGAATAACCCGGAGGGTTTCTGCTTGAACCGCCGGGACCATATTGAGTCGCCGACCAGCCTAAACCGCCTCTGTTGCGACGAACAGATCATCCTTGTCCGAACAAAAAACATCAGGTGATATCCATCTAAATCTAGTTTCTTGGTATATATTGTTTTTATCAAGGGAACAATTACTTTGGACCGGATATTATGATATGCAGGACAATTATTCATTATAAAACATGGTTTATACCATGGGTACGGAGTACGCTGGCAACGTCTTGCCCGGTGGTCGTCCGTGCCACATTACACGGTGAATGGACGCGTACAAGCTGCCGCCCGTACAACCCGGTATACATCAATTAGCCGGGACTGCGCCTGTGATTGACTCACGCGTCTGCACCAGCTTACAATTCCACGAACGACTCACCCGTCCGCTCTCGCGGCCGGTTCACGCGTGCGCGCCGGTTTACAACGCTGCGGCCGATTCTCCCGTCCGCACCGGCGTACAATGCCGCGGCCGACTTATCTGTCTGAGCCACCTCTGATGCTGCGGTCGTCTTTGTCGTCCATCTCTCGCGGCCTGGTCTACATCAACATACCGGGCCGCACTTGTCTGGATGAATTGTTTATTGACTATGAGCAAGTCACTACTTGGGAAGCCCAGTTTTCTTCCAACAAATTGGAGGTAAATTATCATATATTATCAGCCGCCGTCTGCACTGGATGGTTCAATGGGTAGGCGCACAAGTCGCCGCCACTACAGTTTGGTTAACTTCAAATCGCCAGTTGGAAGGAACCATTGGCCGAGTTGCTGACACGGCTCATACGTGATCATTTATAACCCGCCGCAGTCACCTCAACCTTCTGTGGATTCACACCGTGCTATTAGCGCCAATAATATACAAGTTATGCCAGTTTATATCATGGTCAAATATGGAGAGTGTCAAGCCAACTCCTCGAGTCACCTTTGAGACTCGGGGGCTATGATGACATGACTCAGCAAATCTTGCCAGTTTCAGCCGATTTAAGAACCCCAGGACGATGGAGGGAAAGATAACCCAGTCCTGGAGGGTACTGTTATATTGATGAAAATTTAAAGGCCGTCAAAAAATTTCTGGTTTAGAAAGTATATGACAGTTACAAAATCCCGGCTCAATGAAGAAGATCCGGGTCATCAGAAAGGATTCCGGTTTAAAATCCGGCTCAAGGGAAGTCAGTCTGACTGAAGCTCTCAAATACCCGGTTTACAGTCCGGTTCAAGGGAAATCTGTTCTCCCACAAAGCTCTGAAGCGCTCAAATCCAGTTTAACAATGTCCAGTTCAAAAAGGAATTAACTTCTCGCAAGTTCGAGTTTAAAGGCCGTCAGAAAATTTTCCGGTTGAAAATGAAGATTCCGGTTTAAAATCCGGTTCAAGGGAAAGATGTCTCCCACAAAGCTTTGAAGCTCTCAATATCCGGTTCAAAATCCCGGTTCAAGAAGAATTTATCTCTTGCAAAAAGTTAAAAGTTGCCAAAGAGGACTTACTGCCATGATGTGCGGTTCAAACATGGGTATCCCGCCTTATTGGCCTATCATATTATTAATCACTTGGGGGCTTGGTCGTATCCGAACCATAGCTACACCTCTAGATCGGCGCAATGCCACAGTATCACTTGGGGGCTTGGTCGTGTCCAAACCATAGCAACACCTTTTGATAGGCGTAAAGCCACAGCATCACTTGGGGACTTGTGGTCACGTCTGAACCATAGTCACGCCTCTTGATCGGCCTAGTGCCACAGCATCACTTGGGGGCTTTGGTCGAACCCAAACCATCGCTACACCTCTTGATCGGCGTAATGCCAATGCATCACTTGGGGACTTGTGGTCACGTCTGAACCATAGTCACGCCTCTTGATCGGCCTAAGGCCACAGAATCACTTGGGGGCTTGGTCGAACCCGAACCATTGCCACGCCTTTTGATCGGCATAATGCCATTGTTTCATTTGGGGACCTGGCTGACTTGAACCATAGCTACGCCTATCAGGGGCTTGGTCGTGTCCGACCATGGTAAACGCCATTTGATCGGCTCAATAGCCTCTTTTTGCAGATGGTTTTATCATTGCCTTTGCTTGAAATTTTGTTTTGATAAATATTTCTTTTGTTGCATTTTTAAACCGACAATTCTTAAACCGGTTCGACTGTCAAATTATAAATTGACGGAACACGGTCAAATCTTAATCTAGAGGCTATCTGCCCAGTTTGATTTTCTGTTACCATCCTATTATGGAGTAAAGTGGTGATTATCAACCCGGCTCGACTTTCAACTACAAGTTATCAGTACACGATCAAGTTATAATCCGGAGACTATCAGCCCGGTCTGGTTTGACTACGAGTCGCCAGTATTATATGTGGTTAAACCAGTGTTTATCACAACCTGGTATGGTTTTATCATAAACCGACACAATATGGAAGGAGTTATCAGTACTCAAAATCTGGGTTATTACCCCTATTACAAAAAGTTGGTAAACCAACGATGTGATTCAATGTCACAGGTATGATATATTTCATATTTAAGTGCAGCCTTGGTTATAAACCTGGGTTATATGTTGGGTATTATGACCCGTCCGACGGTAAACCGCCCGGACACTTTAAACTTGTTGTATGTAGAAACAGGTTGAATAAAGCATGATTACAAATCACCGGCGTTTACTAACCCGACCTGGCTTTCGACTATAAAGTTGCCGATATGATGATAAATTATCCGGTGTTTATTAAACCGGCTTGGTTTTAAGACGATAAAGTCGCCAGTATATGATGAGAAATTATCCGGTGTTTGTTAACCCGGCCTGGCTTTGGACTGTAAGTTGCCAGTATATATTTGGATCGCATCATTTGAATCATGCGCTTATAAATCATTGGGTTATATTATTCAAATAGCCAAATTTGGCTGAATAATCATTATGATATTGAATGAATAAGGTTTTCATACCGGATTATATTATCTTGAATAGCCAACATGGCTGGATTTTATTATGGTTATTAATAACCTGTATTATTGAGGTTTTCAAAGTTGCTTTAGCGCAATGGCAATTATTTTATCAAAGGATATATTCTACAATGGAAGGAATAGTCCCGAGTTGCTGCAGGCTTACGACCCGGCACTTGGGGGCTACATTATTCAAATTGAGATTACATGCAAGTCTCATGTCGCTGCAAGCATGCACCATGACACTCGGGGGCTAATGCAAAGTCATTTTTACTAGTCTTATTGAAGACCCGCCTCATCATATTATAATGAGCCGGCCCTTGGGGGCTACCAATTGCTCATGCCAACAATTCAAGCAATTACAAGTCCCAGGTTGCTGCAAGCATGACAACCCGACACTTATATATGGAGTATTCAGTTTATATGATTGAGATGAACAAACCGGATTTCTTCAAGGTTGAAACACTTATTGGAGCAAGTCTTAAAGTTATCACTATGTTCTCCTCTTATGACTTGGGGGCTACAAGTATTATGCATATAAAGGAGGAACATCTTCATTTTATCAGTTTTGGGCAAATCAGGAAGATCAATTACATGACCCGGTGTCGACAACAATTATGACCTGACGCCATCAATATTTATAAACCGTCCATTTTGGTAATATTAAACCGGCAAGTTTTACATCTTCAAACCGACTGAATATTAGATAAGTATTTTCAGACCCATATTTCTTAAACCGGGGCTTTGGGAGCTGAGTCAAAGGAGTTATTCTTCACAATATTTCTCGGTGACAAACCAATGTCGGCAAATTGATTATGAAGCTGGTCTGTTGAACTGGATTTCCCAGAAGGAGGAAATAACAAGGACTTAAGGGGGATCAGGTACCGGTTTACAAAAATTCTTAACCCGGAGCATAACCTGTCAAATTTGTTCTTGTGTTTATTTTGCAGCATAAGTTTACCATGGATAAATCCAAGCTAAACTTGGGGGCTAATGTCGGGGATATACCCCACGGCGTAAACCGGCCGGAAGTATAACCCGGCCGGATTAGGCGTTTCATTGGTAAACCCCTAGAGGATTGGCGGTTTACATGTCTGGCGGTTCACTGGTATGACGATTCACGAGCCTGAAGATTCATTGGTGACCCGACGCGTATTCCAGATGCATGACAAGGCCCAAGGACCAGCAGGCCGGTTTAAGAGGAAAGGCATGAGGAACATTTATCTTACAAGGAGTTAATACCCGGACTTGTATCTGGTTTGTATTAGAGATAGACTAGTCCTAATCCTAATAGGACTCCACATGTAACCCGCCCCTCCAACATATATAAGGAGGGGCAGGGCTCCCCAAAAGGGGGACAAGATTCACAAGTTCCACAGGTTGGGCAAGTTAGGTTTAGACAATAGCTCTCAAGATAGAGCACTCTTGTAACCGTGATCATCATCATCAATATCAATGAAGCAGGATGTAGGCTTTTACCTCCACTATGAGGGGCCAAACCTGGGTAAAACATCGCGTCTCTCGTCCCACTCAACCCCTCTCAAGCTACCACATAGATGCGCTGGCCTCGCGACTAAGTCCTGACACTAAGGACATCTGCCGTGACAATTCCACGATAGTTATGCTGCGTGACACGTCGTTTCTAAAGATCAGGCGACATCAGCAAGCAAGGAGCTGGCTTAAAAAGCTCCGGCCTCAGGGCTTTGAGTAAACGGTACAGCCCTGACGAGCACGCGGCGAGCGGCATGGTACTGAGATTTTCCACACGCGAAACAATGAGCTTCATTACCTCTGTGGGGAGCGAATTCCAGCCACTCTTTCGGCGGACGCTGCTCGGTTCTGCCATTGTTAGTGCTTGGGTTTTAGACGAGGGGGGGGGAGGCACCTTAGCGGGGATGGAAGATTGGACGAGATTATGTGCAGACAAAGATGGAGAAGCGAATATGTGCTGCGGGAAGTGGACAGGTGATGATGACTACAACACGCCGCTTGACTTACGAGACACATACCATCAGCGTAGGGTCATGTCGATGCCAGACAACTTGCTTGAGTGATCACAGTACTGGTACTCCCTACAGTGCTATGCCCTAACTTGCTTGAGTACAGTAGTAGAGTAGGACTCTGCTCTACTACTAGCACCGAAGGAGTAGTATATTCTAATCTAAAATAGTTACAAACTTCAATGCCCGAGCGTGGAACGACTATGAACCATGCTCAAAGACCGTGTCTACGTGGTGTTTGGACATGGGCGACAACCTCAACGCTAACGGCGCTGCTCCCGTTGCACCGTATGTGTTTCTGTCCTTCCTGTTCGAAATCGTGGTAGAATTCATGTTTTATTTTGTGCTTATTCGGGTTAAATCTCGTAGTAACTTGCTCATATATTCAACTGGCACAACGTCCCCTACAGCCACTCCCATTTCATGGACGGCCTGGTCGACGCCTCCAAGGAGCCCTTCGTCCACTGCTATGAGTGCCCGATGCCGTTTTGTGGCTCGCCGGCGGACATGGTGCATCACCTCACGGATGCGTGCAACGGTCACTGCTGGCCCTTGGCGGAGAACATCAAGTACGAGACGTGCTACCGGTTCACCATGCCGGAGTCGCTGGAGGATCGACGTGAGAGGGAGGGGGAGGAGATAGCGATGTCGTGGGAGGCGCAGTATTTATAGCGAGAAATGGCACACCTACGTAAGATATGGACTGAGCTGCACTGACTTAACTGCAGGTCCAGTTGCGTCACTGACATGTGGGCCAGACCCCTGTTGGGCCCACATGTTAGTGACCCAATGCACCTGCAGTTAAGTAACAACTACGTGGGCATATTTGTTGGAGTAAATTACGGGGGAGCGAAGGGGTGGAAATATTGCTGGTCACAACGGATTGGACGAGCGTGGGGGGAGGAGAGTCATGCATGCAGATTTTTTCACACGGGGTGGAGTGGTGGGACCACCGGAGGGAGAAGGAGAGTTTGGCAGGCATATTGTTTCCACACATGGAGAGGAAAAGATTTGGAGACGAACGGGCTTCCTGCAGGTATGGGGAATGGTGCATAATAAGTCATCTTGCATGCCGGGCTAGGTATAGTCTCAAGTCATTAAAAACATACACGCTCCACACATGTTCATATTTCAAGGTGCACTAAATTATTGCATGTGATGATTAAGGCTGGCCATAATGGTGGTATCTTAGCTGGTATCAGACTACCCACGGTGGGAGTAACATAGGTGGTAACATCACATTTATCCAGGCAAAATAGATGATGTGGCATGTAATTAATGATGAAAGGGAGGCATGTGGTAACATAGCTAGTTACTGTAACATCACACATATCAAGAAAAGATGAGTCTACAACGTAATAAATGAAGTGATGCATGACACAAACACATATGTTACTACCCACTGTGGAGGTAGTAACATAGACTAGTAACATATGCATGTTACTACTCTAAGTTACTCCCCACTGTGACTAGTCTCATGCACACGGGAGTAGCAAACATGCTGATGTGGCAAAGAATTAAAGAAGAGAGGGGGTTAGAGTAACTAGTGTTCATGCATGCATTGGTAAACACGTTTTTTTGTGAAGAACGACAACACTAGTTGAGTACTTTTGCAGACTTCAAAAACTATTCCACCGCCTCTACTATCTTGCTAAGAGTAGGTGAAATTTTTGAATCGAGCCCTTTAAACTAGAAGGGAGGTAGTGGTACTCTAATAGCTAACCTTGTTGTGATGACAAGATAGGACATGGCACGCACCTGGACGGAGGAACTAGTCTGCATTGTGCATTTAAGTTTTGTCTAAAGTCAATGTACCTCTACTTTCACCAGACTTATAGAAAAATGTGTCAACATTCACAATGTCAAACCAATATTTTTACACTCATTATAAAACGTAGTTCTTATACTCATTATAATCAGTATTGTAGATATTGATATTTTTAGTATAAATTTGGTCGTGGGATTTCATTGATGCCTGTTAAAGCATGGAGGAAGCGGAGCTTAGGGCTTGCATTGCCGGTCTCTACATAGGTATTTCTCTTCATAATCCTATAATTTTAGAGACTGATTGCGCTTTTGTGGTAGCGTCTCTTGCATCGGGGGACTATGACAGGTCTGCTATGCGTGACCTGAAGATGAAAGCGTTGAGCATCTCGAAGTTGATCAACAATCTTCAATTGTCAAAGATTAGCCGTTCGGCCAATAAGGTGGCACACTTAATCGCTAAGTATAGCTTTGACAATAGATTAGATGGTATTCTTGTAAATAACGTACCGCCCTGTGTGGTGAATATTGTATCAAATGAGTGTACTGGTGTGGCTGGTTAATTAATATAAGGTGGTGTTAAAAAAAGGTATAAATTTGGTCAAACACTTTGCAAACGGTTGACGTGAGTAAAAAGGACCATAGGGAGTATCATGCATGCGGAGTAGGCAAAAAAATTGTTTGTCTAAAAAAGGCAAAAAAAATTGCTCATTTATAGCCGGTCGAAGTCTCAAAGGGCGCGACCGCGCGAGGGAGGCGAAGGTCGTGGGAGGCACGATGTTTGACGGAATTAAGTGAAGTTACATCCACGCGCCGACATGGCGTGCGAACAGGCAGAAGCTATACCGTCAGGCCTACGATATGGGTCTAGTAGACATGACATCTAGTGGGTCCCGCATAGTTCTCAAGAACTCTTTGGGGGCTTGCAGCCGTTTATCCACTGGGCAAGCCAGCAACCCCACGCCGTTCGCACGCCCTACTCGTCCCCGTCTTCTACCTTACAACAGTTCGCTCCCAGTCGTCCCGTCCTTTCACATTAGTTCGCTCCCAGTTTTTTTTGCGGGGTACAACGGTTCAACTTCTCCTAACCCTCCTCCAAAATCCATGGCCTCCCAAATCTCCATGGTCGCCGCTGAGTACCAGGTTAGAGCCATCACCGGCGATCAGTTCATCGTCATCTACACACGTGGATCCGAGACGGTGAAAGCATGGCTTGCTCGCTTCCTACGCATGTTCAATAGATCAATGGATGAGTGGGTCGCTGGGCTAGATGTTGAGTACACCACAGTCCTGGGACGCGAGAAGGATCTAAAGGACGAAGAGAGGAAGAAGCCCACCGTGATCCAGGTTTGCATACATAACGTTTGCTTGGTCTACCACATATGTCATGACGATGTTGAGTACCAGGATTTTAAGAACTTCCTCAAGGACAAAAGAGTGAAATGTGTTACTGTAGGCTTTAAGAACGACAGGGATGTCCTGCGTCGGATAGGTCTCGTTGTAGGCCAACCCTTCGATCTCCAGAAGGCAAGCCTGGTGTCCTCCTCTCAACCTTCAATGCTGACCCTGGCAGCAGCCATGATTGATCCTCCGTACGCTAAACTGAAGAAACCTCATCACGAGTTTCATCATGCATGGGATTCGAAGACATTAGATGAAGATCACATCCTGTACGCAGCAATGGATGCCTACCTTTGTTTAAATATCTACAAGGGTTGGATGAAGAAGTAGAGCCCAGTGCCCGGTTCAAGCAAAGAAGCATCGACGAAGAGGAAGAGGAAGAGGGACGAGGACGAAGTCGAGGACGTGGACTCGGACTCCGAGTAGGGGGCAGTGCCGTCGTTCATGCTGATTCTACTGCAGTGTCAAGCAGACTAGTTGCTTAGTTTATTTTCAAGGGTGTGTTGTGCTGAGGCCCCAGCAGAACTATGTTTATGTTCTTTCTCGTTATTTGAACTCTTTAGTACGTACAGTAGTACTAGTACTATGTTTTACTATTGTTCTTCTTGCAGTTGGTACTACTGCTCGTATCTTCGTGTTCCTACTGTACTTAATACGTTCGTAATAGTAGTATAATTTGGGTCAGTCGATTTGTGAAAGAAGTTCGACGGAGCGAAGGAAGAAGACGACAGAAGAGGTGGAAGAAGCCCTTCTGGCCATCCATGTTGCATCAAACGGCTCACATGAGTCGACTGACCCAAAGTGCTCCTTCAGATTGCAGGATCCACGTGGCATTCAAGGTCTCGAAGGTAGATTCCGCGTCCGCACCCGGTTTGCCGACTCGACGTGCGCGCAACCGGCTTCCGCCACGACAGCCACCATGCGCACCTCCTCCACGCGGCCGGAGACGACAATGACATGGTAGTTCCTCCTCGCCGGCGTGCTAGAGCACACGCTCGTCCTCCTCTTCGTAAGCTGCGTGCATAGACGCGGCTCCACTAGCTGCTCGCATGCTTGGCAGCGCGGCGACATCGCGAGGAGGGACTGTATACAACGTGAGCGGGCGAGCCTTTGGCTTCATGGCACAGGGATGGCGGCGACACGGCGGTGATGCGTGAGAAATTGTTGGCCGGAGCAGGCGGGCGCCGGCATGCGCAACGGCGGCGGTGACATATTGATGAGTGTGCGTGTGGGAGCTTACTTTAGTGTTATATATATAAGGTTGGTCAAACTTAAAAGAAAACCGTACTAGTACACGTAAACATTAGACTTAGGCAGCGCTTTTATTAGTTAGTACCACAGCCACGATACGGAATCCTTTGCAAGCGCGTGAACCGCGGCCGCGCGGTCGATCGAACGGTGCGTCACCGTGTCGCGCTCGAAGCACATCCACCGAACCTTTTTGTGTGTGTGAAAACAATCCTCGAATATTACTCAACTTTTTTTCCTGTGAAAGTTCTTGACACTGCAATATTTCCATATATTTGAATTTAGCTCCAGTTCATGTTTATTTGGATTTGGACGTTTTAGGTGCGCCCTAGTTTTTTTAGTACTGATTTTGTGTGTGTGACTGAGAGAGAACATGTGTATGTGTCCATATGTGTGTTGTGGCGGAAGGGCAATGTGGAGACAGTGTGCGTGTGATACAGACATAGAGAGGTGTGAATGTGCAAATGATCATGCATGAGTGAGACATAGACAGATGCCGATACGTTGTGTATACATGAGAGAACGGTATTCTAGTTTAGGGCATGTTTGGTTCCAATAAGTCACCTGACTTATAAGTCAGGTGACTTAAAATCGGTGACTTATAAGTCACGCCTGTTTGGTTGTCATCTGACTTATAAGTCACCTGACCACACCTTCCCACCTTGTTTTTTTAATGTAAAGGTTATGGGACCCACGTAAAAAGGGGTCACTTATAAGTTTTAAGTTGGGGTGGAGCAACTTATGACTTATAAGTTGGGGTGACTTATAAGTTGGGTCCGTTTGGCAAAATAAGTCACTTTTTGCACTTTTTGACTTATAAGTTGGTGACTTATTTGGAACCAAACAGGCCTTACTTGTGTGTGTGAGAGAGAGAGAGAGGGAGAGAGACAGAGAGAGGAGCATCCGTAGCACAACAACCATCTCTCTCGATTCATCCATCCCTCGCACGGTCGCATGCAACACATGCATGAACGCGCACATTTTGACACCCTCACCCGGCCCCTGCCCACCTCAAGGCCCACACAATCTCTTTGTGAATACCCATTTCTCTCCTTAGGTTTGTTTTCTCTCAATATCTGACACACACAGAGAGACACACGCAGCACAACACACACACATACTCCCCCAAGCACACAATTCATCCCCATCCAAGGTTGTACGTCGACCACTCTCGCTTGTGCTTCTTAGCACCCCAACATTCACAACACCTCAATCTTCAAAGAGGGCATCGAGAAGATCGAAGACGGCGACCACACCGCGCTAGAGAATGTGGGGTCATTTGGAAGCAGGGTGATGTGACGACGGCTGACTGACTCCTGCCCCCACCCTCTCTCTCTCTCTTGCACAAAATTACCAATCCCTCTCTCCCCCGCAAAAAATTGTCAATCCCTCAACCCATGAGATCCTTCCCCTCTCGTCCATGTTTTTCCAGCTCTCTCATCAAACATGTTGTCTCTTCTCCTTCCACGTATACAGAATCCAGATGCACACACATCTCATGTATATTACATGCATCCATCTTTCTCACAATCCTAACTTCTTCCTCTCTCTTTCTCTCTCTCTATCTCTCTCTCTGTCTCGTTAGGTTTGTCTCCTACTCTCTCGTCTACATACATACAATCTTTCCCGTCCTATCTGCTCCATCTTGAAAAGCTCTCTCTACACATTTCATTCACACATTGGGATATGTCAAAATGTTGCTTCTATAATGGCTGATGTAGAGTTATGGTTGTTTTTGCTGCATCCTACAAAGTAATAACTATGAAATGCATTTAGATTCTCATTTGACTGGGATTATGTGAGTTTGAGCATGTTGTGAAGTACTATAGACCTTGTATACATCTTGGGATTCGACAATGATTGTAACTATTGAATTGTATAGACCATTACATTCGAAGTCAATAGCCTAATATATTTATTTCACAATTTCAACAAATATTAGTTCACTACAAACTAAGAAAACAAATGTGTGCTCCCTCCCTTTTTATTTAAGTGTGCGTATTAGCATTGGTCAAAGTCAAGTTTTGTAAACTCTCAGAAAGCTTATAACGAAAAATATTAACATATACAATAACAAATACATACCATTAGATTCATTATTGAATGTACTTTCAGATCATACATATTTGTTATGGTAAATATTTATATTTTTCTATAAACTTGGTCAAACTTTAGGAAGTTTGACTTTGGTCAAACCTAATATGCAGAGTTTACTGCTACTACTCGCCAGTTGCTTAGCCGAATCACTCAACACGCCACACAGGGAGTCCAGTGTCACAAAATTTTGAGGTCGGCGGGAAAATCTCCCGCGACCCTGATTCGAGCAGTGGGAAGTTACCATCATAGCCTTCGGAACATGCCTACGGATGACGCTTGGTAGGGGGCTGTTTCCGTAACTTCAGGTTCACCCTACCCAGCCAACCCCACCCCGGCACCCAGAGTAGTACACCTGAATACTCCCCATTTTCTATCCCCACCGCAAAATAGACTTCTCCACGGCACCGCAGCCTTCATGCTCCTCCCCTTTACATCGGCGCACTCGTCCACCGCAGCGCATCTGCCTCATCGTCGACCTCATACGCCGCACTGGAGCCGGTCCACCATCGTCATCGTACACGGAGCCTGTTCCCCGGCATCATCTTCCACTGTCTCGGATCTGCTTCTCGGAAGCCGACGCCAAGCGCAGAAGTGCCACTGTCGGTGTCAAAACCGGCGGATCTCGGGTAGGGGGTCCTGAACTGTGCATCTAGGCTGGATGGTAACAGGAGGCAAGGGACACGAAGTTTTACCCAGGTTCGGGCCCTCTTGATGGAGGTAAAACCCTACGTCCTGCTTGATTAATATTGATGATATGGGTAGTACAAGAGTAGATCTACCACGAGATCGGAGAGGCTAAACCCTAGAAGCTAGCCTATGGTATGATTGTTGTTCTATATGTTGTCCTACGGACTAAAACCCTCCGGTTTATATAGACACCGAAGAGGGTTAGGGTTACACAAAGTCGGTTACAATGGTAGGAGATCTACATATCCGTATCGCCAAGCTTGCCTTCCACGCCAAGGAAAGTCCCTTCCAGACACGAGACGAAGTCTTCAATCTTGTATCTTCATAGTCCAGGAGTCCGGATGAAGGTATAGTCCGGCCATCCGGACACCCCCTAATCCAGGACTCCCTCAGTAGCCCCTGAACCAGGCTTCAATGACGACGAGTCTGGCGCGCAGATTGTCTTCGGCATTGCAAGGCGGGTTCCTCCTTCAAGCACTTCATAGAAGATTTTGAACACAAAGATATTGTCCGGCTCTGCAAAATAAGTTTCCACATATTGCCATAGAGAGAATAATATTTACACAAATCTAATCTACTGACGTATTCCGTAGTGTGACATCGCACCACGGCCAAGCCTTTATTCGAATCGTTTTATTGTCCCACCTCAGCGTGTCATGCGAGGCGGTTTCCTTGGCACGTCTCGTCGAAGCAGAGATCGTGTCCCCTTATTCCGGGATTCTCATCAATACGGGCGTGGGTAACCCAACCGCTTCTAGGACTCCTAGACTATAGGCAAGTCCAAACGGCCACGGATAGGATGCTAGATATTCACCCTCTTTATAATGGGACAAGGCTTTTATTTTTTCCCTCCCGTGCTCAATCAAATCCTTCCCCCACCTCAAGCTCAAACACCCAAAGTTCAGGTCAGGTGCTCCGAACCTTCAATCATGTCCGGATCTAGCCTTCAAGGCCGATGGGTGCCTTCCTCCATCACGGAAGAAGACATCAAAAAGTTGAGGGAGGCCAGATATCTGACCGCCGAGGTTTTGCATCGACTGCCTACCCGAGGGCAGGCCGTCCCCTCCCCCGAACCCAACAAGAACGTCGTGTTTGTCTCCCACTTCCTCCAAGGTCTAGGCCTTGCTCTGGATCCTTTCGTCAGGGGTTTGATGTTTTATTACGGGCTAGATTTCCATGATCTAGCTCCGGACTCCTTTCTTCATATCACGACATTTATTGTCGTGTGTGAGGCCTTCCTCCGGGTTACCCCTCACTTTGGCCTGTGGCTCAAGACCTTTGAAGTAAAGCCGAAGATGATCGAGGGGCAAAATGCAGTGTGTGGAGGTGCCTCAATATGCAAGATGACGGGAGCTCCATGGCCCAAAGGTTCCATTCCAGAGGTGTCTGAATTGTGGCAACAGGAGTGGTTCTACATCACGGCTCCTAGAAGTGCCAAGTGGGCGGCTGCCCCTGTTTTCCGCTTGGGCCCTCCACCACAACTGATGTCATGGATCAGCAGAGGTCTGAGCTGGGGTCCAGCCAAGGACGTGCCTATACTGCAAAGCCGCATTCGAGATCTCTTCAATGGAGATTTTAGTTTGGTTGCGGTAATACAAGTTATGCTGGTTCTTCAATGGAGATCTCTCATTTGTTACGAAGTTATTTCTGAGAGTTCGCTTTTTGACCAGGACTGGCTAACAAAGGCGAAGTTGATTCGGTGTTCGGCCCCCCTCCCTGAGGGTTTGGACAATCCGGTATTGGAAAAGATGCTCCAGGTCGCACCTTGCCCGGAGCCCTTGAAGGAAGATACTGGGGAGGATAATACGGGCGGACGCGGGCCCCCAATGCTACCCATTCTAACCGAGGGAGTGAGCGTCTCCATGAAGGAAGACGACCGGAGGAGGAAAAGGACTGCGCCCAGGGATTCAGAAGCCGAAGCTTCCAAACGGGAGAAGAAGTCTCCCACAGAGGGTCCTACCTTGGGGGGTGCTTTTGCCGCACAAAGTCCGCGGGGGGATCAATTCTCCAGCGAGTCGTAAGTGACCCGAAATACTTTAATAGTACAGGTATGCCATCTTTTTCTTCTAAGAAAATAACCACCGCATGTATCTTTGCAGTTCGGGCCTTAGCCCCTCTCAAATGAGCTCGTCTTCGGGGGATATTCTTCCAGAGATTGGAGAGCGAAACGCCTCCTCCGGACTCCTCCGCTCCGGAAGCGGGCGACCCCGAAGTGTCGTCGCGGAGGGCCTCTCCGAGTCCGGTGAGGCCAGAAGATAATCCCATTGACCCCCGAAGCTCCTAGTGCCCGGCTCCCGAAGAGAGCAGACAAAAGAGTCCGGCACCGTCTGGTGTGCGATCGGATGTTCTGAGGGAGTTGGTGGGGCGACCGGCCATCTCAGATGAACACCGTATGCTGATGAATACGGTGATGGAGAGAATCTCGTTCGCCGAAAGCGGATTGCATGAAGCTTTTATGAGTCTACTGACAGGCTTTGAGGTACGTAAAATAATGTATGATAGTCCTGCACATGCTAGGTGTGCCCTGTGTAGATAGTAGCCCCTGAGACTCTGGTTGTCGTCGGAAACGACGATGAACAGAGGATCATATTCCCAGGTAATAACCATACTGCCTCTATGTGCAGGTGATGGAAGCTCTGGTGGCTAGCCGGACTAGCGAGTTTGCCCATTTAAAACGGCAGTTGGATGCGGCAGGCGTCGACATCGAGCTTGTTAACAAAAGGCTTGACGAGGCACAGGGTAAGTGTCATTATCTGGTAAACACCACATAGTAAGAGCAGCATGATGCCAGTATCTTTAATATGTTGTGACTGCAGATTGAGCTGCCACTGTTGAAGCCTTGCGGGCAGAACTTGCCCGAGCCAAGGAACAAGCGAGGTTTGGTAATGCGGCTGCTTTGAAGGCGGCCGAAGAGTTGAAAGCCGAGAATGCCACGCATGGCGAGAGCCGAGATAAGATGGCCAAGATGGCCGTAGAATTAAAAGCCGCCGCCGACCGTTGCCGGGTTCTTGAAAAGGAAAACCTAGCGAAGGCATCGGACCTTGAGAAGGTTGCTGCGATGAGAAAAGACATCCGCTCTGCTATGAGGGCGAAGAAGGAGGAGCTGCGGGAAGCCAGGGATATTGTAGCTGGGAAATCCTTTATGTTGCGGAGGAAGTTCGGAGATCCACGGTATGCCCCTCTGGATCGGCTGTGGAGTTTGGAGGATGTGTATATGGATTTGGCGGCGAGCGCTGCCGATGCGGCCAAGTACTTCCAGGGTCAGATGGACCATGAAGTAGACCAACTATTTTGGAGGCAATTCCATTCTCCCGAGCGTCCGCTTTCATTGACTGACCAATTAGCCGAATGGGCTGAACTGAATAGGTTGTCCGGACTCGCCATGAGGTCTGTTGTGGATCAGCTATGGTCGGAAAGGCCAAAACCGAACAGCTATTTCAGCTTGGTGCAGCAGTTCCTTGATGTGCTGCCGCGCATTAATGCGATGAAGAGGTCGGCGTGCATAGAGGGCTCACGGATGGCCTTTGCCCGTGTTAAAGCATACTGGGCGGAGATGGATGCTACCACTGTTGCAGCGTGGGATTCGGCCATAGACCGAATGGCTGCTGAGCACTACTTTGAAGAAGTTCTTGAGGGTGCTCGTTTGATAGAGACCCAGTGCTCAAAAAATATTATGTTTGAGTGATATGTAATCTCATTCTAAGCGAAATGCTTTTATAAATTTTTATAAGGCTTTTTTTATACTTTTGCCTGAAAGTAATATGATGCCTCCTGGGCGGCCGTTTATGTATACATGTGTATAACCTGAAAGATTGCAGCCGTCAGCTTGAACCCCCATGCATATAATGCGGAGGTGCTCGCAAAAACACGCGTTCACACTTAACCCAACTTCTTGGTCCTATTAAGGAGGTGATAGCGGAGCGAGCGAGGCAACCGGACTATAATGCTTTAGCACTTTCACGTAGCCATAGGAGTTTGACAGTGGGGCTACTAGATAGCCCCTGGTGGCTCCGCACTCTCCCGATCCTGGGGTGCGTACATGCCTGGCCGGAAAACGGCCCTTCGTTAAGGCGGAGGAATTCTAACATTCCAACAGGTCATCGAGTGGTTGACCAGTCTCACGCTATATCATGACAGTCAGTTTTCGGCTTTCTCTACTGAGGTGCTCGTCCGGATGAACCAGGGCACAATCGCAGTAGTTCTCCTGGTGCTACCTTAGCCGGTAAAGCGGAACGTAAGGCACTGAAACACAGGAGCCGGGAAAACCCAACATTTGACCAAAGACAATGATTCAGAGCAGATGCATATAGGGCCAAACTCGCAACGCCGAACACTCCCTAAGGTATTCGGTCTTTGTGGTATAAACCAGGCCTAAATAATGGCCTTTGTAAGAAGCCCCTTGTGTCCAGGTACGTGCATTGTTCTGGCGTGGCCACATGCCAAAACATCAGCATCCTTCTCAACGGTGGATATGTATCAACAAGAGACAGTAAAAAAGGTTTACGCAGGGTCTTAATCTAAAAAGAATCCTTGGAGCGGGTCCCTGCTGCACGTCTGCGCCTGTGTCTCCGTTGTGCCGTATCCTGGACGGGTGTAGCACGATGATCGTCTGTAAAAGAGAGGAATTTAGGTGAAAAAGTTGTCGTGCAAAAAGATAGTTTTTAAAGAAACCATGTATAATTCAAGATGAGAAGAAATTGCCACTTGTCTGCGCGCGTTGAGCCCCTTGTATTGACAAATAGGGGTGTGACCATTTATTCGGTATAAATAGCGGCACTGGACTTGATTAGTTGTGTCTGAGGTCTTGACAACCTATTGGATGCTTTCGCTGGTCCGGGCGCCTTTAGTGTGCGGCTGCCAAGGCAGCCGCACTCTCTTCGGCGCGCAGAGATCGCTTGATATTTCCGTTCACTGAAATGATGCCACATGGACCGAGCATCTTGAGTGTGAGGGAGGCGTAGTGTGGTATTGCATTAAAGCGAGCGAAAGTTTCGCGCCCGAGCAGTGCTTGATAGCCACTTTGGAACTGAGCGATGTGGAAGGTTAAATGCTCGTGACGGAAGTTATTGGGGGAGCCGAATATAACTTATAGTAGGAGGGAGCCCATACAACGAGCCCCTGGGCCTGGCGTTACTCCTTTAAAGGTAGTATTGCTATGGCGAATTTTTGTTGGTCCAACCCCATCCCGCGGATTGTATCCTGATATATTAGGTTTAGATTGCTGCCACCGTCCATCAAGACTCGTGTGAAGTGATATCCGACAATTACTGGGTCTAATACCAGGGCAGCCCATCCTGCGCGTCGGATACTTGCTGAGTAATCGCGATGGTCGAAAGTGATCGGTTGAGACGACCAGTGGCAGGACTTCGCGGTGACAGGCACTTGGGTATATTTTCCTGGGAGTGCCGCGTTATTTTTTCCCTTGATCACGTGTAACACGTTTACTGTTTTGACTTCTGGTGGAAATTTCTTTTGTTCCCCAGTGTCTTGCTTGGGAGGCTCGTCCTCGTCTTCACTTGGTGTATCCTCCCCCTTGTGTACGGCGTTGAGCTTGCCGGACTGCTTGAAGACCCAACATTCTCTATGGGTATGGTTAGCAGGTTTACCAGGGGTACTATGGATCTGACATACTTGGTACAGAATTTTGTTGAGGCTGGACAATTCATCCCTGGTGCCTTTAGAGGGCGGCTTTTGACCTGGCCGAGAGCTTTTGAATCCGGCGTTTACTGTCGTGCCCTTCGTGTTGTCTTCTTTATTCCGACGTTTGTTATTGCTGTTGCGCCGTGATTTCCCGTTTCCATCTCTAACTTCAGATGTACTGGGGTCGCTGGTGCTGCATCTGGCTAGCCAGCTGTCCTCACCCGTGCAAAAGTGGGTCATGAGGCTTGTTAATGCGGCCATCGTTCTCGGCTTATTTTGGCCGAGGTGTCTGGCGAGCCATTCGTCACGGACGCTATGCTTAAAAGCTGCCAAGGCTTCGGCGTCCGGACAGTCAACAATCTGGTTCTTTTTAGTAAGAAACCTGTTCCAAAGCTTTCGGGCTGACTCTCCGGGCTGTTGAGTTATATGACTCAAATCGTCCGCATCCGGAGGTCGGACATAAGTCCCTTGAAAATTTGCCCGAAAGGCGTCTTCGAGCTCTTCCCAACTTCCAATGGAGCTTTTGGGGAGGCCTTTAAGCCAGTGATGAGCTAGCCCTTTGAGCTTGAGGGGTAAGTACTTGATGGCGTGGAGATCATCTCCTCGAGCCATATGGATATGAAGGATATAGTCCTCAATCCAGACCCCAGGGTCTGTTGTTCCGTCGTATGTCTCTATGTTTACGGGTTTGAATCCCTCTGGAAATTCATGGTTCAGCACCTCATCGGTGAAACATAGGGGGTGTGCGGCACCCCTGTAGCTGGGTGTACCGCATTGTTCGGATGTTTGTTGTGTTGCATTGTATGCTGGGGCGCGCTTGCGTGGTCCATAGATGGATCTTGTTGCGCCGTCCTTTGGGTGCGAGCCCTCGCATGGGTCGCGTGTTGTATTGTGAGTGGCGTTGTATGCCGCTCTATGTTGGTAGAGGGGTCGTCTATCCGGCCAGGTGGTTGCTTTGATATTTGGTTGTGGGGGTCTGAGGCCTCCTCATCGAATTCAGGTAGCAGCTTCCGCTTTGGGTAGCTCTTGGAGGGGCGATTGTCGCCGTACCTCGCTGCTGTGTTGAGTATTTTACTCCATCTGGTTTGGAGTGTGTCTTGCGCAGCCTTGAGCCTTTGCTTCTGCTTTTTAAGACTCCTCACGGTGGCAACAAGCCTTTTACGGGCATTCTGCTGCTCCGGGTGCCTGTCCGGCGTTATGTCGTCTGGACCATTATCCTTGATAGAATTTGTTTGTTTGGTTTGATTATCCGGATTGCCGTTGTCCGGCAGCGGTTCGCCCTGCTCCAGCGCTGGGTCTGTGTGACCGTTATTTCCGTCGAGGCGGGATTTGGGGCGGCGCTTGCGTCGCCGCTTTGACTGCTTCTCGAGGGAACAAGCCTTCGGTGCGTCCTTCCGCTCCTCGTCGTCATCTTTTGGTGCATCCACCATGTATACGTCATATGACGAGGTGGCTTTCCAGGGCCCAATAGGCGCTGGTTCTTCATCGTCTCCTTCATCGGCGTCCATACCGTCGATGTCTTCGGAGTCGAAGTCGAGCATGTCGGTTAAATCGTCGATAGTGGCTACAAAGTGGGTGGTGGGCGGGCTTTGAATTTCTTCATCGTCTGTATCGCAACCTTGCTGACCGTAGTCTGGCCAGGGCTCTCCTGATAAAGGGAGAGACTTTAGTGTCTTCAGAATATCGCCGAAAGGCGAGTGCTGAAAGATGTCTGCGACAGTAAACTCCATGATCGGCGCCCAATCGGATTCGATCGGCAGGGGCGCGGAGGGTTCGGAGTCCGGAGAGGAGTCCGGCTCCTTGGAGTCACGAGTCTCGCGGAGTGCGGGGCTGGTGTTCGGCTCGATCGTCGTTGGGATCACAGCCCCCGAGGCGGCATCCAACCACCCATCCTCGATCGGTGCAGTTGGCTCCGAATTAAGGGTCGAAGCCGATGCGGGTGCGGCCTCCAGGGCACTGTTCGGCGGCAGAGCTAGATCATGCTCGTCGTGACAGTGTGGCGTGCTCGGCAGTGGATCGAATCCGTCGAAGATCAAGTCCCCGCGGATGTCAGCCGTGTAGTTTAAACTTCCAAATCTGACCTGACGGCCAGGGGCATAGCTTTCGATCTGCTCCAGATGGCCAAGTGAATTGGCCCACAGTGCGAAGCCGCCGCAGACGAAGATCTGTCCGGGGAGGAAGGTCTCACCTTGGACTGCATCGCTATTGATGATTGTAGGAGCCATCAAGCCTAACGGCGACGACACAGAGGAACTCTCAATGAAAGCACCAATGTCGGTGTCAAAACCGGCGGATCTCGGGTAGGGGGTCCCGAACTGTGCGTCTAGGCCGGATGGTAACAGGAGGCAAGGGACACGAAGTTTTACCCAGGTTCGGGCCCTCTTGATGGAGGTAAAACCCTACGTCTTGCTTGATTAATATTGATGATATGGGTAGTACAAGAGTAGATCTACCACATGATCGGAGAGGCTAAACCCTAGAAGCTAGCCTATGGTACGATTGTTGTTCTATATGTTGTCCTACGGACTAAAACCCTCCGGTTTATATAGACACCAGAGAGGGTTAGGGTTACACAAAGTCGGTTACAATGGTAGGAGATCTACATATCCGTATCGCCAACCTTGCCTTCCACGCCAAGGAAAGTCCCTTCCGGACACGAGACGAAGTCTTCAATCTTGTATCTTCATAGTCCAGGAGTCCGGCTGAAGGTATAGTACGGCCATCCGGACACCCCCTAATCCAGGACTCCCTCAACCACCGTCATGGACATTGAACCGACTCCCGTTGCCGACCATGACTCACAGAGGCCGCCGTGACCATCGTTCTCCTCCTTGATTGGTAATGTGTGTATTGAATCACTTAGCAGTACATGTGCAGTTCCAATTTTGTTCATACCTACCCTTCAAATTTCCTAGGTGCTATTTTTCCCGTAAAAGTAATTGGTTATAGCCTCCATTGTCCAATAGAATATCAACTTGTAATTGTGCGTCGCTCCTGTATCGCGCTATGCTTGGGTAGGTTTTTCATCTACAACCAGTAGTGTGGCAAATGATGGAAAGGTTTTTAGAACTAGCAAGATGCCCATGTGTTGCACGCATCAAGATGCATTTGTATGAGTAGTTTATCTTGTTGGGGAAAAGGATGAACGAGGGAAGGCCTTATTTGCAAATTTGGAGAGGGGTATGGGTATCTTTTTTGCAAAGTTCCCATTTGTTTCCTTCCTATCTGTCAGATATAAATCAGACGGCCTATATTGCAAGAAAAAAAGTAGACAGTAAAGGAAGTAGAGATAAATATTAAATATAAAATAAATATAACAGTAGAGAAGAGAGTAGAGATAGCATGTTGAGATTTTTAACGCGCCGCGCGTTGCGATTCTGTTGGAGATGCTCTAACATGGCAGACGAGTGCTTTAATGTTGCCCACAAGATGCCCGAGTATTACTAGTACTATATTTTTCTTGCCATGTTGAGATTTTAAAACCACGAGTGTGAACATGCAGAGGAGCAATGAAGACCAAACACGGGATATTCGGGACATCTTCAAGGAGCGTGGCAAGTTAAAGAGGAGCTGCACCGAACCTATAAAACGAGCTTTGGTAAGTAACACCCTTTCAATTACTTTTGTGTAGCCTCGTGTTCTTCGATGTGTACATGTTGTAGTTTCTGTTTCTCTTAAGCATGGTGTTCTTCGATGTGTAATAAGAAGAGTCTTAATCATCCTAATGCTTTCGTTTTTAGCTTGATGTAGGTAGTGGGTGTTCTCACCTTGTAGTCTGTTTTTATTTTTTTTCCTTTTGAATTCACTTCTCCAAGTTCTGTTTATCTGGCTTCTACTAAATGGATCTGGGTTGCTCTGAGTATTGATCTAAAAAAGAAGTAACTTCATGTCAGGATGCAGTTCCTGCGAGGAGGGAAGTATGGTCAACCTCGAGATCATGTTTCCAAAATGAGGCCGGATTACACACAAGGTGCCAGTTCCCTAATGATGCTGGATTAGACACAACGTGCAAATTCCTAGATGATGCTGGATTACACACAAGCCAGGTGGAGTCGTCAGCTGTTCGTGTCCTCGTGGCATTAGTAAAGGCTAGAAGAAAGCGTGCAGCAGCCCTTGAGAATGTAGTTGAGTTCCTGAAGAAGCGAAAAGAGCAATCAGATGCTCTCTTCACCCAAGCCATAGAAGAGATGGAAGAAGCCAGAAATAAGCTAGCAGAGGCAGAGCAGGCTAGGCGTCTCCTGCTATCTAAAACTGTTGTCAATACAAAATTTCCTTCATAATAGCTAGGTTCAAATGTTTATCCAGTCAGCATGCCTGTTGTGATGTCCGTGCATCTACTGATGTGGCACAAAATGTATTTTTTCGGGTCATGTAATAACAGCAATTACTTTCCAAACAATAACAGACGAAGCATTGGACATGGTATAGTTCACGCGCAAGCCCGACATTCCAAGTTCAACTTCCACATCAAACTCATGTTCACAGATATCTGCACATTCATACATAATGTCCATAACCATGATTCACTTCAAAGCCAAAAAATGTGAGGAGAGTTATAAATAAAGAAAATCCTCTACTAGTTCCTGCTACCAGTGTGAGCACAACAAGTCAAGACCATGCGTAAATTAATTATATTTTAGTCATTTTTTGTTTTCTAAAATGCCCGCCGGCTCGCAAAAGGACGTGTTGCCGGCACATGCGCGGATTCAATGAAGGCAGGCGGGGCAGTCTTAAGCTGGTTGCACGCGGGCACACGCGCGAGGAGGCATGCTCAGCCGGGCCTGCAGCGAGTGCGGCCCTCTTGGCCGGCGCGCCGGTTCAATGCCTGCGCTATGAGAGGTCGTGTCCGTGTCAGAGCAATTACGTGGCGAGGAGGCGTGCTCAGCTGACTATTCCTACAAAGGTGCTCCACCACGTACCCGGTTCCGGCGAATGCAACAATCGTGCACCTAGGGTTTTAGGGTTTATTTGTTAACGTCGCCTTTACGTAACACTCATGTATGCGAGACAGCGAGAGGCCGACTGCGTGCATGCGCCTCTTCTCTTCGTATATGTACTCCACCGTTTGTCTGGTGTCCAAAAAATTATAATAACTACTAGCAATGTGCCAATGCGTTGCACACGATCAAAGTAGATTAATACATATTCACCGATTTGATAGAAAAAAGTCTAGTTCTGAAATACGTATATCACTAAAAATATGTTATCTTTCACTCAAAATAGATTCCTTTGGCGGTTTTGATGAGATAAGGGAGGAATGTTGTTGGTTTCAAGATTCAAGAAGTGGTATATGTCTAATTCTACTCTTACTAGCAAGATGCCCGTGCGTTGCACGGAACATCAAGATCTTGTGGGAGAAAAGGATGAACGAGGGAAGGCCTTATCTGCAAATGTGGTGAAGAGTGCGGGTAAATTGCCATATTTTCCTTCCTATCCGTCAGATATAAATCGGACGACCTACATTGCAGGATGGCAGGCCCATCATCATCACCAACTCTATTTTTTATCCCTACGCTTATAAAAAGCATTGTCGGTGATGATCGTGTGCCTGCCATCCTGCAATATAGGCCGTCCAATCTATATCTGATAGATAGGAAGGAAACTATGGCAATTTTGCAAAAAGATACCCACACCCCTCTCCACATTTGCAAATAAGGCCTTCCCTCGTTCATCCTTTTCCCCACAAGATAAACTACTCATACAAATGCATCTTGATGTTCCGTGCAACGCATGGGCATCTTGCTAGTTGTTGCAAAAAGCCCATGTGTGTGTGAGAGAGAGGGAGAGTGGAGGAGGACGGAGTGCATGTGTGACAAAGACACAAGGAGTGTGTGTGCGATAGGTATCAGCTTAAAATGAGGCGATAGTGTGTGTGTGCACGATCGAGAGGGCATGTCTCAAGATGGGAAGAAAAATCTACATAGATACAAGGAGCGGGAGAGAGACATGTATGCGATGGTGGAAGCATGAGTGTGCGGGTGTATAAACCTATCTAGAGGCTAGCTAGTCAATAAATGTTTGTGAGAGAAATACGAGTCCGGGTGCGAAAGCGAGAGTTTTGTGTGTGTGAGAGAGAGATGGTAGTCGGGAAGGGGAGTGGAAGCAGGAGTTGTGTGTGTGTGTGTCTGTGAGAGAGAGAGAGGAGACGGTAGTCGGGGTTGTCTGATTGGTAAACAAATGAATAATGTCAGTCTGGGATGGAGACGAAAAGGAGACCACAACAAATGTTGTGTCTACAGGAGAGAGAGAGAGAGTAATTTTAGTGGTACGAGTCATATGTAGAGACATATAGGGTGTGTGAGAAAATCCCATAGAGAGAAAGACAAAGTGAAAGATGAGTGGAGACTGTGTGTGTGGCAGTGAAAAAGAAAGCTTAGGTACCGAGTGATACCAGAGAACAGTAGAGACATGAGAGATAATGAAAACCGTGTAATGTATAATGATAGGGAGAGTGTGACACTTCTCAAGGGAGACGTCGAGAGACCATGTTTGCGAGGATAGGAGAAACATGAAGTGAGCATGCGGGTGAGCTAGAGAAAAGAGAGTGATAGCTACCTGAAGGAGCATGCATGCGAGAGAGATGGGCGTGAAAGGAGTGAACAAAAAAGGGATTCAAATATTTGAATTCGAGATGATGATACATGTAATCCATACTCGAACCAAAATTGATCTATCAAACATGCATACTCATATGAATTCACGCACATCTATGTTATTTAATATGTAGATATTATTGATCCATACATTTTAGTAGAACATAATTTGGTTAAATTTTTTCAAATTTCAACCTTAAGATTTCGAGATCGTTGTATTTGTAAATCATATTATACATATAAAGGAGCAGAATTCTTTGTTGTGCTTTTGAAAGTATATATAAAAAAATGATGTATATAGAATGTAATTCCAATTGAAAATGGATCCCGCCCGAAAAAAATAGAATACAAACGGGATTCGAATTGAGTTGGCACGGTAAACGTGCACTCTGCAAAATTTGAACGAAGCGGGGAAAGTCGCAGTAACCGTCCGAAACCAAAATCTGCGAGATGGAAATCACTACTGCCTATCCCTGCCACGCAAAGCCTATCTGCTGGATTTCTATAGGTTTTGATAGGGTTAGGTTTGTAATTTCACCCAAACGTGACGTAACCGCCTCTCACCCAGATTCATACACGGTGGGCGCCAAAACACAGTGTGTCCTCGGCCGAAATCGACTCCCTCCCCGATTCATATTCATACACAGTGGGCGCCAAAAACAAACTCTCGTCGGCAAATATTCGGTGTATGCGAGATTACCATCCTATCCCCAACCGACTAATGTTGTTGTGATGTATTAGAAATTTGAAACGGGGGCTAAGTTTGTAAATTTCCTCGCATTTGAGACAAGCGCGCCCTGAATACATGGTTCCCCCCTTCCTCTCTACCTCCCTTTTCCCCATTCGTACTCTGTGGGCGCCAAAACACCCTCTCCACCCCACCCTCCTCCGTCCTCCGCCGTCCACCACCCCATCCACTACCGTCCTCCTCCACCATGCTGGAGTTGATACCCCGACGCCACCGTCCATTACATGAGATCGACCTCTCTCATCCACGGCTTTGGACCGGGATCCTTGCATCCCGTCCTCTCGCTTCATCCCCGCCGTCATCCACCTTGCCGGCGTCGCTCCTACGACCGTCTCGTCCACCGCGCCCCGCTGCCACCGTCTACCCTCCTAGATCTGCTTCCACGCCGCCGACAGCCATCGCTACTGCAGCACCGTCAAATTCTCAGCAGATGCGTACACGGCGCCGCACCAGAGGCGGTACTCCTTCGTATCTGCTCAACTTATTTATCGCAGCAAGAAAATAGATCGCCACTGCTTTACTCTGATTTCTTGTCTTGGTTGCGAAGTTGCCTTTGTCCGGTTTGCACCTTAAGATCCGCCATGGCACGCTAAACACTACACTCCCAATGCTTATGGTTTTCCCTTTTATATTCCACACTAGTTAAATCACAGTAGACTAAATTTCAAAATTGGGTCAGTCGATTTTTCAGAGCTCGCCGGAGTTCGCCGGTGCGATCGAAGGGGCTCGGGTGGTTGTGGGGCCTCACAAAACTAAGAAAACTTGACGCGGGTGGGGGTTGGGCAGGGTGCCGGAGGAAGACAGGAGGTGGGGGGCGGTGGTCCGGCCGGCGGCCCGTGCGGTGTTCTATATGGGAAGAATCAGAGACGAGGAAGAAGAAGGGTTAGGAGACGCAGGATCTTCATCCAACCACCTGAAATGGTCGAGAGACAGCTGGGAGTTGCATTCTTAATGCGCTCTGGTTCATCATGTGTGGGCACTGCGCAACCAACATTTTATTATCCAAAATCTGCTTGCTCTTCTTTACCATGTTTCTCTTCTGTTCTTCTTTAATATGCACTCTCTCCATTCCTAAATACAAGTCGTTGTATAGATTTCACCATGGACTACATATGGGGCAAAATGAGTGAATCTACACTCTAAAATGTATCTGGAACGGAGGGAGTATGATAGTAGTACAGTATGTTCCTTGCACTGAAGATGAGCAGGGACATTTGTAGTGTAGAGGTCTATACGGTCGGTTGTGGTGGACACTTTGAGCATCTTTGATTCGTAGGATCTTGTAAACATAGGAATAGGATTTGTAGTGGCCTGCCCACTTGAATCCTATAAGAATAGCAAGGAAATGCGGGGAGTTGTGTCGCCTTTGAGAGTTACACTGATATTAACAGTACCGCACCTTCACTTGAAGAGAGCTGGTCTATAAACGAATTTCCGGTGAAGTCTCCTGTGCTAAATTTAGAAGAGATTGAATGGAAAAACCTTGTTATGCACTGGTCTCGTTCCCAGGATGAGGTACTGTCTATGAAATCACATGACAATTTGAACTTCTACTTTTCCGCATGTGCCTTACGGATCTTTTTTGCAGGAAATCTGCTCGAAGAAGAATTCCGGTTTGACAAGAACGACAGGATATCGCAAATATGCTGCCCGCTGCTTTGCTCTTGTTAGTACCTGTTGTCCTGTATCACTGTACTTGCATACATACCTGGTTCATTATGTGACAGTAGTATGCATGATAGCTTGCTTATCAATTGTTCGCTCCAAATTATCTGATCTGTATGAATGGTTACATTAGTGTAGAATATATCCAATGCCAATGTTTTTTAGCTCTGCATTGTTCTTGTAAGTACATGATGTCCTTTATTAGTGTACTTATAATGACAGGTAGTTGTTCATGTACCATCACTCTGCAGCTTATTTTCCTTTGCCCTCCATTTTCTACACATCAGATCTATATTTTCTCTTACCATAAGGTTGGTACTGAAGAAGTTTAGCTGTGCATTGCTCTTGTCTATACCTTTTGCCTGTATCGCTGCACTTACATTTATAGATACTTGGTTATGTAGCATCACTCTTCATCTTATCTTAAATATTCTCCATTTTTTCGTATATTATCACATCTATGTTTACTCTTAACAAAATGTAGAATAAAGGCAATGATTTTGAAGAAGATTCTGTGGTAAACTTCTTGAATTTCCCCCCCATCAACATGGACAAGGACTTTATAGAGCCTGTCTTCACCAATAATGTAAGTTTGTCCATCTCAAGCCTTCAAACTTTGTTGTATATATTTGGTTAGGCATGACTGTAACAGCTGTTTATTTTGGTGTTTGCATCAAATTGCTTGTTTAAAGTTTATTATGTAGTTCATAAACAAAAGTTTGTCCTTTCTCAATTTAAGTTATCAGTTGTACAACCAAGTTCCTTCTTCATACCATGTAAATTAAACTATACAGAGCAAGTGATCTTCTTTTGCACTGCATGTATGCTTCTGTTCTTCATCCGTAATCCAGTGGTGTGGTGAACCTACCCACTACAGCACAATGTCATATTCTGCAATGTCTTAACTATGAACAATGTCATATCATTCTACTATTATTTAAACCATCTCTTTATTTGCCAATCTGAAATGGTATAAGTTGACAGCACACTAACCATTGATACTTATGAGTTCTTGATGTGTAATCCAGTGCTGTCGTGAAGCTGCCAACTCCTTCACAATGTCATTTAATGCCATGTCTTGACCTGAACAATACCATATTGTGTTAATGCAATTTTAAACTATGTCACTTTATTCATCAGTAAGAAATGTGATGAATTGTCAGCACTAATACTTTTATGTGCAAAACCTATCATCTGTCTGCTTGTTTATCTTTCAGAGTGAGGAAGATATAAGTGTTGAACAAGCGCAGTCTCATCATCTTGCTCAGCTGCTTGCGCTGCAGCTCCCCAGCAGGGCTAACCTTTCTTGAACTCTATTGAAGTGCTATTGGTTTTGTATATTATTTTGTCGGCGTGTTTATTTGCACTGGTGGCGATCTTTGATGCCCAGTGTATGTAATCTGCTGTCTGCTTGTGCTTTATTATCATAGTGGCGAACTTTGATGCCCAGTGGATGTAATATGTCGTAATTTCTTTATTGTATGGTCTAGATTTTTTCTTATTCACGATGCTGCAGTTATTTTACTATATATATATATATATATCATGTCTTCGTAGTAAACCGGCCAAACCGTAAAATTACGGTACATAATCGGGCCGTCATGCAATCACGATGTAGGTTGGGCCTGAAACGTGCCGAACAGCTCACGGGCCGGTAGCAGCCCGAAATGAACCCCGACCCATGATTGTGCGAATCAAATCACGGGCTTTTAATAGGCCAAAATTGTCTCGGTCCTTGTTTGGCCCAATCAGATATCGGCTGCGAGCAGGCCGGATGCAAACCGGGCCGTAGTTAGGCCCAACTATATGAAGGGCTTTTAACAGGCCGAAATTAATATAGGGCCAAAATGTTAAACGGGCCCTTAACAGGCCAAAACTAATATCAGGCCGAATTACTAAGTGGGCCTTTAGTAAGTGGGCCCAAAAGCATAGTGTCCAGTTGACGGGCCGAATCTGATATGGGCCATAATTGAGACCAAAGCCTCTTAAAGGGCTGGACCTGATCTGGGCCGTAATTTGGCCCAGAACGTGGTAGGCTTTTAACGGGCCGGATCTCATATGGGCCACTATTAGGCCCGGAGCGTGGCAGGCCATTAATGGACCGGATCAAATATGGGCCGGCATTTGGCCCAAAACATGGCAGCCAGTTAATGGGCCGCCCTACTAGGGTCCTCAAAATCTTGTGGGCCTACAGCTGGGCCGGCCCATTAATGTCGGCGAAATCTCGTGTGCCTTTAGCTGGGCCGGCCCATTATGATTCGCAAGAATCTTGTGGGCCTTTACGTGGGCCGGCCCATTATGGCACACAAAAATCTTGTGGGCCTTTACCTGGGCCGGCCCATTATGGCCCGCAAAATCTTGTGGGCCTTTAGCTGGGCCAGCCCATTATGGTCTGCAAAATCTCATGGGCCTTTAGCTGGGCCAGCCCATTATGGTCCGCAAAATCTTGTGGGCCTTCAGTTGGGCCGGCCCATTTGAACTTGATGGGCCGGTCCACGTGTCAACATATCATAGGCGCGTCTCGCCCATTGGATGAGTGACACCTGTGACAACACGGACCTGACACGTGTTTCCTCCAGCCAATGATGATTTTACACGTGGAAAATCCCCATTGGTCGGGGCTGTTAACGGGTTATCGGATCCAAAACCTGACCCGATAGCTTAACGGCGTTCCGTTATGGTGGATGCCACGTGTCGGTCACCCTTGATGAAAGCACTTCTGTGACGCGTGATTTATCATCATGGAAGCGGACACTTTCATGATGATAATTTTGGTAATGTCATGGAACACTTCTACGACAGCACATGTATGACTATCTTGATTCTGTCATAAATTTGTCATGGATGTACATGCATGACAAAAAACGCGACGTACTGTGACAAACACGTATCATCACGGAAGTGTATTTTTTTGTAGTGAAATCACATCTGTCGTGTTCGTGTCTCACCCTCCTGCACGGCTCGACCCCACACGGTCGCTCGGCATGCCACTCACCGTAAACTGAGTATACGATAACTTTCCCGCCTGCTTGTCGATGGATCGCGCCATGGATTACTAGCACTACTGGAAGAGATTGACGAGTTGGGGGAGGACAGCTAGCTGTAGCACGGACTCCCAAGAACTTTTTACATGCATGTTGTAGCCGGCTATTGCGACCTTTGAACGTGGAGCAGCAGCGTGCACCCGGAAGCGGCGCGGGCGACGCGTCGCTTCAATGCCGGCGCCAGTGAGACGTCGCGCCCGCTCTGGCCGGGTGTGAGAACCCGGAATTAACTTCCAGACCCTCGTGTGTATATTTGTCAACCCCAGGATCATTGTTGACAACACAGTGAGATGATATCATTGCACAATACATAAAAGATATTACAATTTTAAATATATCTTGCCACAAGGCATACCTAGATAAATGTCTCATGACACTTATTACATTCTGAAAACAGCGGAAAGTACAATGCATAGCAGACTCCATCTCAGCCACATGCAGTCGATGTAGTCCACGTGACCTCACTCCTACGGATCACCATAGTAGTCGTAGTCATCACCTTCATCTCCATGCAACTCTGTTGTCAACAAAATTATTGCCATGAGTACATTACGTACTCAACATGCCTCCCTCGGGGAAGGTCCTCATAACTACATGTGGCTTCAAAGGAAGGTTGTATGGCTCATTTGCATAAAGCTAATTTTGTTTGACAAATAAAGCAGTTGGATAAAAGCAGTTTTTGATGAGAATGTGTTTTATCTCCAGAATAACTTTCTTCAAAGTGAGGATCCTCGATCAACTCACACTCTTCATAGGTTCCAAGAATAGGGGTAAAGAGGGAATAAGCAAGACAGGTCCTGTATGTCAAGAAAGATTCATGTGCTGTCCTTGACCGTGGACACGGCTATTCGAATAGTTTTACACTCTGCAGAGGTCGTACACTTTACCCACACGACACAATCTCGACTTGTTGCCACTAGCCGTCGCCAGCGTAGTACACCATTTGGTATACCGGCAGGGAGATTGTGACGAGGTCTTTGGACTAGATCCCCCAAAGATGTGACATGCCCACCGGGTCTGGCACACGGAACTGAGAGTACGTCCTCAAACCGGTCCCCCCATCTGTGCCGAGGATACTCCTCGCAAGGCAGCTATCCCATCTGCGGTACGGCGACATCAACACCTAAGGCTGACTAGCTTACTTGACCAAGCCAGTGCCCATATAGCATGTGGTTGTACTGCTATCACAATCTTCAAATCCAAGACTTATTAGGCCTTAAGCGGCACGGACGACTGATTGCCCCCTTCAACTCGTGAAGGGCAGCCAATCGCTCCTTCAATCCTTGATTCAGTTGTCGCCTGCGCCAATATTCAGATGGTAAGTTTCACCCAGAGTAGAAGAGAGTAGAGGAGATCAACAAGGGCCAATCAGCCTAGCTCGGCGATAAGTTTCAAGTGTCAATGACTCAAAGGTCATTCAACAAAGCACCTATAGGGTAATAAGCATGGCTAAGCATTTCTACTCTACCAGAATACTATATTCTACTCAAGTGTCAATTGAATAGGCGACAAGCGGATCAAGGTAATGTGTCAATCGACATGCTAGCTACAAGAATTAAAAATAGCATGCATATAGTAACCAATAAAACTCAATGCAATTTTTTAAACCATAGGATAAGTATGATCAAAGAAGGAGGCATGCCTTCGTTGTTGAGTCCTTCTTCGGTAACCTGTTTCTGTCCTTGTCCAACCTCGTCACTCCCTACTCGTCGTAACGATAGCAAAAGACAAACAATAAATACTAAAACAAAAGTAATCCAAATAACATCCAAAACAAATTAAGGGTGGATGGGTACCAAGATATTGATCAGATGGAGATTCCAAAAGGAGATAGATTGATTGGAAGGTAAGTAGAGGACTCAATGAATTGACAGGGTTTAGGTTGATGATGGGTAACCGAGGCTTTCCAACAAGACTAACGTCCAATATGAACTATGCTATTGACCACAAGTAGTTCCCACTATGCATCTCGACTAACTATATAGAAAACTACTATATAACAAACACACATGAAATTAAACCATCCTATGCATCATAACTACATAATCATAACATGGCATGACAAAGGTAAAGTCAACCACAAATAAATAATTAGACATAATCTAAATATTTATAATGGTCATCAATAGCATCCAAACATATACATAATCTATTATATTCAAAAGCAAGTAATCCATATGATAATCAAACCAACATTGTAAACCATACTAGTGAAGCAATCGAATACCATTCAACAACATGGATTTAATTGATCTAGGTCTAGCCATAAAACATTATTAAAAGAATTAGGATCAAGTCTATTATATCAAACCAATTCATTTGTAAAGCAATTAACAAGAAACTATACAACACATGGAACAAAAGGATGCACAACTATCCTAAACATGAGATGAACTATCACAACAAGTATAAAGCACTCATGATACTATGTGAGACAAGTCAAACATATAAGAGCAACACATGTGCAACTATAACACACGAAACATAACAAGACAGGAAATAACACTTGCATGTACGACATCTAAATATACAACAATACAACAACTAGATACAGATGTATAATGATAAGTATGAATCATCATCACACGAGATGCCAAAGTATGATACTAATAGAATACAACTCACATTGCTAATAGAATACAACTCAGAACAATGAGATAACTTAGTTGATATCAACTTACATGAATACCCAGAATGGCAAGAGCACACAAACTTACATACTAGTTATGTCATATAAGCATATGGGCATACCATACCGCATTTAGGCAAGTAAATAACTAGATCATGGCATCTGTCAGATTTCGGGTTCCGGCATACCCTTGAGGTTCGAGCACTGGGGTGCGCGCGGAGATTTCGCCTCCTACCTACCTGCACCCCTCCGCCTCGCTAAGATCTAAGCTATGGAAAGAACAACACGAGAGACACAGGGTTTATACTGGTTCGGGCCACCGTTGTGGTGTAATACCCTACTCCAGTGTGAGGCGTGGTGGATTGCCTCTGGGGCTGATGATGATGAACAATACAAGGAAGAACAGCCTCACGAGGGTCTGTTCTTGGCTGGGGCGATGAACTGCTGGGAGTTCTTCAGTCACCCTTCTCTCTCTCTCTCTCTCTCTCTGATTGATTATCCCCCTCTCCCCTAGGGGTGGCTAGTCCTATTTATAGAGGCCCTGGTCCTCTTCCCAAATATCGAGTGGGAAGGGAGCCAACAATGGCGGGCTAATTTGAAGGGGGACAGCTAGTACCAGCTATCCTGACAAAAGCAGTCTTCGCCTGCACAAAGCTCTGGTGGTGACGCCGTCTTGGGCTCCACAATGACCTCCATCTTGTAGTCCTCCTGGTCCTGGTCTTGCTGCACCGAAATGGCAACCTTTGCCTAATGCCTTGGTACTCCGCGGCTGCGCTTGCCCCCTTTGCACCAAAGAGGAAAGGAGGACACTGCGCGGGCTGGCACCCGCCTGGCGCCCTTGGTCATCATGGCTTGCGTCATGGGCACCTCGTGAGGTACCCCGCCTTGATCTCTCCGCCTCCTCGCGAGCCAGCCTGATGATGTCATGCCTGAGGAAGCTCCGCGTCGTCCGCCCCGCGAGGCTTGGCCCCTTGCGAGGGTCTTGGGTCTGTGTTGGTGAAGATGGGCCATGCTGGGGCCCCCTTTGAGCCACGCCGCAGGCCGCAGGCAGGGAAGTCTAGGGACCCCCGTTCCCAGAACACCGACAGTAGCCCCCGGGCCCAAGGCGCGCCCGGACTTGGCCGTGCAGGGAGGCGGAAGGGCGAGGGCGAAGCGCCGCGGGCCCTAACAGCCTGCGGCCTTGGGCGCCGCGTGGCGGTTGATAGGACGTGGGCGTCTCCACTTCCCCATGGCGCCTCGGCAACTGCACGGATTGGACAAGTCCCTGCATGCAAAGCGGGTCATAATTACCTGCGATCGTGGGGTCGTTGGTTGGCCCTCGCCAGCTATAAGTACGGATCAGCGCGCGCCCTTCCAGTTCATCCCCCCTTGCTTCTCCTTCTTCTTCATGGCCCCGTCGAGGAGGTTCTCGGCCGCAGAGAAGGGGAAGGCTCGTCAGGTTGAGCCTGCCTCTCCCCCACCCAAGCGCGGCCGAGGGCGCCCTCGCAAACATCCTGTGGCCACCACGGCAGCTCCCCACGGCCGTGGAGGCGATTTTTAGCACGGCGACGGGCGGATTGCTACGGCCGGGGGGGGGGGCGCTCCGGTCCCACGTCCCCCTAGGCCGACCTTTCGCGCTGCAGAGGTGCTGCCGGAGTTCATCGTGTGGTCGGCGGAGCCGACTAGCACCCGGCTTCCTCTTCCTCCTCGGCGAGCTCCCGGCCGGCGGCCCAGGCGGCCTCTAGCTTCAGGCCGACGGCTGCTGCAGCCGGGCCTCATGGGCTTCACTGGAGGTCTCCGCAGCCGGGAGCCTGGCCCTGGCCCGCGGTTGGCAGACGTTTGCCCGCGCGCGTGGCCTGAGCCGTCGTTGCACCCTGCACTTCAAGTTTGACGGTGATGCCACCCTCTACATGAGGGTGTTTGGGGAAGATGGTCGCCGCGCAGGGTGCTGCCCCGAGGACGACGACCGCGGCCGGGAACCCAGCTCCAGCGATGATGGAGAAGACAACGCTTGCATGACTGGCGGCGCTCGGGGTTCCCCAAGCTTCTCCGGTTCTTCTTCAGGCGGCGACTCTTCCAGCGGTGGCCGCGGTCAGCCCCCACGCCATCGCATCTGCTTGGGAGGTGGTAGCGTGTCCGCCCACTGTCGCGCCCCGGTGAAGCGCGAGAGGGAGTCTGCCTGAGCCCCGGAGGCAGCTCGAGTCTTCCCTGCAGGCCGGTGTGAGGCGAGCTGCGCCTGATCTGTTCTTTCTTTTCCTTTTTCCTGCATAAAAAAGACAGTAGTGTGGAGCCCCGCGGGGGCGTGTTTGGGTTATTGCTGTTAATCATCATTTTGCTTCCGTTATCGTGCCTTCCGGCTACGTGCCCTCGTGTGGATAGTTCCCGGCCCCAGCCGTGGGGGGCGACCAACCCAGGCCCTGTGTTCGTGTCGCGATGCCCGTGGGGCACGGACTGGAGGGGTGCTCCTGTAATGGACCCAGGTCGCGAACCCTTTGAACGACTAGGACAGGAACACTCGCGAGGGCGCTCGGCTACCACCCCCCCCCCTCGTGAGGCCTTGCATAAGAGAAATCGAGGCAGGAGAGTGAAAATTCGAAGAACCACAAGCCAAAGACGGCAACAACTTCAATAAAACTTCGAATGAGAAGGAACAAGCCAACTGTGGAAAGCAAATGAAAAGCCGCGTCCGGCACCTAATCTAGTCTTCGACGTCTTCTCACCAGCGTGGAGCTAAGTGCTGCCACTGGGCGTGGGAGGGAGCCCCAGGGCCTGAGGCCGGCGCTCCTGAGACTCCGGGGCGTGTACAGCCCCAACTCATTATTACGTGAGAGTGTCACGGGCAGCGAGCTTCACAGGCGTTGGCCTTCTTCACAGGCTCCGGGCCTTTTCCAAAACGCGACAGCTTCACAGGCATTCGCCTTCTTCACAGGCTCTGGGCCTTTTCCAAAACGCAACAGCTTCACAGGCATTCGCCTTCTTCACAGGCTCTGGGCCTGTTCCAAAACGCGACAGCTTCACAGGCATTCGCCTTCTTCACAGGCTCTGGGCCTTTTCCAAAACGTGATAGCTTCACAGGCGTTCGCCTTCTTCACAGGCTCTGGGCCTTTTCCAAAACGCGACAGCTTCACAGGCGTTCGCCTTCTTCACAGGCTCTAGGCCTTTTCCAAAACGCGATAGCTTCACAGGCATTCGCCTTCTTCACAGGCTCTGGGCCTTTTCCAAAATGCGACAGCTTCACAGGCATTCGCCTTCTTCACAGGCTCTGGGCCTTTTTAGGGGTAGAACCTCCGGAGGTGCTGGATGCTCCATGCGTTCTGGACCGGCACCCCCTCCTGAGTCTCCAAGCGCGCGGAGCCGGGCCTGGAAACATGAACAACTTTGAACGGGCCCTCCCACATGGGAGAGAGCTTGTGCAGCCCCTCCCTGGAGAGAACCCGCCTGAGCACGAGGTCTCCTACCTCGAGAGTTCTGGGGCGGATGTTGCGGCAGTGATATCGCCGCAGTGCTTGTTGGTACCTCGCCGCTCGCAGCGCGGCTTCTCGGCGACGTTCCTCCCCCAGCACGAGGTCCATCCCCCGCATGGCGTCCTGCTGCACCTCGTTGAACGCCAGGACCCGTGCGGAGCGACGTCTGACCTCGTGAGGGAGGACTGCTTCGGCCCCGTAGACCAGGAAGAATGGGGTCTCTCCAGTCGGCTTGGTCGTGGTTGTGCGGATGGACCACAACACGGACTGAAGCTCGTCGTACCAACCTCTGCCGCAGGCCTCCAACTTCTTCTTGAACGTCCTGGTCTTGAGGCCCCTCAGGACCTCTACATTGGCTCGCTCGGCCTGGCCGTTGCTTCGGGGGTGCGAGGCACTGAAGGCTTGACGAGGTGGCGCCATGCGGGGCTGCCGCGGCCAGAGCTCAGCCATTCAGGTTTTCCGGTGTTGCAGGGACGGACCCATGTGCAAGCGTCGTGCCGTTTGAGAGCAGTTCCGTCAGTTGGCGTCAGTTGAGCGGGCAGCTAGGTCAAACACATTAGCCGCGAAGGAGTGGATTCATCCAAATAGATGCTGGGAAGGCGGACATCACTGGGCCAGGCCCGAGTGACTTGGGGATGATGCAGCCCGAGGGGCGCCCCCAACAAGGTAAGATAACAACATGAAATAAAAGGGGATACATGCCGCAGGGATGGACCCACGCGGCCTGGGAATAATGCAGCCCTGGGGGGCACTCCTAGCTGGAAGTGAAACTTGAAAGATGTCACCTGATAACGTTGAGGACGAAGGGGTGTTGGTGTAGCAGACTCGATGGGCTGCGGAAGCCGATCCTCACGAGCCCCCAGGCACGGGGGCCTCGGGAGGCTCCGGAGGTGCTGGCGGCTCCCCGCGGACCATCTCCATCTCCGCCAGGGCTGCGGAACGCCTGGCCTCTTGTGCCTCCATGATGCCCCTCATGAGGCGCTGGTACGTGGCAGCCGCGTTCGGCAAGCCGTAAGGCATGCGAACGTAGCTATGGGGTGGACCTCCGCAGCGCCCCACTCGCGAGGGCCAGAGGCGCTCCAGAGAGGCGACTCGGTTGAGCCCTGGTATGTCGATGCAGACGCGCAGCCCACCATCCTCGCCTGGATGGGGAGCCACTGCTGGTAGACGGCGGCCGCCTTTCATGACCCTTGACTCCTGTAGCTCCTGAATGGCCTTGCTGACGAACTCCTGAGGGTCTGGCTCTCCTTGCCTTACTCCTTCTTGAGGGAAACATGCTTCGAAACACGCCTCCATGTGGTGCCCAAGCGCCTCCCTCGTGACCCTAGCCAGGTCGGTGGCCCTCCAGGGGAGAGCCCCCGAGCCCTGCCTGAGGAGGGCGCCGGGCGTGCTTTCCTATGCGATGGAAGGAGGTTCCCCCTAGGCAGGCACGGGCCCAGGGGGGCCTGCCTCCTGAGGGGTCGGGCCGGACAATGTCTTCTTCTTCTTGGGGGCGGTCTCGGGAAGCCTCCTGCTTCCGCGATCCAGGTCTTCCAGTGATGCGGCCTGAAAGGCTCGTTCCAGGGAACACACCGCGTCCTTCTCTTCATAGGGCACCGTGATGACTCTGCCACTTCCTGGCATCTTGAGGACGTTGTAGCCGTGGTGAGTTACGACCATGAACTTGGCCAGCGCTGGGTACCCAAGGATGGCGTTGTACAGCAGGCGAATGTGAGCGACGTCGAAGTCGATGAGCTCGGTGGGTTGGCTGAAGCTGGCTGTAGGGCACTTAGAGATTGTTGAATGTTTCCACGGACAGGACGTTGAGCCCTGCCCCGCCATCGATGAGGGTCCTGGTGACCACCACATTGCTGATGATTGGGGAACAAAGCATTGGGAGGACTCCGGCTGTAGCCGCACACTTGAGCTGATCTGCTGAGCTGAACGTGATGGCGCACGCCGACCACCTGAGAGGGCGCATGGCTTCAAGCCTGGGGAGGACTGCATTCACTTCGCGGGCGAACTGCTTGAAGATGCATTGAGAGGCTGGGGCCTGAGCCCCGCCTAGGATGCAGGCGATCGCGCGCGGCTCCTGGAAGCCCCCAGCCCCCTTGTCTTGGTGGTGGTCCTCGTTTCTCCTTGGCTGCGGCGGCAGCGGAGGGAGGCCTGCGTTGCCTTGCGGGCGATCCTCGCGAGGCTGATCCCTCCAGTCTCCCTCGCGAGGCGGGTCTTGCCAGCGATCCTCGCGAGGTTGATCGCGCCACCCTTGGCGCAGGCCACGGTCTTCCCAGCGTCCTGCGTTCCTTCCTCCTCCTCGACCGTAGCCCCGGTCACCGCGGTCGGGGCGACGGCCGTTCCTTCCTTCCCGCATGGCTCGGAGCTCTTGACATTCATTGGTGTTGTGGGTGTGGAGGTCGTGGTACACACAGTACCGGCTGCCCTTGGAAGGTTCGGGCTGATCTCTGCCCCGCTTGGTGTCTGGTTCTGCCGCGAGCACGGCAGCCCCCTTGCGCTTCACATCCTTGGCCTTGGGCTTCTTCTCTTCTGGGTCTGCGGCAGGCAGCTCGAGGAGGGAGAGACACCCTTCCTCAGCCCTGGCGCACTTGGTTGCCAAGTTGAACAGCTCCAAGGAAGTGCACAGGTCTTCATGCATCGCCAGCTCCTCCTTCATCTTGACATCGCGCACGCCGTCGGAGAAGGCTGAGATGATGGCCTCCTCAGTCACCTTGGGAATCTTGAGGCGTGCGTTGTTGAAGCGCTGGATGTACTTTTGCAGGGTCTCCCCGGGTTGTTGCTTGATGCGGCGCATGTCGCTCACGGCGGGTGGCCGGTCGCGAGTACCTTGGAAGTTGGCGATGAAGCGGGTGCGCATCTCGTCCCAGGAGGAGATCGTGCCTGGAGCCAGGTTCAGGAGCCAAGTGCGGGCCCCGTCCTTGAGTGCCATGGGAAACCATTTCGCCATGACCTTCTCGTCTCCGTTGGCAGCTTCGATGCCCAGCTCGTAGAGCTGGAGGAACTCCGCAGGGTCAGCCGTGCCATCGTAACGAGGAGGCAGGTCTGGTTTGAACTTGCCGGGCCACGCGACGCTGCGTAGCTCGGTGGTGAAGGCACGGCAGCCTGCTGTGGCCACGGGAGGCCTTGGGTGACGGAGAGCTTGGTCTTGCATGTCCCCACGCGCTGCAGCTGGGTCTTGACGTGCGGGACCAGGAGCATGGTCGCGACGTGCTGGAGTATGGAGCGCCCGGGCAGCTTCTTGCGGGCGAGGGAGTTCCTGGCAGCTCTGCTCTTGCTGCGCTGACACCTGACAGAGCGGGTTCCGCCCAGGGGCCACGCGCCTTGGAGCCATGGCGCCTTCTTGAGGAGGAGGTGGCCGGGGCGCCACCGGAGCTTCGTCTCCGGCGCGGGGCGGGGTGCGGTGCAGTGGAACGGACGGCGCAGGAGAGCCCCCTGCGGCGCGGACGAGCTCGGCGACGCGGTCGAGCCATTATTCGTAGACGTCGTCGACGGGACGGTAGCGCAGGAGCTCGTTTGCCGCAATGAGCGCAGCTCGAGCCTCCATGGGTGCGCGGAGCATGCGGGACGAAGAACCAGCTGGGGTGAGCGAGGGAGTTGCGGTGCGGCCGTCTTGCCGCACGGACAGATGCTGAGACGATGCTTGCTGCTCATCCCCCGCCAGGCCGGTGGCGGCGTTGACGGCAGGTGACGGGGAACGGCGAGGACGCCCGCCGACAAGAGCCGTCTGGGCGACGCGGGAAGCGAGAGCGGCCCGGCACTCGGCGCGGACCCGACGAGTGTCAGACATGGGCGCGATGGCCGGAGGAGAACGGGGTGGTGGAAGATGAATTCCTGCGCACCCCTACCTGGCGCGCCAAATGTCGGATTTCGGGTTCCGGCAGACCCTTGAGGTTCAAACACTGGGGTGCGCGCGGAGATTTCGCCTCCTACCTACCTGCACCCCTCCGCCTCGTTAGATCTAAGCTATGGAAAGAACAACATGAGAGACACAGGGTTTATACTGGTTCGGGCCACTGTTGTGGTGTAATACCCTACTCCAGTGTGAGGCGTGGTGGATTGCCTCTGGGGCTGATGATGATGAACAATACAAGGAAGAACAGCCTCGCGAGGGTCTGTTCTTGGCTGGGGCGATGAACTGCTGGGAGGAGTTCAGTCACCCTTCTCTCTCTCTCTCCGATTGATTATCCCCCTCTCCCCTGGGGGTGGCTAGTCCTATTAATAGAGGCCCTGGCCCTCTTCACAAATATCAAGCGGGAAGGGAGCCAACAATGGCGGGCTAATTTGAAGGGGGATAGCTAGTACCAGCTATCCTGACAAAAGCAGTCTTCGCCGCCGTCTTGGGCTCCACAATGACCTCCGTCTTGCAGTCCTCCTGGTCCTGGTCTTGTTGCACCGAAATGGCAACCTTTGCCTGATGCCTCGGTACTCCGCGGCTGCGCTTGCCCCCTTTGCACCAAAGAGGAAAGGAGGACACTGCGCGGGCTGGCACCCGCCTGGCGCCCTTGGTCGTCATGGCTTGCGTCACGGGCACCTCGTGAGGTACCCCGCCTTGATCTCTCCGCCTCCTCGCGAGCCAGCCTGATGAGGCCGTGCCTGAGGAAGCTCCGCGTCGTCCGCCCCGCGAGGCTTGGCCCCTCGCGAGGGTCTTGGGTCTGTGTTGGTGAAGATGGGCCATGCTGGGCCCCCCTTTGAGCCACGCCGCAGGCCGCAGGCAGGCAAGTCTGGGGACCCCGTTCCCAAAACGCCGACAGCATCTACCAATTCAACATGTATTATACTCGCATGAGTAAGAAAGTGGCATGTATCTATATTTAGCTCATCCAACACTTGCAAGTACCTAAAGTACACAACTAAGCATCATACAACATAAAAATTGGTACACGCACATGATGCTATCTAGTTATGCAATCACAACTACATGGCACAGTATTGAACAAACAAGAAGTTATTTAATAAAAAAAGTATGAGATCAAGAAACTACTAGCATGTGAATCATCTCAATAAAGGCTAACCATACGTGCAATCACATGATAGTCCATACTAGCAGTGCTATAACGCATGGTAGGAGACAAGTAAACAATCATTCTACTTGAATGCAATTGTTATCATGGCATGGCAATAAACTACGATAAATAAACACACACCAAACAATTATCAAAAGTAATAAACAAGGTTATATGCCATAAGAATAAATCCTATATAGCAATACAAATATGAGTGACATAAAGCATCCAACCACGAAATCATGGATAATAAATATATACAAAATAGGATTAAAAACTTCTCAAAATTTCCTACTAAAATATCACACGAAACTTGTCATGCGACACAAAGTAGAGCTAGCACAAAATAATACAGTGGTCTTGAACAATGATGCAACAATGAGCAATTTGCCACAAGCAACTATGTCCTAAGTTAACACACGATTCACAACAACTATTATAAAGAACTAAACCACAAATACAACAAAATTGATGAACAACCATCAAAGGCATGACATGATTTCAAATGCACAAAAAGAAACACATGATAAAAGGATGTAAAAGACTAGATAAAACATATCTAAGATATATTCATGCAAAATGAAAGATGAATATAATCAAAACATGAAATAATAATCATGCAAAGCTTAAGATAATCCTACGTAAGCCCACACACGTAATAATACGCAAAAACTTATACTTAAGCATGTCATAAGACTACTATCGCACAAAAGAAAAATAACACACGAAACAACATGTTCAACAATTTTCAAATAACTATAATCGGTAAAAAGATAAATCTACCAAGTCACTTGCCACATAAAAATTATAAGACAATTATCATGCGCTCCTAGCCATATCCTGAACTTATGAAATTAACACAAAAGTTCACCGATCAACTACTACTCATGATGATAATTCACAAGAACTAATACAAAAGCATATTACACTACTACATGATACAAGAAATTATCTAGATGAAAACATACAAGACTATAGTTAATAATCTAAAACGTACATTCAAATCAGTCGATTAAACCACCTGATACTCCTATGATACAATACTAGATGACTCCTAGGCATACACAACACACGGAAAAATAAACAGCACCAAGAAACATGCATGTAGTGCAATTCCAATTTAACTCAACGAGCGCCTAATATGATAAAAAAAAAGATATATACCTCTATGATATATTAAAAGAAATCTAAAACAACGAGCGGGTTCCCATAGCCACTTAGAGCATTTTATCTATTGGGATCGAGATCAAATGATGAACAAACAAAATGGAAATAAACCAATGACCTACGGTCCATGGGACGGATAGCATCGACGCGCCCAACAACGAAAATAGGAGGTGCTATGATGTCTAGGAGATACTATGAGTGACATTTGGAAGGCGCACAAAAGGAATTGGATAGTTGCTCACCGAGCATGAAGATACGATGCGATGAATTTGATGAACAGTGTGGACGAACATATAAAATTCTTCGCGTGTGGTCGTCGGATCGTGTTCTTTCTTCTCTGAATGGATTTGTGGTGTGGAGAAGGTCCTGCAGGTGCAAGCATGCTGATGGAGAGGTTCTACGTCACCGGGGACGAGCACCGGCGTCCATGGAATAGTAGCACTTCGGAAGATATGATGGGAGAAGGAGGTGTGAGAGGAACGACAAAGGAGATCGGGACACACCTCTAGATATCTTCGGAACTGAAAATGGTTCAGATCAAGGGAGTTATGAGAAAGGCAGGTTCATGCCTGTACGTCTCTCTTCTTTGTTCTGTTAATGGCGCGTATGTATGTGTAGGTGGGTGGAGAAGGAGATGAAGTGGTTAGCGTGGAAGAGAAGATCAAGGAGCAAGTCTACATATCCTCATAATTGGAAACATTTAAGGAAATTATTAGGAAAGCAATCAAAGTACACAGTGGCTGTTTCTATTCTGTGCAAGGTAACTTACAGCGAAGAGAGAAGAGATGCTTCGCTAGACTGGGTATTGGGCCAATTCGGCCAGGCCCATGTGGGAGAGAAAGAAAAGATAAAAAATATGAGTTGGCCTTTGGCCCATTCATGTGAGAGGAAAAATGGTTTGGCTGCACACAGGGAAAAGAGAAGCAAGGAGATGTTCTGCTAGTGGATTTGGCCACTGTCTATGAGAGAAAATAATTAGATTTTCATTTTAGGAAAATCTTGGAAAAGGAAGAGAAGCTAAAATAACTATGAAACGAATTTCAGATAAACCAAGAAAAATCCAAAGGCGCATATTTGAATATGTCAAAGAGAAAAATAAAGCTGGACTAAAATAAAAGAAGTAACTCAAAATTTAATTTAGGTACGCATTAGATCAAATTAAAGCCTCTGAATTTATAAAAAAGTCAATTTAAGCTTTGTTACCAAATAAAACAAATGAAATTTTCTTGCCCTGATTTTTGAGAAAACTTTTTCTTAAACATTCCGAGAATCGGGATGTTACACCGGGCATGAATGCGGCACTAACCGTTTCGGGCAAGCATGCGCGGGTGATGAAGAGGGTTCGGGTTGGTCAGGACCGGCCGTGGCAGCGGTCCGGACATGCGCAAACAAGAGATGATGTACGTTAATATTGCTGCGTATATAATTAACAACGTAAATAATGTGCCAGTTGGACAAATATGATTGGAGATGGAGATGGAAATGGAATTTTACGTAAACACGGATATGCATGTCTATGTGTGTGTGCGCGACGACTCTCGCGACCTGGAAGCGGGGGCGTGTTTTTGATCGAGTTTTCTTTCTTGGTACGTTAGAAAATCAGTTTGTCTAATTCACATCTAGATGTTATTTAAGGATATCACATCTAAGCTCCCACAAGTACATAATGTAGCAACAAGAAACAAAAAAACTAGGAAAAAAATAGACCACAAACAAAGTGGACATCAACTTAGGGTTTGCACTCTCCACATGCTCGCCGCACTACATATATGTTACATGCTGGAGGCTCAGCATTCATTTGCTAGGGTTTGCTATATTCACAGTCTCTCACCCTCTCTTCACCAGATCTAAACAAGACTGCGTTGGCCTCTTGTCTCTCTCTCCCCCCTCACAGCTGGTGAAGGAGGCGTCTGTATCCCGTCGCACCAGGAAGGGGAGGAGGTGCAGCGTTCACTCTATTGCCTTCGACGAGGGAGGCAATGCACTGCCGGCTGCGCTATTCTCTTTCACCCAGCGCCTGTGCGGGAGGGCCACCGACCCCTTCTTCCTCGCTGCCGTACGTAGTGTGGGCAGATCCGGCCTCCCGCCGCACGCCTTGCCACATCCCGACGACCCTAAGGTATAAGTTTCTTTGAAACCGTCGTTGCTCTAGCTGCATGTGGATCTTTTTCGATCTGTAGTTGAATCTAGGTCTTGGTTCAAAGAGGAAAGAATGGTGCGGTGGGCTGGAGCAAGAATCTAGGACGTGGTTCAATGAGGAAAGGAGGGGCGGAAAGTAGTATAGACTGGCTACCCAGCCGCTTTGTAGGTCGAAAAGGGAAAAAGGGGTAACCCAGTACACACATCTGTAAGGAACCAATCTCTTTGTTGAAAAGGGAAAGAAACTGGGGGGTCGGGTAGTTTGTGCAGGACTAGATTTGCTGCCCTCACATAGGAAGAAGGTTCAAAGAGAACAAATATGAGACCAGCGCATATATGCTGCTTGGCTACATACTCTGCATCACCCATTTATACGTGTGGACGCACATGGTGCTGGTATGTCCCATACAGCTATTTTGCTGTTGTTAATCTAAGAATGCCGCCGGAAAATTGAAGCAATGCCACTGTTAAAAGTAAATTACATTTTTAACGAATGTTGTTTCAAGAAAATGTCTCTGTTAATATGAATCAATGCAACCATTTTAGAGATGCTACTGTCCTACTTTGTTTTCCATCCAAGATAAGTTAGATGCTTCTTTCTGTCACCGTTTGTTTCATCCTCCTCTATCGGCAAGTAATTGTTTCCTTTTTTGCCTCTGTTAAAACAGGGGTATCGATTGAACTTGTTGCTATTGCGACATTTTGCTTCGCTACTCGAAACACTTATGTTTTAAGAGTGTTTTGTGCATTTCAACTTGAATGTCACACCGGTGACTTTGCTTAATTTTGGTGGAACTGCACAAAAGGAGATCGAGATTTGTTTCCAGTCTTCGTATCGATTCAACTTGTTGCTATTGCGACATTTTGATTCGCTACGCGAAACACTTTGCTTGATTTCAGTGCAACTGCACAAAACGAGATTGGATTTCCTATTCGTGTTGGCAGATTCATATTTTATCTTGTCCGTCTCATGAAAGGTCAGTACATGCCTTCATCCACATGATTGTGCAGTGTGCTTTGAGATGTTGTGCTACTTGTATTGGTACTGTTTTAAATAAATGTTGAATTGAAGCTATTGTATTGGTGTCTTTTCCCATTAAGTAGTGAACAAAAATAGGACCAACCCAGACATGATGCTTGTTGCTTTGTTACAACAAACTCTGCATCACCCCCTTTATAAGTAGATGGAAGCGCATACTGTTGTTGCGCCCACTCTCCCCTGGAACTGTTTATGCTTTTCGTTAATCTAATGTTGCTGGTAAAATTAAGCAATGCCACTCTCAGAATTAATTAACTACTGAATCTTAGTTCAAAACTGCAACACTTGTTAGGAATGATACTATCCTGCTTTGTAGTTCTTTCTACATGTTTAACCAAGGTAGTGTTAAGATAATGTCTCTGTTAAAATGAATCAGTTGCATTGTTTTAGGAATGGTACTTTTCTGCTTTGTCGTTCTTTATACATGTTGAAACAAGGCATTGTTAAGATAATGTCTCAGTCAATATGAATGAATCACACTGATGGAGAATTGCTACTCTCCTGCTTTGTTTCCCATTAAGATAAAGTAGATCAGTAGATGCTTTTCTTCTGGGAGTACAAGTCATCAACCGTTATTTCTCAGTAATTATTTCCCTTATACCTATTGTTGCTTACAGGGATATCAAAATTAAAGCTCGGTTTTATTCCGACTTCGATTTTAGTTGAACTGCACAAAAGGAGCCAATGTGTCCAAGGCAAACTGCTGCATTACTGGGTCCAGTTGGTCGTTCCACTTTGCAGAAATAAGCAGTCACTGTTTGCGCTACATTACAGAAGGAATGACCGAGAAGCTTTACAGAGTATTATTAGACACCGGTGACATGACTAGTCTGCAGAGACCATTAGCAATTTAACAACACATGGAGTGCCCTAGGCAAAAAAGTGCCCAAACAAGTACAAGAAGCTATGACAGGATGATCATAGGCATTACATATTTTGAATGGGAAAAGTTTGTCAAAGTTTAATCATTGATGTTAGCAAGAAGACGTTAGTTTAATATATTGGAATTGGAAAACCTTGTCAAAATTTGCTCATTGATGTTAGCCAGAAGACATGCATTTGATATTTTTGAGTGGGACGCCCTTGTTGTGAGCAGCGTCGAGTGTTTTTTCCTATTCCTGTGTTCAGTTTAGAAGTAAATAGTTACTCTGCTGAGATATTCCTGTGTTAAGAGTTTGTTCTGAATATTGTCAATGTAATGCCAAGCCTTGTGTTTGATTGCAAAGTTGAGCTTGGAATGTTCTGGCATGCGGCATCACGAGCTGTTCACCGTGCCTCCTGAGAATAATGCTTCGTATTGTTTTGCATGTCGATCTAATGCCAGTGATTTGCTTGTTAAGAAGATCATCCTCTTCTGTTGTTTCCGTGCTTAAGAAGTTCATCGTCTGATGTTTCATTCATAGCCTATACGACAAGTCGGGTAGGTTAGACGTGAAACCACATGATCTTCCGACCAACTCATGATATTAGGCCGTGATTGGATCATCGTTTTCCAACCAAAACTGCTTGTAAAACTGACGCTTGTAAATTAAAGCAGATGGTCTCGGGCGAAGGCGCTTGGTTGGTCGATTTCGACTAGTAAAATATCGGAAGTACTCCACACACGATAAAAACGTTGAACGACACTCGGACGATTGCTAATCCAGCCGTTAGCTGATGTTTCAGCCTTGCCCATGGATGGCATGATACGCACGTCGTGCATGTATCGTCTGGTAATGTCGTCCATATAGCAGTGCTCGTAAAATATACACTGGTCTCTCAAATTACACGCGTAACCCGCCGGTTTTACTTATAGACCTCGGGCCCTCGGTTTCATTACACCTGTATTTTACGCGTTATTTTCGATGACGAGTAAATTACACTTGTATGTTAATACAGGTTTGAAATAAACCAGAGCTCCCAAGCGCGGCCTTACCATTTCATGCCGTCTCAGTTTCTCGAAGGTGCTCATAGGTGTCCGATGATCCTAGCTTCCTGAATGAGCAGCGGGCGCTGTATCAGACCATCCGTAGGGCCCGCGAGGCCCTCTCCATTGTCCTTTGAGTTGTTGCGCTCGCCGTGGCGCCGAGCATTGTTAACATCGTCAACGAACATGAGGATTCAGGAGATGACTTATTTTGACTGGATGACACTAGGGACCCACTAGGGCCATAGCCGTACGTACGCAAGTGCCTCCTTATTATGTACAACTATATTTTTTTTGCTTTCTCCTGGTTTCCTGACATCACAGTCCCACACCATTGTCAACCTATGTAGTCAATGTAAACGAGAGAATTGCACAAGGTGCGGCCAACAGCCGGGACCAAGCAGCTCGAGCAGTATTTGTGTTTTTGAGGCGTGAGCACTGCAAAGTTTTTCTTGGCGATGATTTCGTTGTTGTTCAGAGGAGAGCAGGGTATTAACTGGGCGGGTTGTGGCCCGTCTAGCCCAGGCCAGATATCTAGCCCAGATACTAATTTTTTCAAGATGAAAATGGCTAGCCCAGCTATACATTTTTTTGAGGAATACCCAGGCAAGGTCAACTTGTTATTCTCCGCCTCGCTGGGCTACAAATCTTTCCTAGGAGGGATGCATTAGGCTTAACAGGAAAATGGGCTTTAAAAATAATAGATGAGATATAATTATAGAAAATGGGCAGTAACTATAAAAAAATGCACCAAACACGAAATTAGTTTATAAAATATTATTTATGGATTTTGAAAATCTTAAATTTTCATTGTTGCGCGCGCAATGTTTCGTTGGATTTTTACGTAATACAAATTTATATTTAATCTAACTAGAAATTTTGGGATAAAAATATTTCGGATCCCATCAAAATATGGGAAATTTTATTGAATTCTGTCTTCAACGGTTGGTTGAAATTATTAATCGTTGTCCTAGTTAGAAAATGGCTTGTACTTTTAACAAACTGTAAATGGGTTGTTGTAAATTTCATTAGAATTCAAAAATGGGATGTACATTCTTACAAAACGCAAATGGGCTATAAGTTCTCTGCCACACACTTGTGGGCCTACTAAGTGGCGCGTCCCCTAAAAAAAATAAGTTGACGCGTATGCAAGGCTTTGTCAACTTATTATAGTCAACACACGGTTCTAGCAGCAGTGGCCATTGGATGTCTATCCAACGGATGTCGTGCTTCTTCTTCAATCTCGGATATTCTTAGCTTCGGTCGCCCAAAAAATGAACTGACATCTGGGGCGCATCGTTTCGGAGGCGGATGATACGTCTCCAACGTATCTATAATTTTTGATTGCTCCATGCTATATTATCTACTGTTTTGGACTATATTGGGCTTTATTTTCCACTTTTATATTATTTTTGGGACTAACCTATTAACCGAAGGCCCAACCCAAAATTGCTGTTTTTTTGCCTACTTCAGTGTTTCGAAGAAACCGAATATCAAACGGAGTCCAAACGGAATAAAACCTTCAGAACATGATTTTCCCACCGAACGTGATCCAGGAGACTTGGACCCTACTCCAAGGAGTCAAAGAGGTGGTCACGAGGGTGGGGCCCCCCTAGGGCGCGCCCCCTACCTCGTGGGCCCCTCGATTCTCCACCGACGTACTCCTTCCTCCTATATATACCTACGTACCCCCAAACGAACAGATACGGAGCCAAAAACCTAATTCCACCGCCGCAACTTTCTGTATCCACGAGATCCCATCTTGGGGCCTGTTCCGGAGCTCCGCCGGAAGAGGGCCGTCATCACGGAGGGCTTCTACATCATCATAGCCTCTCCGATGAAGTGTGAGTAGTTTACCTCAGACCTTCGGGTCCATCGTTAGTAGCTAGATGGCTTCTAATCTCTTTTTGGATCTCAATACAAAGTTCTCTCCCTCTCTTGTGGAGATCTATTCGATGTAATCTTCTTTTTGTGGTGTGTTTGTTGAGACCGATGAATTGTGGGTTTATGATCAAGTCTATCTATGAATAATATTTGAATCTTCTCTGAATTCTTTTATGTATGATTGGTTATCTTTGCAAGTCTTTTCGAATTATCCGTTTGGTTTGGCCAACTAGATTGGTAGTTCTTGCCATGGGAGAAGTGCTTAGCTTTGGGTTCGATCTTGCGGTGTCCTTTCCCAGTGACAGAAGGGGCGGCAAGGCACGTATTGCATCGTTGCAATCGAGGATAACAAGATGGGGTTTATTTCATATTGCATGAATTTATCTCTCTACATCATGTCATCTTGCTTAAGGCGTTACTCTGTTCTTAACTTAATACTCTAGATGCATGCTGGATAGCGGTCGATGAGTGGAGTAATAGTAGTAGATGCAGAATCGTTTCGGTCTACTTGTCACGGACGTGATGCCTATATACATGATCATGCCTAGATATTCTCATAACTATGCTCAATTCTGTCAATTGCTCAACAGTAATTTGTTCACCCATCGTAGAATACTTATGCTCTTGAGAGAAGCCACTAGTGAAATCTATGGCCCCCGGGTCTATTCTCATCATATCAATCTCCATCACTTTAATCTTGCTTTGCTTTTTTACTTTGCCTTTACTTTTTACTTTGCATCTTTATACCAAAAATACCAAAAATATTATATCTATCAGATCTCACTCTCATAAGTGACCGTGAAGGGATTGACAACCCCTAATCGCGTTGGTTGCGAGTAGCTACCGTTTTGTGCAGGTACGAGGGACTTGGGCGTGGCCTCCTACTAGATTGATACCTTGGTTCTCAAAAACTGAGGGAAATACTTACGCTACTCTGCTGCATCATCCCTTCCTCTTCGGGGAAAACCAACGCAAGCTCAAGACGTAGCAGCTGACCTGTGGGCCTACTAAGTTGGAGCGTACCAAGGGATTTGTCAACTTAGTCAATATAAACGATTCTAGCTTCAGTGACCGTACGATGTCCATCCAACGGCCGTAGTGCTTCTTCAACCTCTGGTCTTCTTGGTCCAGCCGCCCAAAGCAGCACCAGTCGTGCCGCCTGCTCCTGCCTCCCGTGGCCGGTTGTGCTGCCGCGGAGGCCTCACCGCCCCCATACTACTCCCACCGCTGGCCAGGCCATCCCTCCACTCACCCACACCCCTTGTTATTCTGCGGCGACGGCAGCCTCACACCGCAGCCGAACCAATGAACGTTCGTACTCCTCTCCGCGTGGGCATCCACTGCCGCGTCTTGCCCGGCTCCGCGTCATCCCCTTCCTAGGCCTCGCCGTCGTCCACCGCCATGGTGCTCTCGGCGCGGCATGGTCAATGTGGTCAACGACCGACTTCCATCAGAAGAGTACTGTACATGGAGAGGCTGACAGCTGGGTCCACGGCAGCCGCAAGGAAGTGCCTCCTTATTACGCGGAAAATAATTATTCCTCCACCTGACAGCAGGGACCCACCGGACGGGCCACCAGTATTTTGCGAAAAAATTTGTTTCCCCCTGACTGCTGGGACCCACCGGACGGGCCACCGTATTTCGCGAAAAAAAACGTTCCCCCCGCTGTCAGCTCGGACCCACCGGAAGTGCCTCCTTATTACGCACAAAAAGATGAATACTCCCCCGGCTAGCTGGGACCCACCTTGGTGGGAGGCTGACTTATGGGCCTACTAAGTTGACGGGGATGAAGGGCTTTGTCAACTTAGTCAATATGAATGATTCTAGCTCCAGTGACCGTACGATGTCCATTCAATGGCTGTAGTGCTTCTTCAACCTCTGGTCTTCTTGCTCCAGCCGCCCAAAGCAGCGTCGGTCGTGCCGCATGCTCCTGCCTCCCATGGCCGGCTGTGCTGCCGCAGAGGCCTCACCGCCCCCCTACCATTCCCATCGCTGGCCAGGCCTGCGGCGACGGCAGCCTCACACCGCAGCCGAACCAGTGAACCCTCGTACTCCTCTCTGCGCGGGCTTCCACTGCCGCGTGTTCCCCGGCTCCGCGTCGTCCCCTTCCTAGGCCTTGCCGTCGTTCACCGTCGTGGTGCTCTCTGCGCGGCGTGTTCAACGTGGTCAAGGAATGACTTCCATCGGAAGAGTACAGTACGTGGAGAGGCTGACAGCTGGGTCCATGGCCAGAGCCCAGTTTTTTTTGTGATTTGCCAAGTAAGTCGCTTTGTCAGGCCTGTTGGGCTGCAAATCTTTCAAGACGAGGATAGCTTTCATTCGGCTGGCCAAGAAAATGGCCCATCAGTAATGAGAAATGGGTTGTACATTTTTAAAACACATCAAACTGGCAATTAGTTTCAAATATCTTTTTTTCATTTCAAGATTTTAAATTACATTAATTTTTATGCGTGGAGAATTTGTTGGATTTTATATTGATATACATTTATTTTTAAAATCTGTTTGAATGTGAGTCGAAATTTCGGGATTAAAAACAGTTTGGGCCGCATCGAAATATGCAAAATTTTGTATACTTTTTTAACCGTGGCCACAATATGGGTTGTAATGCTAACAAAAAGAATATGGGCTCCAAAAAAACCTTAAGAATTAGCAAATGGGCTGTAAATTATTATAAATAATGGCAGATGGGTTGTATGCTGTTTTCCACAGATTTGAGGCTTTCCTAAAAAAAAGGTTGACGCACAAGCACTGACTGTTGGATGTCCATCCAACGGCCGTCGTGCTTCTTCAATCTCTGCTCTTCCTGCTCCAGCAGCTCAAACAAGCGCCGGCGGGACTGCCTGCTCCCTCCTCCCCGCGGCCGGCTATGCTGCCGCACAGGCCTCACCGCCCCATCGTACTCCCATCGCTGGCCTAGCCATCCCACTACTCACCTACACCTGTTGTTATTCTCCGGCGACGGCAGACGAACCAGTAAACCCTCGTACAGTCGTACTCCCCTCCGCGTGGAAAACAACTTTCAAGTCTTCCCTGCCTCCGTATCATCCCCTTGCTAGGCCTCGCCGGCGTGGTCAATGTGGTCAACGACCGACTTCCATCGGAAGAGTACTGTGCGTGGAGACGCTGACAGCTGGGTCCACGGTCGCAGCAAGGAAGTGCCTCCTTATTACGCGCAAAATAATTATTCCTCCACCTGACAGCGGGGACCCACCGGACGGGCCACCGTATTTCACAAAAAAAATGCTTCCCCCCTGACTACTGGGACCCACCAGCTACACCTTCGCACGCAAGGAAGTGCGTCCGGGCAAAAAATGATTCGCCCCCCTGACTGCTGGGACCCACCGGCTACATCTTCGCACGCAAAGTAGTGCCTGACAGTCGGGACCCACTTGGTCGAAGCGTACATAGCGTTGTCATTATGGCCGCGAACGTGTATGTACATATATACTGGTGGATGTAGAGGCGCGCACGTGTCATAATAGAGGCCCGCACGTAGCATGTACACGTACGTACAGCGGCCAGGGTGCAAGAAAGAAAATACGTCCACGTATGTGTACATACGGGCGGGGTCTCGAACGCCTACTCACGCATACGTACGGCAAGGGCTCGTTGACATGGCTGGGTCGGAACAGAGAAACATCGTTGTCGTCGTGTTCATGGGGAGGCAACGGAATGCGCCGTGTTCATCGGGAGGCAACGGAACACGTGGGAGCCAACCGGCTGGGTCGGAACGGAATGTGTGGTCGTGTTCATTGGGAGGGGGCTTGGACGGAACAGGCGATGGAAACAAGGCCTGGCGTATCGCATAACGGAGGAAACGACCTTGTGTTCGAGCGGCCACATTCGAAACGGGATCCTGTTTATCGGGAGGGGTGTGGCATACCGCAAAACGGACGAAACGGACCTCCTATGGTCGAAACGAGGGTCCTGTTGATCGGGAGGGGTGTGGCGTACCGCAAAATGGACGAAACGAACTTGTGTTGGAGCGCTACGGTCAAAACGGGGGTCCTGTTCATCGGGAGGGGTGTGGCGTACCGCAAAATGGGACTCCACGGGATACTGTTCATCTCCACCGTCGACCTCCTCCAGCCTCCACGGGCCACCGTCGACCTCCTCCAGCCTTCATGGGCTCCTGTTCATCTAGCCTCCACCGCGCACTACTCCACCGGCTACTGTTCAACCACCCCTCCACCGTCTAATGTTCACCCAGCCCTCCATACCACGGGGTCCTGTTCAACCACCCCTCCACGGGCACCCATCCACCGTCTACTGTTCATCCAGCCCTCCACACCACGGGGTCCTGTTCATCCAGAGGCAACGCCACCGCTCACTGTTCATCCACCCCCCCCCCCCCCGGCAACGCTCACTGTTCATCCCAGAGGCAGCATCGGCCGGCTTCAGTTAGCAGCAGCTGCGAAGGAATCGCTCGATCGGGTTCAGTTAACAGCCATCGATCGATCGCTCGGGTTCAGTAATGCGTAGCCTGCAGTGCAATCGCTCGGGTTCAGTTAGAGCCCAACGCCTCGCTCGGGTTCAGTTAGAGCCAACGCCTCGCACACACGCGCGTACGTGTACGAGAGAAACGCGCATCGCTCGGCCCCCGACCTCCCACCGTAACCGGGAACTCCCCGAAATTTTCCTCGCCCTCGCTTCTACCATGGTTTTTTCCGTCATGGACGGCCCAAAGAATGTCGTGCAGCTGCGTCTCCGGCCCGCCCAGGACGAAAAGCCCATTTTCTGTCATGATTTTTTGTCATAGAAGTAGGGACCACCACATCTATGATGATACCGGGTTTTGTCACAATTATCATCATAGAAGTGTCATATGTATGACAGAAAAAAATTTGTTCGGCCCAAAATGTCACGGATGTGTCTTTTTTTTGTAGTGGTTCCATCTCCTGCAAAAGGATTAGCTAGCAGTTTCTCTATCATACCCGAAGGAATTTCGAAGTAAACATTTTCATTTTTAGTAGGTCCAGTAGGTTGAGGAGCAACTATTTGCTCTACCGGTCGGGGTGAAGATACCCCGAACAAGCCCCTCAAAGGATTACTTTCCATAGTAACAAGTGAAAGTAAATTTTAGCACACTATATAAATTTTCCTTACCAAGTTCCACCTACCAAAGGCGCTTCACTCCCCGGCAACGGCGCCAGAAAAGAGTCTTGATGACCCACAAGTATAGGGGATCTATCGTAGTCCTTTCGATGAGTAAGAGTGTCGAACCCAACGAGGAGCAGAAGGAAATGATAAGCGGTTTTCAGCAAGGAATTCTCTTCAAGCACTGAAATTATCGGTAACAGATAGTTTTGTGATAAGGTAATTGGTAACGAGTAGCAAGTAATAAAGTAAATAAGGTGCAGCAAGATGGCCCAATCCTTTTTGTAGCAAAGGACAAGCCTGGACAAACTCTTATATGAAGGAAAGCGCTCCCAAGGACACATGGGAATTATCGTCAAGCTAGTTTTCATCACGATCATATGATTCGCGTTCGGTACTTTGATAATTTGATATGTGGGTGGACCGGTGCTTGGGTGCTGCCCTTACTTGTACACACATCCCACTTATGATTAACCCCTATTGCAAGCATCCGCAACTACAACAGAAGTATTAAGGTAAACCTAACCATAACATGAAACATATGGATCCAAATCAGCCCCTTACGAAGCAACGCATAAACTAGGGTTTAAGCTTCTGTCACTCTAGCAAACCATCATCTACTTATTACTGCCCAATGCCCTCCTCTTGGCCCAAACAATGGTGAAGTGTCATGTAGTCGACGTTCACATGACACCACTAGAGGAAAGACAACATACATCTCATCAAAATATCGAGTGAATACCAAATTCACATGACTACTAATAACAAGACTTCTCCCATGTCCTCAGGAACAAACGTAACTACTCACAAAGCATATTCACTTTCATAATCTGAGGGGTATTAATATGCATAATGGATCTGAACATATGATCTTCCACCAAGTAAACCAACTAGCATCAACTACAAGGAGTAATCAACACTACTAGCAACCCACAGGTACCAATCTGAGGCTTGGATACAAAGATTGGATACAAGAGATGAACTAGGGTTTGAGATGAGATGGTGCTGGTGAAGATTTTGATGGAGATTGACCCCCTCCCGATGAGAGGATCGTTGGTGATGACGATGGTGATGATTTCCCCCTCCCGGAGGGAACTTTCCCCGGCAGAATAGCTCCGCCAGAGCCCTCGATTGGTTCCGCCAAGGTTCCGCCTCGTGGCGGCGGAGTCTCGTCCTGAAAGCTTGCTTGTCATTTTTTTCTCGACAAAAGACTCCATATAGCAGAATATGGGCATCGGAGGGCCACTAGTGGGCCCACGAGGCAGGGGGCGCACCCAGGGGGTAGGGCGCGCCCCCACCCTCGTGGCCAGGGTGTGGCCCCCCTCTGGAACTTCTTGCGCTTAGTATTTTTTTATATTATGGAAATAACTTCTGTGAAGTTTTAGGACTTTTGGAGCTGTGCAGAATAGGTCTCTAATATTTGCTCCTTTTCCAGCCGAGAATCCCAGCTGCCGGTATTCTCCCTCTTCATGTAAACCTTGTAAAATAAGAGAGAATAAGCATAAGTATTGTGACATAATGTGTAATAACAACCCATAATGCAATAAATATCGATATAAAATCATGATGCAAAATGGATGTATCATTGAGCACAATTTTCTTACTGAAGGTGGGCAAACAGTTATTGAAGATATAGTGGTTTCAGATTCGGATTTCAATGACATTGATTATGACATAGATTATGGGATGATGATCTTTATGATGACAACATTGACTTTGATGTTGATGAAGAAGCTAAGCAAGATGAGGAAGATGTGGAGCCTGACTACTTGCTTGAGGATGAAGATCTCAACCTAACCATTGAGGAATCAGAGCAACTTAAGTACAAGTTTACACCTTTTCAATGCAAAGGTGGACATGGTTTCCCCTATCTTTAGACTATGGATGGTATCTCCTGATGTGGTGGACCTAAGACATGCTCTTACTGCATATTCAGTTAGGAACATAGTGCAGATCAAGAATGACAAGATAACAATAGAGGCAGTTTGTGAAAGAGGTTGCCCATGGTTTCTTAAAGCTGGCAATGACAACAAGACATGAGGATTTGTTATCAAGAGCTATAATGCAGAGCATACGTGCCAAAAGAAATGAAAGTTAAGGTCACTGATACATCTCCAATGTATCTATAATTTATGAAGTATTCTGGCCATGTTTACAACAAATTTATATGGTTTTGGTCCACTTTTATATGATTTTCATGAACTAACCTATTGACCTAGTGCCTAGTGTCAGTTCTTGTTTTCTGCATGTTTTTTGTTTTCCAGAAAATCCATACCAAACGAAGTCCAAATGCCACGAAAATTCATGGTGATTTTTTTGGAACATAAGAGACCTATGAAGCTTCGAGGAAGGACCAGAAGACCCACGAGGGAGTTACAAGCTCACCACGCGCGTCATGGGGGCGGGGTAGGGAGTGTCGTCTGAGCTTGTGGGTCCCATGTAACTCTGATTGGCGTGATTCTGATAACCCATAAGTATAGGGGATTGCAACAGTTTTCAAGGGTAGAGTATTCAACCCAAATTTATTGATTCAACACAAGGGGAGCCAAAGAATATTTGCAAGTATTAGTAGTTTGAGTTGTCAATTCAACCACACCTAGAGACTAAATATCTGCATCACAGTGATCAGTAGCACAATAGTATGGTAGTTTGATAGTAGTAGCAACAATAGTTTTGTGGCAATTATGATAGTAGCAACAACAATAGTAGTAACTTAGCAAGAAACTATATGTGAAAATCTCGTAGGCAATGGATCGGTGATAACGTTGGATAACATTTAAGACGGTATAACCACACCTAAAGCAAGCTCTCTTGCGCACCCAGCTATTCTAGCCGTCAGATCTTGTGTTTTGAGGATTCCTGGTCGTCGCTCAAACTTCTTGTCGCGAACTCGGTCGCTTGTCCTAAAGGGAATGCTTTTCTAGAAGCCAAAACCAAGACATGTGGTTGATTGGGCCCTTTACCACTTAAAAGCCCATGTTTACAACCTTCGTCGGCCCTCTCTCACATCCCCTTGTCCTCCCTTGGGCGAAGCGACCCTCTCGACAGCGCCGCCACCCTCTCCTCTCGCTCCTGCGGATGAATCAATGCGAGGAAGCTGTGATACGTCTCCAATGTATCTATAATTTATATGGTTTTGGTATGATTTGACGGGAACTAACCCGGACCAACGTTGTTTTCAGTAGAACTACCGTGGTGTTGTTTTTGTGCAGAAATAAAAGTTCTCGGAATTCGACGAAAATTTTTGACGATTTTTTTCGAAGAAAAGAGAAATAATGGATCAAAGAACCCTAAACCCTCGATGCGCCCTGGTGGGTGGTGGGTGATAACCCACAAGTATAGGGGGTCAATTGTAGCCTCTTTCGATAAGTAAGAGTGTCGAACCCAACGAGGAGCTAAAGGTAGAACAAATATTCCCTCAAGTTCTATCGACCACCGATACAACTCTACTCACGCTTGACGTTCGTTTTACCTAGAACAAGTATGAAACTAGAGGTACTTTGTAGGTGTTGTTGGATAGGTTTGCAAGATAATAAAGATTACGTAAATAAAAAGTAGGGGATGTTTAGGTAAAGACACAACTAAGTTAGTTTTAGTAAAGAGCTTTTTGTTACGAGAAAGTTATTTGTCCCTAGGCAATCGATAACTAGACCAGTAACCATTATTGCAATTTTATATGAGGGAGAGGCATAAGCTAACATACTTTCTCTACTTGGATCATATGCACTTATGATTGGAACTCTAGCAAGCATCCGCAACTACTAAAGATCATTAAGGTAAAACCCAACCATAGCATTAAAATATCAAGTCCTCTTTATCCCATACGCAACAACCCCCTTACTCGGGTTTGTGTTTCAGTCACTCACGCAACCCACTATAAGAGAATCATGAACGTATTGCAACACCCTACAACGGGGATCCCTCATGCTTGCGCGACACGGAGAGCACCATAGGACAGCACCAATAGCAAAACATGCAACTCAAACCAATCTTGATCATCAAATAGCCCATAGGACAAAACGGATCTACTTAAACATCATAGGATAGCCATACATCATTGGGAAATAATATAGCATTGAGCACCATGTTTAATTAGAGATTACAGCAGGTAAGAGAGAGGTTACACCTCTGCATAGAGGGGGGAAGAGTTGGTGATGATGGCGGTGAAGTTGTTGGTGAAGATTGCGGTGATGATGATGGCCCCTGGTGGCACTCCGGTGCCACCGGAAGCGAGGGGGAAAGAGCCACCCTCCTCCTCCTTCTTCTTCTTCTTCCTTGACCTCCTCCCTAGATGGGAGAAGGGTTTCCCCTTTGGTCCATGGCCTCCATGGCGTGGGAGGGGCGAGAGCCCCTCCGAGATTGGATCTGTCTCTCTGTGTCTCTCTGTTTCTGTATTCTATTCTGCTGCCCTTTCACCGTTTCTTTTATATCCGGAGATCCATAACTCCGATTGGGTTGAAACCTTCGCCTAGATATTTTTCCAAAAATTAGCTTTCTTGCGGCCAATGTAGAGCATCAACCGCCTTACGAGGGGCCCATGAGGGTGGGGGCGCGCTTGCCTGTAGTGGTTGTGGGCCCCACCCTCATGGCCACCTCGGGCACCGTCTCGCGTTGATTTTCTTCCCAAAAATCACAAATATTCCAAAATAATTCTTCGTCCGTTTTTATCCCGTTTGGATTCCGTTTGATATGGATATTCTGCGAAACCAAAAACATGAACAGACAGGAACTGGCACTGGGCACTATATCAATATGTTAGTCCCAAAAATAGTATAAAAAGTTGCCAAAAAGTATATGGAAATTGTAGAATATTGGCATGGAACAATCAAAAATTATAGATACGATGGAGACGTATCAGTGGGCCCCTCGAATCCCATCTTTGCGTGATTCCAACGCTAAAAAATCCTATATATACATAAACCCCCAGAAATAACCCTAGATCAGAAGTTCCGCCACCGCAAGCCTCTGTAGCCACAAAAAACTAATCTAGACCCCGTCCCAGCACCCTACCGAAGGGGGAAATCATCACCGATGGCCACCTTCATCATCCCGACGGTCACCATGATGAGGAGGGATTAATCCAACCTCGGGGTTGAGGGTTTGTACCAGTAGCTATGTGTTTAATCTCTCTCTCGTGTTCTTGATTTGGCACGATCTTGATGTATTGTGAGCTTTGTTAATATAGTCGGATCATATGGTGTTTCTCCCTCTCTATCTTGTTGTGATGAATTGAGTTTTCCCTTTGAGATTTCACTTTTGTCGGATTGAATACTTTTATGGATTTGAGAACACTTGATGTACGTCTTGCTATGAATACCCGTGGTGACAATGGGGTATCATATTGATTCACTTGATATATGTTTTGGCACTCAACTCGCGGATTCCCGAGGTGACATTGGGGTAATCTATGCATAGGGGTTGATGCATGTTTTCGTCCTTGTTTCTCTAGTAGAAATCTTGGGGCACTCTTTGAGGTTCTTTGTGTTGGATTAAGTATTATGAATCTGAAATTGTTTGATGCATATCGTATAATCAACTCACGGATACTCGCAGTGACATTGGAGTATCTAGGTGACATTAGAGTTGGTTGATGTGTATCATATGGTGTTATCTTAGTACAAACTCTTAGATAGATCGATCGGGAAGGATAACTTGGTGTTATTTTAGTACGAACCCTTGGATAGTTCGATCGGAAAGGATAACTTTGAGGTGGTTTCGTACCCTACAAACAATTTCTTCTTATGTTCTCCGCTAGATAAGAACTTTGGAGTGATTCTTCATCGCATGTTGAGGGATGGTTATATGATCCAATTATATTAGCATTGTGGAGAGATTGCACTAGCGAAAGTACGAACCCTAGGCCTCATTTTCGAGCATCGCATTACCGTTTGTGCTCATTTTTGTTACTTGCTACCTTGATGTGTTTTATTGTTAATATTACAAAAAATCAATATCTACTGAGGAAATGAGGGATGAACACTACCCTCTCGTTGGGCTTCGGTGTGGGGATGATTTGTCCCCGGGCTGGAAGACGGTGGGTGATTTCCTTCGCCAGGTACCCGGCCGCCCGAAGCTCGGCGATGTCCTCCTCCTTAACTGAGGAGGCCATCCATTTGCCTTGACCTCCGGATCCGGACATGGTTGAGTGCTTTCTCGAGACAGGTAAATGAGAACTTGGGCGTTGGAGCTCGAGAATGGAGAGGCGGGAAGGAAACGTGGGAGAAGTAAGGGGAATCTTATCTCCTTATAAGGGCGGTGAATATCGAACGCCCCCCCCCCATTCGCCTTAAAATTTGCCTGCTCCCAAGGGTTGTGTAAACGGCATGGTTGGGTTACCCACGCCTGTATTGATGAGAATCCCGTAATAATGGGACACGATCTCTGCTTTGACAAGATGTGCTAATGACAACCGCGTCTCGAAACATGGGGCGAAAAATGGTTCGAAATTATGACCGGACAGGCGTGACGTCGCATTACTAAAGTTGTCAGCAGATTGGACTTGTGTGTTATTATATTCTCTCTGCAGTTGTGTGCGGTGTGTATTACAGGTCCGGACACAATCAATTCGTCTGGAGACTATTCGGGAGTTCGGAAGGAGGAACCCACCTTGCAATGCCGAAGACAACACTACGCGCCGGATACCTTGTCATTGAAGCCAGGTTCAGGGGCTACTGAGGGAGTCCTGGACTAAGGGGTCCTCGGGCGTCCGGCCTGTTATCTATGGGCCTGACTGATGGGCTATGAAGATATGAATACCGAAGACTGTACCCGTGTCCGGATAAGACTCTCCTTGGCGTGGAAGGCAAGCTTGGTGAACAACAATGAATATTCCATCTTATGTAACCGACTCTATGTAACCCTAGATCCCCCCGGTGTCTATATAAACCGGAGGGTGAGGTCCGGAAAGGATATACTCAATACCTTAGTCATACAGGGTAGACTTCTAGGGTTTAGCCATTACGATCTCTGGATAGATCAACTCTTGTAATACTCATATTCATCAATATCAATCAAGCGGGACGTAGGGTATTACCTCCATCAAGAGGGCCCGAACCTGGGTAGAAACTTCGTGTCCCCTGTCTCCTGTTACCATCAACCTTAGACGCACAGTTCGGGACCCCCTATCCGAGATCCGCCGGTTTTGACACCGACAAGGGCCTCTGGCAGGATCAGCCTCGTGAAGGTGCCTAGAGGGATCGACCTCGCGAGGACCGTCCTCAGGGCAATGCTGGGCTTCCTCCACTGCCGCCACCACCAAGAAGGAACGACAACCACCACCAAGACGAGGGGGCTGGGGGCTTCCAGGAGCCGCGTGCTATCGCCTGCATCTTGGGCGGAGCTCAAGCCCCAGCCTTGCAACGTATCTTTAAGCAGTTTACTCGCGAGGTGAACGCAGCCCTTCCCAATCTCGAGGCTACACACCCACTCAGGTGGTCCAAGTGTGCTATTACCTTTAGCTCGGCAGACCAGCTCAAGTGCGCAGCCACCACTGGCGCTCTCCCGATGCTCTGTTCACCCATCATCAGCAACGTGCAAGTCACCAAGACTCTCATCGACGGCGGCGCAGGGATTAACGTCCTGTCCCTCAAGATGTTCGACAACCTTCAAGTTCCCTACGATCAGCTTCAGCCTACCAAGCCCTTCTCAGGAGTGACCGACGGCTCCACCACCCCGATAGGTCAGGTCCGCCTCCTAGTCACCTTCGGATAGCGCGACAACTACCGCACCGAGCTCATCGAATTCGACGTCGCCCACGTCCGTCTGCCATACAATGCCATCCTTGGGTATCCGGCCCTGGCTAAGTTCATGGCGGTGACCCACCACGGCTACAACGTCCTCAAGATGCCAGGAAGCGGTAGAGTCATCACAGTCCCCTGCGAAGAAAGAGACGCGGTGTGGTCCCTCGAGTGTGCCTTCCAAGCTGCAGCAATCGACGACCCCGACAGCAAGGGCGAGTACCCTCCTGAGGCCATCCCCAAGAAGAAGAAGCAGCTACTCCGTACAGGGCCTCAGGAGAACAGCATCACAAGTGGCGCCACGTCAGGATCAACGCCCGCACCTGGGGCCCCTCCCTTTGTTGCATAGGAAGGCGCGCCCGACGCCCTCCTTGGGAAGGGCTCAGGGGCTCTCTTCTGGAGGGCCTCAGACCTTGCCAACATTACGAGGGAGGCGCTCGGGCACCATTTGGAGGCATGCTTTGTGGCACGTTTCCCTCAGGAGGACACAGGGCGAGGAGCGCCCAGCACTCAGGAGTTCATTACCAAGACCACTCAAGAACTGCAGGATGCGAAGGCCATGCGCGGCGATCGTCGCTCACCTGGTGCAACTCCCCATCCAGGCGAGGATGCCGAGCTGCACGTCTGCATCGACATCCCAGGGCTCAACAGGGCCGCGTCTCAGGAGATCTTCTGGCCTTCGCGCGTGGGACGCTGCGAGGGCACACCGCACAGCTACGTATGCATGCCATTAGGCCTGCCGAGCGTGGCATCCGCCTACCAACGCAACTTGCGGTGCGTCCTAGTAGCTCAGGAGGCCAGGCACCACGCAGTCCTGGCGGAGATGGAAACGGTCCTCAAGGAACCTCCTGGACCCCTAGGGCCTCCCGAGGCTCAGGGCCCCGGTGGCTCGTGAGGAGCAACCCCTTCGCCGCGTACCTTCAGCTGCCTCAACACCCCTTCATCAACAGAATCAGGTGACATTTTCCAAGTTTATTTAGCTGGGAGCACCATCAAGGCTGCATCATTCACAGGCCGCGTGGGTCGTCCCTGTAGAATGTATCCCTTCTTGTTTATGTCTTTAGCTTACCTTGCTGGGGGCGCCCCTCGGCCTGCATCATCCCCAAGCCGCTCGGGCCTGACCCAGTGGCATGCTTGCTTTCCATGCTTAATCTATCTATGACTATCACCTGCTTGATTGTCACCTACCACGGGAGCTGCTCACGCTGGCACGGCGCTTGTGCTTGGGTCCGTCCCTGCAACGTCGACAAATCTGAGCGGCCGAGCTCTCGCCGCGCACGCCACCTCACCAGGCCCTAAGTGCCTCCATTCTCTGGCAAAGAAATCAGTGACCGCCCAGCTATCATAATGGCAACCTGCACCCTCCCTCGTGATGACTTGCAGGAACCTCGTAAGGACCCCCGTAGGCGGCACCGCGGGCTCCCTCTTCTCCCATGTAATCCGCTTGCGCATTAAAATGGGGGATCCTGAGCATCGCAACTCAGGAGCTCTTACTGGCTCTCCAGCCCTCATCCCCTGGCCTTGACCACGGCATCGCGACCTGGCATACCAGCGGCGGCTGAGCTCGCTCGAGGGCCGGGACCTGAGGACGTAGATCACAAAGGAGAGCGTGGGAAGAGGAGGAGGCTCGTACGGGCCTAACCTGGCTAAGCTACGACAGCCTATGCACGAGCCTGGCGTCTCGCGAAGGACCGACCTTGGACTGCCAAGACAAGTTTCACGCTCGGGTCAACCAATCGCTATGGCATAAAGTTCTCATTTGTGTTGCCCCGCTGCGGCCACTTAGTCTCCCTTTCCTACCTCTCGGTGGTTGCTTGCACGCCAAAGGGGACCTCCTGAGCATCGCGTCTTAGGGGCTCTTACTGGACCTCGGGCCGCTCACCTCCTGGCCTTGACCACGACATCGCGACCTGGCATACCAGCGACGACTGAAGCCTGCCTAGGGACCGGGACCTGTCGGCGTAGAGCACCAAGCCATCGCGAGGTTGGAAAGGGGGAACCTAGCCGAAACGGGGCTCACACACGCACAACTTCATAATAAGGATAATATCAACCAAGGACATTGCGGACCCTTTACATGCCCCCACGGGGTACTTCTCGATTCCTCGCAGGGAACAAAGGGAAAGAACTTCTAGGAGCCCTGTCTACACGTGCCCCAGTGGCCAACACCATCATCAACAGTGGGCCACAAGAGGCTGGCGCCAACCTCATCCAGATCATCGGCGGCGGCGGCCAGCCGCTGCGGCCTTGCTCCGAGCACGACGAGAGCTTGGGGGCACGTAGCTGTCGTCGCTCATCTCCGGAGTCTCGTAGAGCTCGGGAGAATCGCTGGACTCCTAGGCATCGCTGCTACTTCCAGAAGAGCAGCTGGCGACATGGACGGCAGGCCCTGCCCCTGCCGCAATGTTGTCCTGACCACCCCTTCTGGAGCAGCACTCAAGACGGTGGCCTTCTGCATCGAAGACCTTGAAGGACAGCGTGGAGGCGCCGTCGTACTCGAAGTGGATTGCGAGGGCTCCCTTCGCATGGCACACTCGAGCGACCTCACCCCAGCCACGGGTCATGAAGATCTTGCCCGAGGAGACAGCCTCAACTTCCACCCCCAGTCACCGGCGCGTCGTAGTCGGCGTGCTGCAGCCAAAGCTCGAGGGGCCCCCTCGGCGGCATCTCAGCAGAGAAGAAGGAAGGGAAGCGGATCCAAGTGCTCGGAGGCATCGCCGCCCACAGCACAAGTTCGCATGACGAGTCCGTGGCATGGACTCCACGGGCAGCGACACGCGCCACCGCGGTACGGCAACCATGGCCGCGGCACACGCGGCGCCGCTCGACGCCTCTTCCTCCTGAGCCCTCGGCTTGGGCGTACAGGGGCAACAGATACCCAGGAGGAGGCCGCTCGTACCAAGGCCTTGTCACCTCCTGCATCACCACCACGTCACGATGGTGGACCGGCCTCTTCTTCGGCGGGAGCGGCCCTGGCTCGTCCCGGGGAGTCTTTCCTTTCTCCGCGGCAGAAAATCTTCGGATCGGCGCCATTAGTGCCGCCACTGGCAATGGAGCAAAGAGGGAGTAGCGAGCGGAATGGGAAGAGATGGGCGACGGGGGCTCTTCCCCCTTCCCATTTATAGCAGGAGAAGGCCAACTAGCGCCCCCCATGATCACAGGTAATGATGGTTTTTTCCTTGCATGCAGCAGGGACTCGTCAAGTCGGGCAGTTGCCAAGGCAACATGGGGAAGCCGAGACGCCCATGACCAATCAACCGCCACGCGTCGACCAAGGCCACAGGCTATTGTGGCCTGCGGCGCTCCGCACTTGCTCCTTGGCTTCGCCTCAAAGCGGCGTTCTGGGAACGGGGGTCCCTAGACTTGTTTACCTGCGGCCCACGGCGTGGCTCTGCAGGCGCGCCCGTACGGCCCATCTTCACCAACAAGCATTCAAGACCCTCGTGAGGCGAACGACACAAGACCTCCTCGGGAGCGGCCTCACCAGGCTGGCTCGCGAGGGGCGGAGAGATCAAGGCCAGGCAAACCTCATGAGGTTCCAATGACGTGAGCCATGATGATTGAGACCAGGCGTGCGCCAGGCGGGCGCCAACGCGCATAGTGTCCTTGTTTCCTCTTTGGTGCTAAGGAGGCAAGTGCAAGCGAAGAGTACCGAGGCGTCAAGCAAAGGTTTCCATATCGGTGCAACGAGACCAAGACCAGCAGGACGACAAGACGGAGGTCACCATGGAGCCCAAGACGGTGTCACCACCAGAGCCTTTGGCAGGCGAAGACTGCTTTTGTCAGGATAACTTGTACTAGCTGTCCCCTTTCAAATTGGCCATTGTTGCCTCCCTTCCCACTCAATATTTGGGGAGAGGACCAGGGCCTCTATAAATAGGATTAGCCACCACAGTAGAGAGAAAGAGAGGGAGAGAGACGAACAGAGCCTCAGCCATCTCATCTTGGACTAGATCCAAACCATCCACACACCCACCAAGCACAAGAACACATCACCTCAGGAGGCTGTTCTTCCCGTTGTACTGTTCAAACTCAGCCCGAGAGGAAATCCACCACACCACACTAGAGTAGGGTATTACACCACAATGGTGGCCTGAACTAGTATAAATCTTGTGTCTCTTGTGTTGCGAGTTCGTCAAGCTTGACTTTGAGGTCGTGGCGAGGTTGAGGGCCTGAGTTGGTAGGGGGAGATCTTCGTGCGCACCCCAGTGTTCGAACCTTGAGGGTTTGCCGGAACCAAAGATCCGACACTAATGCATATAAATTGGTTGAAAAAACTAATATGTGTCCTTGGGTGCATGCTTAGGTCCCATTCAAGAAATGGGAATGAATGTCAAACACCCTGCCACGGTCACTCGGCCGCAAACATTGAGATACCTGGTTTTTAAATTCTAGTAAATCCAAAGCTTGTCTAAAATTCATGAAACTTGGCATACTATCATGGAGCGGCATCAACATGCCGTGGTAAAATGTTTGTCCCATTTGGGGCAGGTTTAGGGATATGCTTCTCACAAACTAGAGCTTCTCACAACAAGCTTGATGGTATCGGTAGGGAACGTCCCACCTTTGGGTACAAAACGATATCCATCGCCTCTTATTGCTTTCAAAAAAATTCTCGTGTTAACATAGAACAACAGGAGTGTTGTGTCAATTTTTGGGATTTTTTAGGGTTTGTTTGGACATTTTTATGCATTAATTGAGCTTTCAATGCATTTATGTGCATAATTCAAATTTGATCTACATGCACATGCTACAATGCATATAAATTGGTTGAAAAATCAAATATGTGTCCTTGGGTGCATGCTTAGGTCCGATGCAAGAAATGGGAATGAATTTCAAACACCAGGGCACCGTTAATTGCCGGCAAAACATTGAGTGATGACCCACAAGTATAGGTGATCTATCATAGTCCTTCAGATAAGTAAGAGTGTCGAACCCAATGAGGAGCAGAAGGAAATGATAAGCAGTTTTCAATAAGGTATTCTATGCAAGCACTGAAATTATCGGTAATAGATAGTTCTGTGATAAGGTAATTTGTAACGAGTAACAAGTAATAAAAGTAAATAAGGTGCGGCAAGATAGCCCAATCCTTTTAGTAGAAAAGGACAAGCCTGAACAAACTCTTATGTAAAGGAAAGCACTCCCGAGGACACATGGGAATTATCGTCAAGCTAGTTTTCATCACGCTCATATGATTCGTGTTCGGTACTTTGATACTTTGATATGTGGGTGGACCGGTGCTTGGGTACTGCCCTTCCATGGACAAGCATCCCACTTATGATTAACCCCTCTTGCAAGCATCCACAACTACAACAGAAGTATTAATGTAAACCTAACCATAGCATGAAACATGTGGATCTAAATCAGCCCCTTACGAAGCAACGCTTAAACTAGGGTTTATGCTTCTGTCACTCTAGCAACCCATCATCTACTTATTACTTACCAATGCCTTCCCCTAGGCCCAAACAATGGTGAAGTGTCATGTAGTCGACGTTCACATGACACCACTAGAGGAAAGACGACATACATCTCATCAAAATATCGAACGAATACCAAATTCACATGACTACTTATAGAAAGACTTCTCCCTTGTCCCCAGGAACAAACGTAACTACTCACAAATCATATTCATGTTCATAATCAGAGGGGTATTAATATGCATAAAGGATCTGAACATATGATCTTCCACCAAGTAAACCAACTAGCATCAACTACAAGGAGTAATCAACACTACTAGCGACCCACAGGTACCAATCTGAGGTTTTGGGACAAAAATTGGATACAATAGATGAACTAGGGTTTGAGATGAGATGGTGTTGGTGAAGATGTTGATAGAGATTGACCCCCTCACGATAAGAGGATCGATGGTGATGACGATGGTGATGATTTCCCCCTCCCGGAGGGATGTTTCCCTGACAGAACAGCTCCGCCGGAGCCCTAGATTGGTTCTGCCAAGGTTTTGCCTCGTGGCGGCGGAGTTTCATCTCGAGAGCTTGCTTTTGATTTTTTTCCAGGGTGAAAGACTTCATATAGCCAAAGATGGGCGCCGGAGGCCTGCCAGGGGGCCCACGAGGCAGGGGGCGCGCCCCCCACCCTCGTGGATGGTGAGTGGCCCCCCTCTGGTGCTTCCTTCGCCCAATATTTTATATATATATATTCTAAAACTGACTTCCATGGAGTTTCAGGACTTTTGGAGTTGTGTAGAATAGGTCTCTAATATTTGCTCCGTTTCCAGCCCAGAATTCCAAGTGCCGGCATTCTCCCTCTTCGTGTAAACCTTGTAAAATAAGAGAGAATAGGCATAAGTATTGTGACATAATGTGTAATAACATCCCATAATGCAATAAATATTGATATAAAAGCATGATGCAAAATGGACGTATCAACTCCCCCAAGCTTAGACCTCGCTTGTCCTCAAGCGGAAGCCGATATCGAAAAATATGTCCACATGTTTAGAGATAGAGGTGTCGATAAAATAAAATACGGACATGAGGGCATCATGATCATTCTTAGAACAGCAACATATATATATATATATATATATATATATATATATATTGTCATATGATTTCTTATGCTAAAGTAATAATTCATTCACAATTTCTAGTATGAATCAGAAACTTCACTGAATACTAACAAACTATAATCTCAGTCATTGAAGCAATTGCAATTTATCATAACATCAGAAAGAGTCAATATAAGAGCTTTTCAGCAAGTCCACATACTCAACTATCATTTATTCTTTCACAATTGCTAACACTCACGCAATATTTATGGGTATGAAGTTTTAATCGAACACAGAGAAAGGTAGGGGCTTATAGTTTTGCCTCCCAACCTTTTACCTCAAGGGTAATGTCAACAATAATAGTTCATGAAAACTCACATCCAATTAGCTATATATATCAGGATCTTTCCAACACACGGTGCTTGCCAAAGGATAAAATGTAAAAAAGGAAAGGTGAAGATCACCATGACTCTTGTATGAAGTATAAGAGAAGAGTAAAATATAGGCCCTTCGTAGAGGGAAGCACAGGTTGTCATGTGTTTTTATGGTTGGATGCACAAAATATTAATGCAAAAGAACGTCACTTTATATTGCCACTTGTGATATGGACCTTTATTATGCAGTCCGTCTCTTTTATTTCTTTCACATCATGAGATCGTATAAAGCTTATTTTCTCCACACTAATAAATCATACATATTTAGAGAGCAATTTTTATTGCTTGCAACAATGACAACTTACTTGAAGGATCTTACTCAATCCATAGGTAGATATGGTGGACTCTCATGGCAAAACTGGGTTTAAGGATATTTGGAAGCACGGGTAGTATCTCTACTTGGTGCAAGGAATTTGGCTAGCATGAGGAGGAAAGGCAAGCTCAACATGTTAGATGATCCATGATACGTCCATTTTGCATCATGCTTTTATATCGATATTTATTGCATTATGGGCTGTTATTACACATTATGTCACAATACTTATGCCTATTCTCTCTTATTTTACAAGGTTTACATAAAGAGGGAGAATGCCGGCAGCTGGGATTCTGGGCTGGAAAAGGAGCAAATATTAGAGACATATTCTGCACAATTCCAAAAGTCCTGAAACTTCACGGAAGTCATTTTCAGAATATATAATAAATACTGAGCGCAAGAAGCTCCAGAGGGGGCCACACCCTAGCCACGGGGGTGGGGGTGCGCCCTACCCCCCTGGGCGCGCCCCCTACCTCATGGGGCCCCTGGTGGCCCTCCGATGCCCATCTTCTACTATATGGAGTCCTTCGTTGAGAAAAAAATCATAACCAAGCTTTCGGGACGAGACTCCGCCGCCACGAGGCGGAACCAATCTAGGGCTCCGGTGGAGCTGTTCTGCCGGGGAAACTTCCCTCCGGGAGGGGGGAAATCATTGCCATCGTCATCACCAACGCTCCTCTCATCCGGAGGGGGCCAATCTCCATCAACATCTTCACCAGCACCATCTCCTCTCAAACCCTAGTTCATCTCTTGTATCCAATCTTTGTCTCAAAACCTCAGATTGGTACCTGTGGGTTGCTAGTAGTGTTGATTACTCCTTGTAGTTGATGCTAGTTGGTTTATTTGGTGGAAGATCATATGTTCAGATCCTTTATTCATATTAATACCCCTCTGATTATGAACATGAATATGATTTGTGAGTAGTTACGTTTGTTCCCAAGGACATGGGAGAAGTCTTGCTATAAGTAGTCATGTGAATTTGGTATTCGTTCGATATTTTGATGAGATGTATGTTGTCTTTCCTCTAGTGGTGTCATGTGAACGTCGACTACATGACACTTCACCATTGTTTGGGCCTAGGGGAAGGCATTGGGAAGTAATAAGTAAATGATGGGTTGCTAGAGTGACAGAAGCTTAAACCCTAGTTTATGCGTTGCTTCGTAAGGGGCTGGTTTGGATCCACATGTTTCATGCTATGGTTAGGTTTACCTTAATACTTCTTTTGTAGTTGCGGATGCTTTCAAGAGGGGTTAATCATAAGTGGGATGCTTGTCCCAGGAAGGGCAGTACCCAAGCACCGGTCTACCCACATAGCAAAGTATCAAAGTACCGAACACGAATCATATGAGCGTGATGAAAACTAGCTTGACGATAAATCCCATGTGTCCTCGGGGGTGCTTTCTTTTATATAAGAGTTTGTTCAGGCTTGTACTTTGCTACTAAAAGGATTGGCCTATCTTGCTGCACCTTATTTAGTTTTATTACTTGTTACTCGTTACAAATTACCTTATCACAAAACTATCTGTTACCGATAATTTCAGTGCTTGCAGAGAATACCTTGCTGAAAACCGCTTATCATTTCCTTCTGCTCCTCGTTGGGTTCGACACTCTTATTTATCAAAAGGACTACGATATATCCCCTATACTTGTGGGTCATCAAGACTCTTTTCTGGCGCCGTTGCCGGGGAGTGAAGCGCCTTTGGTAGGTGGAATTTGGTAAGGAAAAATTTATATAGTGTGTTGAAATTTACTATCACTTGTTACTATGGAAAGTAATCCTCTGAGGGGCTTGTTCGGGGTATCTTCACCCCGACCAGTAGAGAAAAGAGTTGCTCCTCAACCTACTGAACCTAGTGAAAATGAAGATGCCTGCTTTGAAATTCCTTCGGGTATGATAGAAAAACTGCTAGCTAATCCTTTTGCGGGAGATGGAACATTACATCCTGATGAGCACCTAATATATGTGGATCAAGTTTGTGGATTATTTAGGCTTGCAGGTATGCCCGATGATGTTATCAAGAAGAAGGTATTCCCTTTATCTTTGGAGGGAGACGCATTGACATGGTATAGGCTATGTGATGATATGGGATCATGGAACTACAAACGATTGAAATTGGAATTTCATCAGAAGTTTTATCCTATGCATCTTGTTCATCGTGATCGTAATTATATATATAATTTTTGGCCTTGCGAAGGAGAAAGCATCGCTCAAGCTTGGGGGAGGCTTAATTCAATGTTATATTCATGCCCCAATCATGAGCTCTCAAGAGAAATGATTATTCAAAAAATTTATGCTCGGCTTTCTGATAACAACCGCACCATGCTCGATACTTCTTGTGCTGGCTCTTTTATGATGAAGACTATTGAATTCAAATGGGATTTATTGGAAAGAATTAAATGCAACTCTGAAGATTGGGATCTCGACGAAGGTAAGGAGTCAGGTATGACACCTAAGTTTGATTGTGTTAAATCTTTTATGGATACCGATGTTTTCCGTAAATTTAGCACTAAATATGGACTTGACTCTAAGATAGTAGCTTCTTTCTGTGAATCTTTTGCTACTCATGTTGATCTCCCTAAGGAGAAGTGGTTTAAATATCATCCCCCCATAGAAGTAAAAGTAGCTGCACCTATTAAAGTTGAAGAAAAGACTGTCACTTATAATGATCCTATTATTCCTACTGCTTATGTTGAGAAACCACCTTTTCCTATTAGGATAAAAGATCATGCTAAAGCTTCAACTGTGGTTCATAAAAGCAATATTATAACCTATACACCTCCTGAGCAAGTTAAAGTTGAACCTAATATTGCTATTGTTAAGGATCTCTTGGCTGATAATATTGATGGGCATGTTATTTATTTCTGTGATGAAAATGCTAGAATTGCTAAACCTTGTGCTAAAGATGAACATAGACCTGTGGTAGGCATGCCTGTTATTTCTGTTAAAAAGGAGATCATTGTTATCAGGGCTTGTGTGATATGGGTGCTAGTGCTAGTGCAATACCTATTGACTTGTACAAAGAAATTATGCATGATATTGCACCTGCTGAGTTAGAAGAAATTGATGTCACCATTAAACTTGCCAATAGAGATACTATTTCACCAATGGGAATTGTTAGATATGTTGAAGTCTTGTGTGGGAAACTAAATATCCTGCTGATTTTCTTGTTCTTGGTTCCCCACAAGATAGCTTTTGTCCCATTATATTTGGTAGACCCTTCTAAAACACTGTTAATGCTAGGATAGACTGCAAAAAGGATGTTATTACTATTGGTTTATGTGATATGTCTCATGAGTTCAACTTTTCTAAATTTCGTAGACAACACCATGAAGAAGAATTGCCTAGTAAAGATGAAATTATTGGTCTTGCTTCTATTGCCGTACCTCCTAGTGATCCTTAAGAACAATATTTGCTAGACCATGAAAATGATATGTATATGAATGAAAGCAGGGAAATAGATGAAGTGTTCTTTAAATAGGGAACTATTCTGAAACACAACTTGCATGTTGAAATCTTAGGGGATCCTCCTCCACCCAAGGGTGATCCCGTGTTTGAGCTTAAACCATTGCCTGATACTCTTAAATATGCTTATCTTGATGAAAAGAAGATATATCATGTTATTATTAGTGCTAACCTTTCAGAGAAGGAGGAAGAAAAATTATTGAAAACTCTGAAGAAGCACTGTGCTGCTATTGGATATACTCTTGATGATCTTAAGGGCATTAGTCCCACTCTATGTCAACACAAAAATAAATTTGGCAAAAGATGCCAAACCAGTTATTGATCACCAACGACGACTGAATCCTAAGATGAAAGAAATGGTAGGAAAAGAAATACTAAATCTCCTTGAGGTAGGTATAATTTATCCTGTTGCTGATAGTCAGTGGGTAAGTCATGTCCATTGTGTTCCTAAGAAGGGAGGTATTACTGTCGTTCCTAATGATAAAGATGAATTGATTCCGCAAACAATTATTATAGGTTATAGGATGGTAATTGATTTCCGCAAATTAAATAAGGCTACTAAAAAAGATCATTACCCCTTACCTTTTATTGATTAAATGCTAGAAAGATTATCCAAACATACACATTTTTGCTTTCTAGATGGTTATTCTGGTTTCTCCCAAATAACTGTGTCAGCTGATGATCAATCTAAGACCACTTTTACTTGCCCTTTCGGTACTTTTGCTTATAGACGTATGCCTTTTGGTTTATGTAATGCACCTGCTACCTTTCAAAGATGCATGATGGCTATATTTTCTGATTTTTGTGAAAAGATATGTGAGGTATTCATGGATGATTTCTCCATTTATGGATCCTCTTTTGATGATTGCTTAAGCAACCTTGATCGAGTTTTGCAGAGATGTGAAGAAACTAACCTTGTCTTGAATTGGGAGAAATGCCACTTTATGGTTAATGAATGTATTGTCTTGGGGCACAAAATTTCTGAAAGAGGCATTGAAGTTGATAAAGCTAAAGTTGATGCTATTGAAAAGATGCCGTGTCCCAAGTACATCAAAGGTATAAGAATTTCCTAGGTCATGCCGGTTTTTATAGGAGGTTCATTAAGGACTTCTCAAAAATTTCTCAGCCTCTGACTAATTTATTACAAAAAGATATACCATTCGTCTTTGATGATGATTGTGTAGAAGCCTTTGAAATACTTAAGAAAGCATTAATCTCTGCACCTATTGTTCAGCCACCTGATTGGAATTTACCTTTTGAAATTATGTGTGATGCTAGTGATTATGCTGTAGGAGTTGTTCTAGGGCAAAGAGTTGATAAGAAATTAAATGTTATTCAATATGCTAGTAAAACTCTAGACAATGCTCAAAGAAATTATGTTACTACTGAAAAAGAATTCTTAGCAGTTGTATTTGCTTGTGATTAATTCAGACCTTATATTGTCGATTCTAAAGTAACTATTCACACCGATCATGCTGCTATTAAATATCTTATGGAAAAGAAATATGCTAAACCTAGACTTATTAGATGGGTTCTCTTGCTACAAGAATTTGATTTGCATATTATTGATAGAAAGGGAGCTGAGAACCCTATTGCAGACAACTTGTCTAGGTTAGAAAATGTTCTTGATGACCCACTACCCATTGATGATAGCTTTCCTGATGAACAATTAAATGTCATAAATGCTTCTCATACTGCTCCATGGTATGCTGATTATGCTAATTACATTGTTGATAAATTTATACCACCTAGTTTCACATACCAGCAAAAGAAATAGTTTATCTATGATTCAAGACATTACTTGGGATGACCCACATCTTTATAAAGAAGGAGTAGATGGTGTTATTAGATGTTGTGTACCTGAGCATGACCAGGAACAGATCCTACGCAAGTGTCACTCCGAAGCTTATGGAGGACACCATGCGCTGGAGATAGAACTGCACATAAGGTATTGCAATCCGGTTTTTATTGGCCTACTCTCTTCAAGGATGCCCGAAAGTTTGTCTTATCTTGTGATGAATGTCAAAGAATTGGTAATATTAGTAGGCGTCAAGAAATGCCTATGAATTATTCACTTGTTATTGGACCATTTGATGTTTGGGGCTTTGATTGTATGGGATCTTTTCCTTCGTCTAATGGATATACACATATTTTAGTTGTTGTTGATTACGTTACTAAGTGGGTAGAAGCTATTCCAACTAGTAGTGCTGATCATAACACCTCTATTAAGATGCTTAAAGAAGTTATTTTTCCGAGGTTTGGGGTCCCTAGATATCTAATGACTAATGGTGGTTCACATTTTATTCATGGTGCTTTCCGTAAAATGCTTGCTAAGTATGATGTTAATCATAGAATTGCATCTCCTTATCACCCACAGTCTAGTGGTTAAGTAGAATTGAGTAATAGAGAACTCAAATTAATTTTGCAAAAGACTGTTAATAGATCTAGAAAGAATTGGTCCGAGAAACTTGATGATGCATTATGGGCCTATAGAACTGCCTATAAAAATCCTATGGGTATGTCTCCGTATAAAATGGTTTATGGAAAAGCATGTCACTTACCTCTCGAACTAGAACATAAGGCATATTGGGCTATTAAAGATCTCAATTATGATTTCAAACTTGCCGGTGAGAAGAGGTTATTTGACATTAGCTCACTTGATGAATGGAGAACGCAAGCCTATGAGAATGCCAAATTGTTTAAAGAAAAAATTAAAACATGGCATGACAAAAGGATACAAAAGCGTGAGTTTAATGTAGGTGATTATGTATTGCTATACAACTCTTGTTTAAGATTTTTTGCAGGAAAACTTCTCTCTAAATGGGAAGGTCCTTACGTTATCGAGGAGGTCTATTGTTCCGGTGCCATAAAAATCAACAACTTCGAAGGCACAAACCTGAAGGTGGTGAACGGTCAAAGAATCAAACATTATATCTCAGGTAATCCTATAAATGTTGAAACCAATGTTATTGAAACCGTAACCCCGGAGGAATACATAAGGGACACTTTCCGGAATGTTTCAGACTTCGAAAAGGAATAGGTACATGGTACGGTAAGTAAAACGACTCCAAAACAGTTCTAATGGCAATTTTTCTCTGTTTTGGAATATTTAGAAAAATAGAAAAAATAAGTAGCAGTCTGGGAAGGACACGAGGGTGGAGGGTGTGCTCTACCCCCCTGGGCGCGCCCCCTGCCTCGTGGGCACCTCGTGCGCTCTCCGGACTCTGTTTTCTTGCACGTTACATATTTTGGTCGGTAAAAATTCATTATATAATCTCTCGGAGGTTTTGGCTCCTATATCACGCAAATATATCTCGTCTTTGTTTCGAGCTATTTTTTTGACAGATCTAGCTCGTCATGTCGTCCTCAAGTGCCCCCAAGGACAAGTTCTTCGAGAAGGTTATCAACCCCTACCTCACGGAGGTGCTGCAACACCCTCAAACCATTGAGATGCGTGAGGGGTTGTTGCACATCCGCGATGTTGAGGGGCCAAGGAGGACCGGAAGCGTGGAAACAAGGCTCGAGGCAATGGAGCGACAAGTTTTCAGGTGCTAGGAGATGGTGGAGCGTGGACTTGACTCCAATCACACTATGATCACGGAGTTAACCAACAACCACAAGCTGGATGCCAAGGACATTGGGGAGGCCATCTTCAAGCTTCACGAGAAAATCGAGCACCTCCAAGCCCAGATCTATGACCTACAAAATCAAAACTGTGAGTATGAGTATATATTCAAGAGGATGAGTTTTGCTGCAGATTTGAGGATTCAGGAGACTCGGTCATCCTTCTATGATGGCGAGCCTATGCCTTGGAAGAGGGACGACAAGCCTACATCATCAACAACTCCACCCTCTCCACCAACAAAGAAGAATTGAGTATCTGGTATGGGCACTCCCCTTGGCAACTGCCAAGCTTGGGGGAGTGCCTTGGTATCGTATCACCATCACACTCTTGTCTTTACGGTTTTTCTTAGTTCGATCCTTTTGATAATATTTTGATCTAGTAGAATAAAAGTTTTTAGTATGATCTAGTTTTGAGTTTTGCTTTATGATCCCTCTATGTAATCGAGTCCGTGAGCTATATAATAAAGATTAGTGTTGAGTCAAGGGCTTGATTATTTTTCCATGATCTTGAGGGAATAAAATAAAAGAGAAGAAATAAAAAGAAACAAAGAGATCATATGGATCTTATGGAGAGTAATGAGCTCACATATAAAGAGTATGATGAATAAAAGTTGTTGAGAGTTGACAAACATAGTTTTGGTCATCGTTGCAATTAATAGGAAGTAATAAAGAAAGAGAGGTCCTCACATATAAATATACTATCTTGGACGTCTTTTATGATTGTTATCACTCATTAAAATATGATATGCTAAAGAGTTGCTATTGGACAAGGAAGACAACATAATGGGTTATGTTTTCTTACATCTAAGATAAATTATATTGCCATGGATCATCCAACATGGTTGAGCTTGCCTTTCCCCCTCATGCTAGCCAAATCCTTTGCACCAATTAGAGATACTACTTGTGCTTCCAAATATCCCTAAACCCAGTTTTGCCATGAGAGTCCACCATATCTACCTATGGATTGAGTAAGATCCTTCAAGTAAGTTGTCATCGGTGCAAGCAATAAAAAATGCTCTCTAAATATGTATGACTTATTAGTGTGGGAGAAAATAAGCTTTATACGATCTTGTGACATGGAAGAAATAAAAGCGACGGACTGCATAATAAAGGTTCATATCACAAGTGGCAATATAAAGTGACGTTCTTTCGCATTAAGATTTTGTGCATCCAACTATAAAAGTGCATGACAACCTCTGCTTCCCTCTGCGAAGGGCCCATCTTTTACTTTTATCTCTTACCTTACATAAGAGTCATGGTGATCCTCACCTTTCCTTTTTACATTTTATCTCTTACCTTACATAAGAGCGCATGACAACCTCTGCTTCCCTCTATGAAGGGTCTTCCTTCAATTTTATTTTCTGCTGGCATAGAGTAGGACTAATGCCCTTAAGATCATCAAGAGTATATCCAATAGCAGCATGGTGCTTCTTCAGAGTTTTCAATAATTTCTCTTCTTCTTGCTCCGAAAGGTTAGCACTAATAATAACATGATATATCTTCTTTTCATCAAGATAAGTATATTTAAGAGTATCAGGCAATGGTTTAAGCTCAAACACGGGATCACCCTTGGGTGTAGGAGGATCCCCTAGAATTTGGACAGGCAAATTGTGTTTCAAAATAGGTCCCTGTTTAAAGAATACTTCATCTATTTCCCTTCTTTCATTCATAAACATATCATTTTCATGGTCTAGCAAATATTGTTCTAAAGGATCCTTAGGAGGCACGGCAATAGAAGCAAGACCAATAATTTCATCTTTACTAGGCAATTCTTTATCATGGGGTTGTCTACGAAATTTAGCAAAATTAAAATCATGAGACATATCCCCTAAACCAACGGAAACAATATCCTTTTTGTAGCCTATCTTAGCATTAATAGTATTCAAGAAGGGTCTACCAAATATAATGGGACAAAATCATCTTGTGGGGAACCAAGAACAAGAAAATCAGCAGGATATTTAACTTTCCCACATAAGACTTCAACATCTCTAACAATCCCAACCGGTGAAATAGTATCTCTATTGGCAAGCTTAATTGTAACATCAATACCTTCTATCTCAGCAGGTGCAATATCATTCATAATTTCTTCATATAAAGAATGAGGTATTGCACTAGCACTAGCACCCATATCACATAAGCCATGATAGCAATGATCTCCTATTTTAATAGAAATAACAGGCATGCCTACAACATGTCTATGTTTATTTTTAGTTTCGGGTCTAGCAATTCTAGCAGCTTCATCACAAAAGTAAATAACATGCCCATCAATATTATCTGACAAGAGATCTTTAACCATAGCAATACTAGGTTCAACCTTAATTTGCTTGGAGGGTTTGGGTGTTCTAATGTTACTTTTGTTGACCACAGTTGAAGCTTTAGCATGATCCTTTATTCTAGTAGGGAAAGGTGGTTTCTCAATATAAGCGGTAGGAACAATAGGATCAACATTATAAGTGATAGTATTTTCTTAAACTTTAATAGGTTCAACTACTTTTACTTCAATGGGAGGATGATATTTAAGCCAGTTCTCCTTAGGGATATCAACATGAGTAGCAAAGGATTCACAAAAAGAAGCTACTATCTCAGAGTCAAGTCCATATTTAGTGCTAAATTCACGAAAAGCATCGGTATCCATAAAAGATTTAACACAATCAAACTTAGGTGTTATACCTGACTCCTTACCTTCGTCGAGTTCCCAATCTTTAGAGTTGAGTTTAATTCTTTCCAGTAAATCCCATATGAATTCAATAGTCTTCATCATAAAAGAACTAGTACAAGAAGTATCGAGCATGGAGTGATTATTGAGAGAAAGCCGAGCATAAAATTTTTGAATAATAATTTCTCTTGAGAGCTCATGATTGGGGCATGAATATAACATTGACTTAAGCCTCCCCCAAGCTTGAGCGATGCTTTCTCCTTCGTGAGGCCAAAAATTATATATATAATTACGATCATGATGAACCAGATGCATAGGATAAAACTTCTGATAAAATTCCAATTTCAATCGGTTGTAGTTCCATGATCCAATATCATCACATAGCCTAAACCATGTCAATGCCTTTCCCTTCAAAGATAAAGGGAAGACCTTCTTCTTGATAACATCCTTGGGCATACCTGCAAGCTTAAATAATCCACAAACTTCATCCACATAGATTATGTGCAAATCGGGATGCAATGTTCCATCTCCTGTAAAAGGATTAGCTAGCAGTCTCTATCATACCCGAATGAATTTCAAAATAAACATTTTTTAGTAGGTTCAGTAGGTTGAGGAGCAACTCTTTGCTCTACTAGTCGGGGTGAAGATACCCCGAACAAGCCCCTCAAAGGATTATGTTCCATGGTAACAAGTGACAGTAAATTTCAGCACACTATATAAAAATTTCCTTACCAAATTCCACCTACCAAAGGCGCTTCACTCCCCGGCAACGGCGCCAGAAAAGAGTCTATATGACCCACAAGTATAGGGGATCTATCGTAGTCCTTTCGATAAGTAAGAGTGTCGAACCCAATGAGGAGCAGAAGGAAATGATAAGCAGTTTTCAATAAGGTATTCACTGCAAGCACTGAAATTATCGGTAATAGATAGTTTTGTGATAAGGTAATTTGTAATGAGTAACAAGTAATAAAAGTAAATAAGGTGCAGCAAGATGGCCCAATCCTTTTTGTAGCAAAGGACAAGCCTGAACAAACTCTTATTAAAGGAAAGCGCTCCCGAGGAGACATGGGAATTATCGTCAAGCTAGTTTTCATCACGCTCATATGATTCGCGTTTGGTACTTTGATAATTTGATATGTGGGTGGACCGGTGCTTGGGTACTGCCCTTCCTTGGACAAGCATCCCACTTATGATTAACCCCTCTTGCAAGCATCCGCAACTACAAAATAAGTATTAAGGTAAACCTAACCATAGCATGAAACATGTGGATCCAAATCAGCCCCTTACGAAGCAATGCATAGACTAGGGTTTAAGCTTCTGTCACTCTAGCAACCCATCATCTAATTATTACTTCCCAATGCCTTCCCCTAGGCCCAAACAATGGTGAAGTGTCATGTAGTCGACGTTCACATGACACCACTAGAGGAAAGACAGCATACATCTCATCAAAATATCGAACGAATACCAAATTCACATGACTACTTATAGCAAGACTTCTCCCATGTCCTCGGGAACAAATGTAACTACTCACAAATCATATTCATTTTCATAATTAGAGGGGTATTAATATGCATAAAGGATCTGAACATATGATCTTCCACCAAGTAAACCAACTAGCATCAACTACAAGGAGTAATCAACACTACTAGCAACCCACAGGTACCATCTCAGGTTTTGGGACAAAGATTGGATACAAGAGATGAACTATGGTTTGGGATGAGATGGTGCTGGTGAAGATGTTGATGGAGATTGACCCCCTCCCAATGAGAGGATCGATGGTGATGACGATGGTGATGATTTCCCCCTCCGAGAGGGATGTTTCCCCGGCAGAACAGCTCCGCCGGAGCCCTAGATTGGTTCTGCCAAGGTTCCGCCTCGTGGCGGAGGAGTTACGTCCCGAGAGCTTGCTTTTGATTTTTTTTCCAGGGTGAAAGACTTCATATAGCCAAAGATGGGCACCGGAGGCCTGCCAGGGGGCCCACGAGGCAGGGGGCGCGCCCCCACCCTCGTGGATGGTGGGTGGCCCCCCTCTGGTGCTTCCTTCGCCCAATATTTTTTATATATTCTAAAACTGACTTCGTGGAGTTTCAGGACTTTTGGAGTTGTGCAGACTAGGTTTCTAATATTTGTTCCTTTTCCATCCCAGAATCCCAGCTGCCGGCATTCTCCCTCTTCATGTAAACCTTGTAAAATAAGAGAGAATAGGCATAAGTATTGTGACATAATGTGTAATAACAGCCCATAATGCAATAAATATCGATATAAAAGCATGATGCAAAATGGACTTATCATTGAGATACTTTGTTTTAAAATTCTAGTAAATCCAAAACTCGTCTGAAATTCATGAAACTCGCATGCTTTCATGGAATGGCACCCGACATGTTGTGGTATTTTTCATGTCCATTTTGAGACAAGGCGCACTCGAATAACAGCCAACAAAGGCATTTTGAAAAAATAGGTGCCACTTTAATATCTTAAACATTTGTATAATTCAAATCATGTGTGTTCTGTTAACCATTCACATGACGCCACATGTCTTTGTTTTAATGGCTATAGGAGGTGTCGTGTGGACAGCTACTTGACCTTGACTGAACGGGAGGTGTGCGAGTGGAGTCCGGTGCGTAGGCTGATCGAGAGGCGTGCAAGCTGTCCTCCAATGTGTGGGCTCATCGGGAAGCGTGCGAGTTGTACGCTGCACAGGCTCACTAGGAAGCGAGCCCTTTGACTTCCATGGCCGCCCGCCTTCCTCTCCATTAATGGCGCCCGAGCCACTGTTTAATACGGGCGGCCTTACTGTTCGCCTCCCATTCCCCTCCCTCCCGCGGACCTCCACCAACGCCATGGCACAGAATGATTATCTGCCACTAGTCTTCAAGTTTGGTGAAGTCGAATCTGAGCCAGAGGAGATAGAAAATAAGGAGGAATGGGGCCTCATGGACATGGCCCAGAACGAGCTGGCCGCAGCGGTTGCTGCCCCCGCTCCCGTCCCAGCTCCCATCCCCGCGCCCGCGCCAGCGACCATCCCCATAGCATTGACGGGATGGTCACTGAGCACTATCGCAGAGCTGGAAGCTGCGGGCGTCAGCGAGGTCTCCGCGGACCCGCGCGAGCTCGTGTACATGCCAGCGCCCATGCCCGTGCGCGCCCCTCCACCCACCGTGGTGCCGGCCCCCCTGCGTTTGGCTGCACCCGCCACACCTATGCCCCTGCCCGTGCGCGCCCCTCCACCCACCACGGCACCGGTCCCCGTGCATTTGGCTACACCCGCCGCGCCCGTGCCCGTGCCCCCCCTCCTCAGCAGCATGGGACGCTGCCCTCGACCGCTACCTCTCAGCGGTGCCAGTTGTCATCCTCCCGTGCCCCGCTCGTCGATTGCGCGACGACATGATGCTTGATTTACAAGTGAAGAACATTTTGTGCTGCCTTGATGACTTCAACAATAACGTCTCGGAGGACGACAACGACGGCACGGCACTCCGCCGCCGCCGAAAATAGTTTTTTGGGGTTTAATACTGTATCTCAAATTCTCGATCATAGGAATATAAATTCGAAGTGTGACTGAATGAAAGATATGGTATGAACAAACTTGCATTTTTCTCTCTTAATGTACAGACTTATCAAATGATTTTCTTTTGAAAAAAACGTCAATGGTTTTTAAATATAAAACACTCATCGCAAACGTTTTAGTTAGAACACCCGTATGCAAACCGACAACTTCCCGAGGAAGCCAAGGGAAAATGTGTCGGGCAGGATTTGTGCAGCTCTTGATCGAAAATGTTTTAGATAGAACACCTATATGCAAAGTGAGAGCTATGGTCTTCCCTCGCAGTGCAGGATTTGTGCACCCCTTCAACGCAAACGGTTGTTTTGGATGACCCGTGTGCAACCACGTAGAAACAATTGGGTAAGATTTGCATCTGTCGTTTTGGGTATGTTGCCATTTGTCAAACTGGAAAGATTGACATTTGTTTATCTAGTAACATTGCCATTTGTCAACCTTGTAACACTGCGATTTGTCAAAATATGCAGCTAAAAATCACTAACACTATCTAATTTTTGCAACTAAAATCACTAGCACTGTTCATATGGACACCACTAGTAGGCGTGAGTTGATGGACGCATATGCAAATGTACCATTGATTACATAAAACAAGTTATCAACCCACAACAACAACGAGGATACACATTGGATTATAGATCATTTCCAACAAAACATTCTAGTAAAGTAAAGTTTTTCTCACACAACAAATAACAAAGCGATGAAATGAACTTCAGCTCAACCACTCGTTGGTGTTGGAAACGCTTGCTTTGAACCAGAAGTGATTCTCTGGGAAGGGCCAGCTACTGTCAATCTCGAGACCAACGCAAGACTGATCATCCAGGCTGAAGCGGCCTATGTCAGGACCCATATTGGGATGGTAGGGAAGCATAGCAATGTCCGAGGTATAGATACAGTTGCTTCTCATAAATGGTAGTAACGTTGTGGCAACAACAGTTGGATCGCCTTTCACCATCATTGGATAGTTTTGTCCAAGGAAGAGCGAGCTTCCTCCAAGACTTTCAATACTGAACCAGGGAGAAGGTGTTGGGCTAGTAAACTAGTATCCATCCTGAATACCCTGCAACGGATGTTGGAATAGGTTCGGAGAGTGCGACCATGCTAGACAACACCTGCTTCCTTAGTAACATCAGCAGTGCCCTGTATACAGACAAGAAGAGGTGATCCATCGGAATAAGTAGCCACGCGCCACTAAGTATATGGGTCCTGCTTGTCCTCATGCTTGTGATCATCAGCATCGTCATCTCCCCCTTGGTTATAAAAATTTTCAAGTATAGGTGGTGGAATGTTCACAGGACCTTGGAAACACAAGAAGGTTAATTAGTAAAGGGAAACTAGCTAACCCACATGCATGTGGATGAAACAATTATAATTGTGGTGGAAGACAAACATACCAAAAGCATGAGGATTCCATACAAAAATAGTGCCACGAGTGGTGGCAGCAAACACAAGACCCTCGTATTGAATTGCATCACAGTACTCATCTGTGTACAAAAATTGATTTTTGAGCAATATCCATCGAGGCATGGAAATAAGGACGGCAACAAGCTTGTCGAAGATAGCAACAACTTCATAGTTCGTGTAATCCCAAGAGAGGTTGGGAACTCGACAAATTGCTATCTTCCGTAGACGACAGTCACCATGATCGTATTTGAACTTACGTAGAATACCGGTGTACTCAACCTCCGGGAGTCTGAGATTTTTGGAAGTGGAACCCGGTGACGAGTGTACACATTCACAAGTTCCCACTCGCGGTTGTACCCAATATAAACAACCCAATCCCCATTTGTGCCTGCCAAGCCTTGCCCTCAAGCGATGGCATCTTAACATCACATGTATCGTTATCAAGCGGCATCAACTTGCACAAGGCGAGGCTTCCGTCGTCCCCGCGCTAGTCAGCAGGGTCATGGTGAAGAAGATAGGGGAGATCAAACCGCTCCTGGACCCTTGGGTTGCTTGTAATGATGTTATTAGTTGAGTCGACAATGGTCTTGAACGAACATGCCATGCTAGCTGAGGTGATGACATCACACCGATCAATGAGTTCCTCCACCACGTCATCTTTCAGATTGGGGCAAGAATAATGGGGTCGTTTCCGGCCTGTTCCCTCCATTGAGAAGATGATCAAACAATGGCAGAAGGAAGGGTGAAGGCAAATGGAGGGAGGAAGAGCGTGCGATAGTAGTTCCAAATTGAGAGGGAAAGGCGAAGAGGCGGTGAACGGTTTCCATGGTACAAGAAAAGGCTAGTGGGGAGCGAACGGTTGCCACAGAGGTCACACACTGACGACAAGGCCGAGTGAACCGCATGTCGTATATCGCACACACCTTGATCTGGCTGACCATTTCTTTTGTGTTGCCTAATCACAAACAGTTCATCCGAGTGAACCGTATGTTGTACATCGCACACACCTTCATCTGGCTGCCCGTTTCTTTTGTGTTGCCTAATCACAAACAATTCATCCGAGTGAACCGTATGTTGTATATCGCACACACCTTCATCTGGCTGCCCGTTTCTTTCGTTCCTCCTCATCACAAACAGTTAATTGAACTGAACTGTATGCCTTGCATCGCACACGCAACTAAAATCCGAACCGTGTTTGATGCATCCGTAATCGCAAATGTTTTGCAGCTTTTTTGACGGGTTTTTTACACCATCGTTTGCAATTATTGCATCACACTGATACGTCTCCAACGTATCTATAATTTTTGATTGCTCCATGCTATATTATCTACTATTTTGGACATTATTGGGCTTTATTATCCACTTTTATATTATTTTTGGGACTAACCTATTAACCAGAGGCCTAGCCCAGAATTGTTGTTTTTTGCCTGTTTTAGGGTTTCGAAGAAAAGGAATATCAAACGGAGTCCAAACGGAATGAAACATTCGGGAACGTGATTTTCTCAACGAACAAGACCCGGGAGACTTGGACCCTACGTCAAGGCACAAGAGAGGAGGCCACGAGGTAGGGGGCGCGCCTGCCTACCCCAGGCGCGCCCTCCACCCTCGTGGGCCCCCTGTTGCTCCACCGACGTACTCCTTCCTCCTATATATATCCACGTACCCCCAAACGATCAAATACGGAGCCAAAACCCTAATTCCACCGCCGTAACTTTCTGTATCCACGAGATCCCATCTTGGGGCCCGTTCCGGTGCTCCACCGGAGGGGGCATCGATCACGGAGGGCTTCTACATCAACACCATAGCCCCTCCGATGAAGTGTGAGTAGTTTACCTCAGACCTACGGGTCCATAGTTAGTAGCTAGATGGCTTCTTCTCTATTTTTGGATCTCAATACAATGTTCTCCCCCTCTCTTGTGGAGATCTATTCGATGTAACCTTCTTTTTGTGGTGTGTTTGTTGAGACCGATGAATTGTGGGTTTATGATCAAGTCTATCTATGAACAATATTTGAATCTTCTCTGAATTCTTTTATGTATGATTGGTTATCTTTGCAAGTCTCTTCGAATTATCAGTTTGGTTTGGCCTACTAGATTGATCTTTCTTGCAATGGGAGAAGTGCTTAGCTTTGGGTTCAATCTTGCGGTGTCCTTTCCCAGTGACAGTAGGGGCAGCAAGGCACGTATTGTATCGTTGCCATCGAGGATAACAAGATGGGGTTTTCTTCATATTGCATGAGTTTATCCCTCTACATCACGTCATCTTTCTTAAGGTGTTACTTTGTTTTTAACTTAATACTCTAGATGCATGCTGGATAGCGGTCGATGAGTGGAGTAATAGTAGTAGATGCAGGCAGCAGTCGGTCTGCTTGTCCCGGACGTGATGCCTATATACATGATCATGCCTAGATATTCTCATAACTATGCTCAATTCTAGCAATTGCTCAATAGTAATTTGTTCACCCACCGTAGAATACTTATGCTCTCGAGAGAAGCCACTAGTGAAACCTAGTGCCCCGGGTCTATCTTTATCATATTAATCTCCTACTACTTAGTTATTTCCTTTGCTATTTACTTTGCCTTTATTTTACTTTGCATCTTTATCATAAAAATACCAAAAATATTATCTATATCATATCTATCAGATCTCACTCTCGTAAGTGGCCTTATAGGGATTGACAACCCCTATTTGCGTTGGTTGCGAGGATTTATTTGTTTTGTGCAGGTACGAGGGACTCGTGCGTAGCCTCCTACTGGATTGATACCTTGGTTCTCAAAAACTGAGGGAAATACTTACACTACTTTGCTGCATCATCCCTTCCTCTTCGGGGAAAACCAACGCAGTGCTCAAGAGGTAGCAAGAAGGATTTTTGGCACCGTTGCCAGGGAGGTTCGTGCAAGTCAAGATTTGACTCCCGACAATGAGCCATTTCTGGCGTCGTTGCTGGGGAGGTCTACCCAAAAGTCAACATACCAAGTACCCATCGCATACCCTTATCTCCCGCATTACATTATTTGCCATTTGCCTCGCGTTTTCCTCTCCCCCACTTCACCCTTGCTGTTTTATTCGCCCTCTCTCTCTCTATCCTTCCTCTCTTTCCGCTCGCCTTTCTTCCTCCATGTCTGAATCAAAAAGGTTTGGGGGTTCTCTCCAGAGTTTTAGTACTTTGGACAACCCTTCTATTCTTGCTAAGCTTATAAATAAGGATACTATGGAAAAACCTACCGGAGTTATCAATGAGAGTCTTAATAATTTTGATGAAGATGATTCTGGAATTTTTCGTTATTTACTTGATGAATATTTGAAAGACGCTTGGTATAGATTATTAAGGATCAGGGCCAGTTATGTTCCTCAATATCAAATTGAAGTTTACTTAAAAAGCTTTTATATTGCCCTTCCTTCTTCTCTTAAGCATGTCTTAGATTCTATATTTGAAGAAGGTTTTCTTGAAGGGGATGTCGTAGACACTTATGAAAAAATGAAAACTATATTTGGGCACCCCATGAATGAGGAAGTTGAATCTACATCTCTTTTGCTCTCTTACCAAAACGAATCTATTAAAGAGATAAAGGCTAGCCTAGATACAAATTTCCGTAACATACTTAATCTCTCTTCTACCATTAATAGCCATGTGCTTTATCAAAATAGAAGGATTAATTCTATAGATAGCAAGTTTGCTCTTTTCTTTCCTAATACCAAAGATGGCAATACCTAGATCTATTCTTGCTTGTTATGCCTAGCTAGGGGCGTTAAACGATAGCGCTTGTTGGGAGGCAACCTAATTTTATTTTTATTCCCTGTTTTTTTGCTAATGTTTAGTAATAAATAATTTATCTAGCCTCTTTTTTTTGTGTTTTTGTGTTTAATTAGTGTTTGTGCCAAGTAGAACCATTGGGAATACTTGGGGAAAGTCTTGTTGATCTTGCTGTAAAACACAGAAACTTTAGCGCTCACGAGAACTACTGCCATTTTTATTTGGAAAGTTATATTTAGTTAATTCTTTTTTCAGATGATTAATAGATAAATTCCTCACATCCAGCAATTTATTTTAGAATTTTTAGGGTTCCAGATCTTGCGCTAGCTTCAGATAACTACAGACTGTTCTGTTTTTGACAGATTCTGTTTTTCGTGTGTTGTTTGCTTATTTTGATGAATCTATGGCTAGTAAAATAGTTTATAAACCATACAGAAGTTGGAATAAGTAGGTATAACACCAATATAAATAAATAATTAGTTAACTACAGTACCTTGAAGTGGTCTTTTGTTTTCTTTCGCTAACGGAGCTCACGAGATTTTCTACTTTAAGTTTTGTGTTGTGAAGTTTTCAAGTTTTGGGTAAAGATTTGATGGATTATGGAACAAGGAGTGGCAAGAGACTAAGCTTGGGGATTCCCATGGCACCCCCAAGATAATCTAATGACACCTAAAAGCCAAAGCTTGGGGATGCCCCGGAAGGCATCCCCTCTTTCGTCTACTTCTATCGGTAACTTTACTTGGAGCTATATTTTTATTCGCCACATGATATGTGTTTTGCTTGGAGCGTCTTGTATGATTTGAGTCTTTACTTGATAGTTTACCACAATCATCCTTGCTGTACACACCTTTTGAGAGAGCCATACATGATTTGGAATTTGTTAGAATACTCTATGTGCTTCGCTTATATATTTTGAGTTATATAATTTTTGCTCTAGTACTTCACTTATATCTTTTAGAGCACGGTGGTGGATTTGTTTTATAGAAACTATTGATATCTCATGCTTCACATAGATTATTTTGAGAGTCTTAATAGCATGGTAATTTTCTTAAAATCCTAATATGCTAGGTATTCAAAGTTAGTAAAATTTTCTTAAGAGTGTTTTGAATACTAAGAGAAGTTGATGCTTGATGATTGTTTTGAGATATGGAGGTAATAATATCAAAGTCGTGCTAGTTGAGTAGTTGTGAAATTGAGAAATACTTGTGTTGAAGTTTGCAAGTCCCGTAGCATGCACGTATGGTAAACGTTATGCAACAAATTTGAAACATGAGGTGTTATTTGATTGTCTTCCTTATGAGTGGCGGTCGGGGACGAGCGATGGTCTTTTCCTACCAGTCTATACCCCTAGGAGCATGCGCGTAGTACCGAGGTTTTTGATGACTTGTAGATTTTTGCAATAAGTATGTGAGTTCTTTATGACTAATGTTGAGTCCATGGATTATACGCACTCTCACCCTTCCATCCTTGCTAGCCTCTTCGGTACCGTGCATTGCCCTTTCTCACATTGAGAGTTGGCGCAAACTTCGCCGGTGCATCCAAACCCCGTGATATGATACGCTCTTTCACACATAAACCTCCTTATATCTTCCAAAAAACAGCCACCATACCTACCTATTATGGCATTTCCATAGCCATTCTGAGATATATTGCCATGCAACTTTCCATCATTCCGTTCATCATGACACATTCATTATTGTCATATTGCTTAGCATGATCATGTAGTTGACATAGTATTTGTGGCAAAGCCACCGTTCATAATTCTTTCATACATGTCACTCTTGGTCCATTGCATATCCCGGTACACCACCGGAGGCATTCATATAGAGTCATCTTTTGTTCTAGTATCGAGTTGTAATCATTGAGTTGTAAATAAATAGAAGTGTGATGATCATCATTTTCTATAGCATTGTCCCAAGTGAGGATTTATTTAAAAAAAGAGAGAAAGGCCATAAAAAGAGTAAGGCCATAAAAAAGAGAGAAAGGCCATAAAAAAGAGAAGGCCCAAAAAATGAGAGAAAAAGAGAGAAGGGACAATGTTACTATCCTTTGCCACACTTGTGCTTCAAAGTAGCACCTTAATCTTCATGTTAGAGAGTCTCATGTTTTGTCACTTTCATATACTAGTGGGGATTTTTCATTATAGAACTTGGCTTGTATATTCCAAGAATGGGCCTCCTCAAGTGCCCTTGGTCTTCGTGAGCAAGCAAGTTGGATGCACACCCACTAGTTTCTTTTGTTGAGCTTTCATACATTTATAGCTCTAGTGCATTCGTTGCATGGCAATCCCTACTCCTTGCATTAACATCAATCGGTGGGCATATCCATAGCCCGTTGATTAGCCTCGTTGATGTGAGACTTTCTCCTTTTTTGTCTTCTCCACATAACCCCCCTCATTATATTCTATTCCACCCATAGTGCTATGTCCATGGCTCGCGCTCATAAATTGCGTGAAAGTTTATAGGTTTGAGATTACTAAAGTATGAAACAATTGCTTGGCTTGTCATCGGGGTTGTGCATGATGAGAGCATTCTTGTGTGACGAAAATGAAACATGACTAAACCATATGATTTTGCAGGGATGAACTTTCTTTGGCCATGTTATTTTGAGAAGACATAATTGCTTAGTTAGTATGCTTGAAGTATTATTATTTTTATGTCAATATGAACTTTTGTCTTGAATCTTTTGGATCTGAATATTCATACCACAATTAAGAAGAATTACATTAAAATTATGCCAAGTAGCACTCCACATCAAAAATTCTGCTTTTATCATTTACCTACTCGAGGACGAGCAGGAATTAAGCTTGGGGATGCTTGATACGTCTCCAACGTATCTATAATTTTTGATTGCTCCATGCTATATTATCTACTGTTTTGGACATTATTGGGCTTTATTATCCACTTTTATATTATTTTTGGGACTAACCTATTAACCGGAGGCCCAGCCCAGAATTGTTGTTTTTTTGCCTGTTTTAGGGTTTCGAAAAAAGGAATATCAAACGGAGTCCAAACGGAATGAAACCTTCGGGAACGTGATTTTCTCATCACATAAGACCCAGGAGACTTGGACCCTCTGTCAAGAAAGCCACGAGGCGGTCACGAGGGTGGAGGGCGCCCCCCCTAGGGCGCGCCCCCTGCCTCGTGGGCCCCTCGAAGCTCCACCGACGTACTTCTTCCTCCTATATATATCCACGTAACCCCAAACGATCAGAACAGGAGCCAAAAACCTAATTCCACCGCCGCAACTTTCTGTATCCACGAGATCCCATCTTGGGGCCTGTTCCGGAGCTCCGCCGGAGGGGGCATCGATCACGGAGGGCTTCTAGATCATCATCCAAGCCTCTCCGATGAAGTGTGAGTAGTTTACTTCAGACCTACGGGTCCATAGTTAGTAGCTAGATGGCTTCTTCTCTCTTTTTGGATCTCAATACAATGTTCTCCCCCTCTCTTGTGGAGATCTATTTGATGTAATCTTCTTTTTGTGGTGTGTTTGTTGAGACCGATGAATTGTGGGTTTATGATCCAGTCTATCTATGAATAATATTTGAATCTTCTCTGAATTATTTTATGTATGATTAGTTATCTTTGCAAGTCTCTTCGAATTATCAGTTTGGTTTGGCCTACTAGATTGGTTTTTCTTGCCATGGGAGAAGTGCTTAGCTTTGGGTTCGATCTTGCGGTGTCCTTTCCCAGTGACAGAAGGGGCAGCAAGGCACGTATTGTATCGTTTCCATCGAGGATAACAAGATGGGGTTTTTATCATATTGCATGAAGCTATCCCTCTACATCATGTCATCTTGCTTAAGGCGTTACTCTATTTTTAACTTAATACTCTAGATGCATGCTGGATAGCGGTTGATGAGTGGAGTAATAGTAGTAGATGCAGAATCGTTTTAGTCTACTTGTCTCGGACGTGATGCCTATATACATGATCATACCTAGATATTCTCATAACTATGCTCAATTCTGTCAATTGCTCAACAGTAATTTGTTCACCCACCGTAGAATACTTATGCTCTTGAGAGAAGCCACTAGTGAAACCTATGACCCCCGGGTCTCTTTCTCATTATATCAATCTCCATCACTTTATTATTGCTTTGCTTTTACTTTTTACTTTGCATCTCTATACCAAAAATACCAAAAATATTATTTATCATCTCTATTAGATCTCACTTTCGTAAGTAACCGTGAAGGGATTGACAACCCCTAAGCGCGTTGGTTGCATTGAGCTATTGTTTTTGTGTAGGTATGAGGGACTCGCGCGTAGCCTCCTACTGGATTGATACCTTGGTTCTCAAAAACTTAGGGAAATACTTACGCTACTTTGCTGCATCATCCTCTCCTCTTCGGGGAAATCCAACGCAGTGCTCAAGAGGTAGCACCCTCCCTCGGCGTCCCCTCCATCGCGCACATTCGTTGTTTCTCTTTAGGTCATTCACCCACGGTGTGTGTAGGCCCCCGGCTCCTTGTTTATGGCACACACCGATAGATATACCTCTCTAGCCAAGTGTGACTACCACAAACACACACTTCCCCTCTTCTCTTCTCACCGTCCATGCCCCCCTATGTCCAATACGGCTCCACGCAGGTGCACACTGCCGCCCCTCTTATCATCGATCTCATACTTGCACACTCCTCCCCCCTCGATATAGTAGGCCTCTCACACCACCTCCAAGCCGCACCCCTCTCCCCTGTCCGTCTCTCTGGACCTTTATTTGCTTCTAACACATGCATGCATGTATACCTATCGATCTCCCTGCATATAGCTAGGTCTACTATAAGTCTTTTTCCCCATGCACTGATCGACATACCTCACTAGTTATGTCTCTCCCTTTCTCCGACACACGACGATTGATCTTCCTATGTAGTTATGTCTGCTTACCACAACCATATCGTCCCCCTCGTCATCCTTGCATACCTCCCGACCCGTCTCTCACACGCACGTGCATAGACAGGCAGAGATCCCCTCTCTTATTGATATTGCACTCGTACCCTCCGTTTGTCTAGCAGGCCTCTCCCACCATTTGTGAGAAGCAACTCCACCACCAACCCTCCACACTCTACCTTTCTCTCTCTACCAACCTTATTCCTCTGCTACACATATGCATGGATGCCGATCGATCTCCCTCAATACATATCTAGGTCTCTGCTACTTCTTGAGCTTGCGTTGGTTTTTCCCTTGAAGAGGAAAGGGTGATGCAGCAAAGTAGAGATAAGTATTTCCCTCAGTTTGAGAACCAAGGTATCAATCCAGTAGGAGACAACGCACAAATCACCAATACCTGCATGATACGTCTCCAACGTATCTATAATTTACGAAGTATTCATATTGTTATTTTATCATTCTTGGATGTTTTACAATCATTGTATAGCAACTTTATATCTTTTTTTAAACTAACCTATTGACCCAGTGCCTAGTGCCAGTTGTTGTTTTTTTGCTTGTTTTTTACATCGCAGAAAATTAATATTAAGCGGAGTCCAAACACCACGAAACTTTTTGTGGATTTTTATGGGCCAGAAGACTCCCGATAGGCCAGAGCTGCACCTGGGGGGTGCCCCGAGGGGGACACAACCCACCAGGGCACGCTAGGGCCCCCTGGCACACCCAGGTGGGTTGTGCCCACCTCGGTGGCCTCCTGCACCCCTTCTTTGCACTATAAATTCCCAAATATTCCGAAACCCCTCGGGGTTAACCTAGATCATAAATTCCGCTGCCACAGGGCTCTGTAGCCACCAAAAACCAATCTAGACCCGTTCCGGCACCCTGCTGGAGGGGGGAATCATCTTCGGTGGCCATCTTCATCATCCCGGTGACCACCATGATGAGGAGGGAGTAGTCCACCCTCGGGGCTGAGGGTTTGTACCAGTAGCTATGTGTTTAATCTCTCTTTCTCGTGATCTATATCACGGGCTTTGTTAATATAGTCGGATCATATGATGTTTCTCCCTCTATACTCTTGTTGTGATGAATTGAGTTTTCCCTTTGAGATCTCGTCGTTATCGGATTGAATACTTTTATGGATTTGAGAACACTTGATATATGTCTTGCAATTGAATACTCGTGGTGACAATGGGGTATCGTATTGATTCACTTGATATATGTTTTGGCACTCAACTTGCGGATTTCCCGCCGTGACATTAGGGTAATCTATGCATAGGGGTTGATGCACGTTCTTGTCCTTGTTTCTCCAGTAGAAATCTTGGGGCACTCTTTGTAGTTCTCTTTCTGGATTGAGTATTATGAATATGAATATGCTTTGGTGTTATTCTAGCTAGTATGAACTCTAGGATAGATCGAATGGAAAAAATAGCTTTGCGTTATTTTAGTACGAACTCTTGAATAGATCGATCAGAAAGAATAGCTACAAACAATTCCTATCTTTTGTTCTCCGCTAATAGGAACTCGGGAGTGATTCTTCATTACACTTTGAGGGATAATCATATGATCCAACTATGTTAGCATTGTTGAGAGATTGCACTAGTGAAAGTACGGACCCTAGGCCTTGTTTTTAAGCATTGAAACACCGTTTTTGTGCCCGTTTACTATTTGCTACCTTGCTGTTTTTATAATTTCATATTACAAAAACCAATATCTACTATCCATATTACACTTTTATCACCATCTCTTCGCCGAACTAGTGCACCTATACAATTTACCATTGTATTGGGTGTGTTGGGGACACAAGAGACTCTTTGTTATTTGGTTGCAGGGTCGTTTGAGAGAGACCATCTTCATTCTACACCTCTCACGGATTAATAAACTTTAGGTCATCCACTTGAGGCAAAATTGCTACTGTCCTACAAAACTCTGCGCTTGGAGGCCCAACACGTGTCTACAAGAATAAAGTTGCGTAGTAGACATCACTGCACAAACAATCAAACAACTTGCACCCAATGCGATAAAGGGGTTGTCAATCCCTTCATGGTTACTTGCAAAAGTGAGATCTAATAGAGATAGATAAACGGTAAAGTAAATAATTTTGCTATTTTTGGTCTATATATCGGAAAGTAAAAGATTGCAAAAATAGTAGGTTGGAAACTAAAATTGTAGATCGGAAACTTGTATGATGGAAAATAGACCCGGGGGCCATAGGTTTCACTAGAGGCTTCTCTCAAGATAGCAAATAATATGGTGGGTGACTGTCGAGCAATTGATAGAAAAGCGCAAAGTTATGACATGTCTACGGCAATGATCATGAATATAGGCATCACGTCCGTGTCAAGTAGACCGAAACAATTTTGCATCTACTACTATTACTCCACACATCGACCGACTCCTGCCTGTATCTAGAGTATTAAGTTCATGAAGAACAGAGTAACGCATTAAGTAAGATGACATGATGTAGAGGAATTAACTCAAGCAATATGATGAAAACCCCATCTTTTTGTCCTCGATGGCGACAATACAATACGTGCCTTGCTGCCCCTACTGTCACTGGAAAGGACACCGCAAGATTGAACCCAAAGCTAAGCACTTCTCCCATTGCAAGAAAAACCAATCTAGTTGGCCAAACCAAACCGATAGTTCGAAGAGAATTACAAAGATATCAAATCATGCATAAAAGAATTCAGCAAAGATTCAAATAATATTCATAGATAAGCTGATCATAAATCCACAATTCATCGGATCTCGGCAAACACACCACAAAAAGTATTACATCAGATAGATCTCCAAGAACATCGAGGAGACATGGTATTGAGAATCAAAGAGAGAGAGAGAGAGAAGAAGCCATCTAGCTACTAGCTATGGAGCCGTAGGTCTAAGGTAAACTACTCACGCTTCATCGGAAGGGCAATAGAGTTGATGTAGAAGCCATCCGTGATCAAATCCCCCTCTGGCAGGGTGCCGGAAAATGTCCCTAGATGGGATCTCACAGGTACAGAAGGTTGCGGCAGTGGAAAAGTCTTTTCGTGGATGCCTCTAGTGGTTTGGGGATATTTTGGGAATATATAGGCGAAAGAATTAGGCCAGGAGGGTCACGAGGGGGGCACAAGGATGGGGGGCGCGCCCTCCCCCCCCAGGCGTGCCCTCCATCCTTGTGGCTACCTCGTGGCTCCTCCGACTTCATCTCCAAGTCTCCTGGTTGTCTTTTGGTCCAAGAAAATCATCGCAAAGGTTTCATTCCGTTTGGACTCCGTTTGGTATTCCTTTTCTGCGAAACTCAAAAACAAGGAAAAACAGAAACTGGCATTGGGCTTTAGGTTAATAGGTTAGTTCCAAAAATAATATAAAATAGCATATTCATGCATATAAAACTTCCAAAATAGATAATATAATAGCATGGAACAATCAAAAATTATAGATACGTTGGAGATGTATCAAGCATCCCCAAGCTTAATTCCCGCTCGTCCTCGAGTAGGTAAATGATAAAAACCAAATTTTTGATGTGGAATGCTACCTAACATATTTATCCATGTAATTTTATTTATTGTGGCACGAATGTTCAAATCCATAAGATTCAAAACAAAAGTTTAATATTGACATAAAAACAATAATACTTCAAGCATACTAATAAGGCAATTATGTCTTCTCAAAATAACATGGCCAAAGAAAGCTTATCCCTACAAAATCATATAGTCTGGCTATGCTCCATCTTCATCACACAAAATATTCAAATCATGCACAACCCCGATGACAAGCCAAGCAATTGTTTCATACTTCTGACATTCTCAAACTTTCATGCGATACATGAGTGTGAGCCATGGACATAGCACTATAGGTGGAATAGAATATGGTGGTTGTGGAGAAGACAAAAAGATGAAGATAGTCTCACATCAACTAGGCATATCAACGGGCTATGGAGATGCCCATCAATAGATATCAATGTGAGTGAGTATGGATTGTCATGCAACGGATGCACTAGAGCTATAAGTTTATGAAAGCTCAAAAAGAAAACTAAGTGGGTGTGCATCCAACTTGCTTGCTCATGAAGACCTTGGGCAATTTGAGGAAGCCCATCATTTCAATATACAAGCCAAGTTCTATAAGGAAAAATTCCCACTAGCATATGAAAATGACAACATAGGAGACTCTCTATCATGAAGATCATGGTGCTACTTTGAAGCACAAGTGTGGAAAAGGTTAGTAACATTGCCCCTTCTCTCTTTTTCTCTCATTTCTTTTTTATTCTCCTTTCTCCTTTTTTTGGAGACTCTTTTCTCTCTTTTTTGCAGACTCTTTTGGCCTCTTATTTTTTATTTCCTCACATGGGACAATGTTCTAATAATGACATCACACTTCTATTTACTTACAACTCAAGAATTACAACTCGATACTAAAACAAAATATGACTATATATGAATGCCTCCGGCGGTGTACCGGGATGTGCAATGACTCAAGAGTGACATGTATATAAAATGATGAAAGGTGGCTTTGCCACAAATACGATGTCAACTACATGATCATGCAAAGCAATATGATAATGATGGAACATGTCATAATAAACGGAACGGTGGAAAGTTGCATGGCAATATATCTCAGAATGGCTATGGAAATGACATAATAGGTAGGTATGGTGGCCGTTTTGAGGAAGGTATATGGTGGGTTGAAGGTACCGGCGAAAGTTGCGCGGCACTATAGAGGCTAGCAATGGTGGAAAGGTGAGAGTGCGTATAATCCATGGACTCAACATTAGTCATAAAGAACTCACATACTTATTGCAAAAATCTATTAGTCGTCGAAACAAAGTACTACACGCATGCTCCTAGGGGATAGATTGGTAGGAAAAGACCATCGCTCGTCCCCGACCGCCACTCATAAGGAAGACAATCAAAAAAATATCTCATGCTCCAACTTCGTTACATAATGGTTCACCATATGTGCATGCTACGGGACTCACAAACCTTAACACAAGTATTTCTCAAAATCACAATTACTCACTAGCATGACTCTAATATCACCATTTTCTATATATCTCAAAACAATCATAAGGAATCAAACTTCTCATAGTATTCAATGCACTTTATATGAAAGTTTTTATTATATCCCTCTTGGATGCCTATCATATTAGGACTAAATTTATAACCAAAGAAAATTACCATGTTGTTTAAAGACTCTCAGGATAATATAAGTGAAGCATGGGAGTTCAATAATTTCTATAAAATAAAACCACCGCCGTGCTCTAAAAATATATAAGTGAAGCACTAGAGCAAAATTGCCTAGCTTAAAAGATATAAGTGAAGCACATAGAGTATTCTAATAAATCATGATTCATGGGTGTCCCTCTCAAAAGGTGTGTACAGCAAGGATGATTGTGGCAAACTAAAAATCAAATACTCAAATCATACAAGACGCTCCAAGCAAACCACATATCATGTGGTGAATAAAAATATAGCCTCCAGTAAAGTTACCGATAGACAAAGACGAAAGAGGGGATGCCTTCCGGGGCATCCCCAAGCTTAGGCTCTTGGTTGTCCTTGAATATTACCTTGGGGGTGCCTTGGTCATCCCCAAGCTTAGGCTCTTGCCACTCCTTATTCCATAGTCCATCAAATCCTTACACAAAACTTGAAAACTTCACAACACAAAACTCAACAGAAAATCTCATAATCTCCATTAGTATAAGAAAATAAATGACCACTTTAGGTACTATTGTGAACTCATTCTTTATTATATTGGTGCAATATATATTGTATTCAAACTTCTCCATGGTTCATATACCCCCTGATACTACCCATAGATTCATCAAAATAAGCACACAACACATAGAGAATAGAATCTGTCAAAAACAGAACAGTTTGTAGCAATCTATAACTTTCAAATACTTCTGTAACTCCAAAAATTCTGAAAAATAAGGGCAACCTAAGAAATTTGTTTATTAATCTTCTGCAGAAAGAATCAGTATTATATCACGCTTCTGCTAAAAATGAGAATTGTTTTCCTGAGCGCAAAAGTTTCTGTTTTTCAGCAAGATCAAATCAACTATCACTGTAAGCCATTCTAAAGGTCTTACCTGGAAAAATAATAATTAAAACACAAAACCACATCTAATCAGAGGCTAGATAAAATATTTATTGCAAAATAGGAATGAAAAAATATTGGGTTATCTCCATTGGGTTGTTTTTCAGCAAGATTTCAATGATGCTCACGGATATGTCTCGAACGTATCTACAATCATTTTATAGTCATATTATATCATTTTTTGGTACTAACCTATTGACATAGTGCCAAGTGTCAGTTGCTTTTTTCTGCTTGTTTTTTATATCGCAGGAAATCTATACCAAACGGAGTCCAAACACAGCAAAAATTTTTGTGGAATTTTTATGGACCAAAAGACATCCAATGGGCTAGAGAAGTACCTGGGGGTGCCCCGAGGGGGGCACAACCGACCAGGGCACACCCAGGTGGGTTGTGCCCACCTTGGTGGCCTCCCGCACCGCCTCTTTGCTCTATAAATACCCCAATATTGCAGAAACCCTAAGGGAGTCGACAAAAATCAATTCCAGCCGCCGCAAGTTCCAGAACCACCAGATCTAATCTAGAGACCATCACGGAGGGGTTCATCATGTTCATTGGTGCCTCTCCAATGATGCATGAGTAGTTCATTGTATACCTACAAGTCCGTAGTTAGTAGCTAGATGGCTTCCTCTCTCTCTCTTTTGATTCACAATACAATGGTCTCTTGGAGATCCATATGATGTAACTCTTTTTGCGGTGTGTTTGTTGGGATTCGATGAACTTTGAGTTTATGATCAGATCTATCTTTTTATCCATGAAAGTTATTTGAGTCTTCTTTGATCTCTTATATGCATGATTACTTATAGCCTCATATTTCTTCTATGATATTTGGGTTTTGTTTGGCCAACTTGATCTATTTATCTTGCAATGGGAAGAGGTGCTTTGTGAGGGTTCGATCTTACGGTGCTTGATCCCAGTGACAGAAGGGGAACCGACATGTATGTATCGTTGCTATTAGGGATAACAAGATGGGGTCTATTTCTACATAAATAGATCTTGTCTACATCATGTCACCGTTCTTATTGCATTACCCCATTTCTCCATGAACTTAATACACTAGATGCATGCTGGATAGTGGTCGATGTGTGGAGTAATAGTAGTAGATGCAGGCAAGAGTCAGTTTACTAATCTTGGACGTGATGCCTATATAATGATCATTGCCTGGATATCGTCATGATTATTCGAAGTTCTATCAATTGCCCTGTTGGCGAACGTAGTAATTTCAAAATTTTCCTATGCACACGCAAGATCATGGTGATGCATAGCAACGAGAGGGGAGAGTGTGATCTACATACCCTCAGAGACCGACAGCGGAAGCGTTATGACAACGCGGTTGATGTAGTCGTACGTCTTCACGGCCTGACCGATCAAGCACCGAAACTACGGCACCTCCGAGTTCTAGCACACGTTCAGCTCGATGACGATCCCCGGACTCCGATCCAGCAAAGTGTCGGGGAAGAGTTCCGTCAGCACGACGGCGTGGTGACGATCTTGATGTTCTACTGTCGCAGGGCTTCGCCTAAGCACCACTACAATATTATCGAGGACTATGGTGGAAGGGGGCACCGCACACGGCTAAGAGAACGATCTTAGAGATCAACTTGTGTGTCTAGGGGTGCCCCCTGCCCCCGTCTATAAAGGAGCCAAGGGGGGTGCGGCCGGCCCTAGGAGGAGGCGCGCAGGAGGAGTCCTACTCCTATCGGGAGTAGGACTCCCCCCCCTTTCCCTAGTTGGATTAGGACTTGGGGAAGAAGGAAGAGAGGGAAGAAAGGAAAGGGGGGGCGTCGCCCCCCTTCCTTGTCCAATTCGGACTTGGGGGGGAGGGGCGCGCGGCAGCCCCTAGGCCTCCTCTCCTCTTCCTCCACTAGGCCCATTAAGGCCCATTAGGTTACCGGGGGGGTTCCGGTAACCTCCCGGTACTCCGGTAAAATGCCGATTTCACCCGAAACACTTCTGATGTCCAAACATAGGCTTCCAATATATCAATCTTTATGTCTCGACCATTTCGAGACTCCTCGTCATGTCCGTGATCACATCCGGGACTCCGAACTAACTTCGGTACATCAAAATATATAAACTCATAATGAAACTGTCATCGTAACGTTAAGCGTGCGGACCCTACGGGTTCGAGAACAATGTAGACATGACCGAGACATGTCTCCGGTCAATAACCAATAGCGGAACCTGGATGCTCATATTGGCTCCCACATATTCTACGAAGATCTTTTATCGGTCAGACCGCATAACAACATACTTTGTTCCCTTTGTCATCGGTATGTTACTTGCCCGAGATTCGATCGTCGGTATCTCAATACCTAGTTCAATCTCATTACCAGCAAGTCTCTTTACTCGTTTCGTAATACATCATCTCACAACTAACTCATTAGTTGCAATGCTTGCAAGGCTTATGTGATGTGCATTACCGAGAGGGCCCAGAGATACCTCTCCGACAATCGGAGTGACAAATCCTAATCTCGAAATATGCCAACCCAACATGTACCTTTGGAGACACCTGTAGAGCTCATTTATAATCACCCAGTTGCGTTGTGACGTCTGGTAGCACACAAAGTGTTCCTCCGGCAAACGGGAGTTGCATAATCTCATAGTCATAGGAACATGTATAAGTCATGAAGAAAGCAATAGCAACATACTAAACGATCGGGTGCTAAGCTAATGGAATGGGTCATGTTAATCACATCATTCTCCTAATAATGTGATCCCGTTAATCAAATGACAACACATGTCTATGGTTAGGAAACATAACCATCTTTGATTAACGAGCTAGTCAAGTAGAGGCATACTAGTGACGTTTAGTTTGTCTATGTATTCACACAAGTATTATGTTTCCGGATAATACAATTCTAGCATGAACAATAAACATTTATCATGATATAAGGAAATAAAATAATAACTTTATTATTGCCTCTAGGGCATATTTCCTTCAGTCTCCCACTTGCACTAGAGTCAATAATCTAGATTACACAGTAATCATTCTAACACCCATGGAGCTTTGGTGCTGATCATGTTTTGCTTGTGGAAGAGGCTTAGTCAATGGGTCTGCTACATTCAGATCCGTATGTATCTTGCAAATCTCTATGTCTCCCACCTGGACTAGATCCCGGATGGAATTGAAGCGTCTCTTGATGTGCTTGGTTCTCTTGTGAAATCTGGATTCCTTTGCCAAGGCAATTACACCAGTATTGTCACAAAAGATTTTCATTGGACCCGATGCACTAGGTATGACACCTAGATCGGATATGAACTCCTTCATCCAGACTCCTTCGTTTGCTGCTTCCGAAGCAGCTATGTACTCCGCTTCACATGTAGATCCCGCCACAACGCTTTGTTTAGAACTGCACCAACTGACAGCTCCACTGTTTAATGTAAACACGTATCCGGTTTGCGATTTAGAATCGTCCGGATTAGTGTCAAAGCTTGCATCAACGTAACCATTTACGATGAGCTCTTTGTCACCTCCATATATGAGAAACATATCCTTAGTCCTTTTCGGGTATTTCAGGATGTTCTTGACCACTGTCCAGTGATCCACTCCTGGATTACTTTGGTACCTCCCTGCTAGACTTATAGCAAGACACACATCAGGTCTGGTATACAGCATTGCATACATGATAGAGCCTATGGCTGAAGCATAGGGAACATCTTTCATTTTGTCTCTATCTTCTGCATTGGTCAGGCATTGAGTCTTACTCAATTTCACACCTTGTAACACAGGCAAGAATCCTTTCTTTGCTTGATCCATTTTGAACTTCTTCAAAACTTTGTCAAGCTATGTGCTTTGTGAAAGTCCAATTAAGCGTCTTGATCTATCTCTATAGATCTTAATGCCCAATATGTAAGCAGCTTCACCGAGGTCTTTCATTGAAAAACTCTTATTCAAGTATCCCTTTATGCTATCCAGAAATTCTATATCATTTCCGATTAGTAATATGTCATCTACATATAATATCAGAAACGCTACAGAGCTCCCACTCACTTTCTTGTAAATACAGGCTTCTCCAAAAGTCTGTAACCAAATGCTTTGATCACACTATCAAAGCATTTATTCCAACTCCGAGATGCTTGCACCAGTCCATAAATGGATCGCTGGAGCTTGCACACTTTGTTAGCTCCCTTTGGATCGACAAAACCTTCCGGCTGCATCATATACAACTCTTCTTCCAGAAATCCATTCAGGAATGCAGTTTTGACATCCATCTGCCAAATTTCATAATCATAAAATGCGGCAATTGCTAACATGATTCGGACAGACTTAAGCATCGCTACGGGTGAGAAGATCTCATCGTAGTCAATCCCTTGAACTTGTCGAAAACCTTTTGCGACAAGTCGAGCTTTGTAGACAGTAACATTACCGTTAGCGTCAGTCTTCTTCTTGAAGATCCATTTATTCTCAATTGCTTGCCGATCTTTTGGCAAGTCAACCAAAGTCCACACTTTGTTCTCATACATGGATCCCATCTCAGATTTCATGGCTTCAAGCCATTTTGCGGAATCTGGGCTCACCATCGCTTCTCCATAGTTCGTAGGTTCATCATGATCTAGTAGCATGACTTCCAGAACAGGATTACCGTACCACTCTGGTGCGGATCTTACTCTGGTTGATCTACGAGGTTCAGTAGTATCTTGTTCTGAAGTTTCATGATCATCATCATTAGCTTCCTCACTAATTGGTGTAGGTGTCACAGAAACCGGTTTCTGTGATGTACTACTTTCCAATAAGGGAGCAGGTACAGTTACCTCATCAAGTTCTATTTTCCTCCCACTCACTTCTTTCGAGAGAAACTCCTTCTCTAGAAAGTTTCCGAATTTAGCAACAAAAGTCTTGCCTTCGGATCTGTGATAGAAGGTGTATCCAATAGTTTCCTTTGGATATCCTATGAAGACACATTTCTCCGATTTGGGTTCGAGCTTATCAGGTTGAAGCTTTTTCACATAAGCATCGCAGCCCCAAACTTTCAAAAACGACAACATTGGTTTCTTGCCAAACCACAGTTCATAAGGCGTCGTCTCAACGGATTTTGATGGTGCCCTATTTAACGTGAATGCGGCCGTCTCTAAAGCATAACCCCAAAACGATAGCGGTAAATCAGTAAGAGACATCATAGATCGCACCATATCTAGTAAAGTACGATTACGACGTTCGGACACACCATTACGCTGTGGTGTTCCGGGTGGCGTGAGTTGTGAAACTATTCCGCATTGTTTCAAATGTACACCAAACTCGTAACTCAAATATTCTCCTCCACGATCAGATCGTAGGAATTTTATTTTCTTGTTACGATGATTTTCAACTTCACTCTAAAATTCTTTGAACTTCTCAAATGTTTCAGACTTATGTTTCATTAAGTAGATATACCCATATCTGCTTAAGTCATCTGTGAAGGTGAGAAAATAACGATATCCTCCACGAGCCTCAACATTCATCGGACCACATACATCTGTATGTATGATTTCCAACAAATCTGATGCTCTCTCCATAGTACCGGAGAATGGTGTTTTTGTCATCTTACCCATAAGGCACGGTTCGCAAGTACCAAGTGATTCATAATCAAGTGGTTCCAAAAGTCCATCAGTATGGAGTTTCTTCATGCGCTTTATACCGATATGACCTAAACGGCAGTGCCACAAATAAGTTGCACTATCATTATCAACTCTGCATCTTTTGGCTTCAACATTATGAATGTGTGTGTCACTACTATCGAGATTTAATAAGAATAGACCATTCTTCATGGGTGCATGACCATAAAAGATTTTACTCATATAAATAGAACAACCATTATTCTCTGATTTAAATGAATAACCGTCTCACATCAAACAAGATCCAGATATAATGTTCATGCTCAACGCTGGCACCAAATAGCAATTATTTAGGTCTAATACTAATCCCGAAGGTAGATGTAGAGGTAGCGTGCCGACCGCGATCACATCGACTTTGGAACCATTTCCCACGCGCATCGTCACCTCGTCCTTAGCCAATCTTCGCTTAATCCGTAGTCCCTGTTTCGAGTTGCAAATGTTAGCAACAGAACCAGTATCAAATACCCAGGTGCTACTGCGAGTATTAGTAAGGTACACATCAATAACATGTATATCACATATACCTTTGTTCACCTTGCCATCCTTCTTATCCGCCAAATACTTGGGGCAGTTCCGCTTCCAGTGACCAGTCTGCTTGCAGTAGAAGCACTCAGTTTCAGGCTTAGGTCCAGATTTGGGTTTCTTCTCTTGAGCAGCAACTTGCTTGCTGTTCTTTTTGAAGTTCCCCTTCTTCTTCCTTTTCCCTTTTTCTTGAAACTAGTGGTCTTGTTGACCATCAACACTTGATGCTCCTTCTTGATTTCTACCTCCGCAGCTTTTAGCATTGCGAAGAGCTTGGGAATAGTCTTATTCATCCCTTGCATATTATAGTTCATCACGAAGCTCTTGTAGCTAGGTGGCAGTGATTGGAGAATTCTGTCAATGACGCAATCATCTGGAAGATTAACGCCCAATTGAATCAAGTGATTATTATACCCAGACATTTTGAGTATATGCTCACTGACAGAACTGTTCTCCTCCATCTTGCAGCTATAGAACTTATTGGAGACTTCATATCTCTCAATCCGGGCATTTGCTTGAAATATTAACTTCAACTCCTGGAACATCTCATATGCTCCATGACGTTCAAAACGTTGTTGAAGTCCCGATTCTAAGCCGTAAAGCATGGCACACTGAACTATCGAGTAGTCATCAGCTTTGCTCTGCCAGATGTTCATAACATCTGGTGTTGCTCCAGCAGCAGGCCTGGCACCCAGCGGTGCTTCCAGGACGTAATTCTTATGAGCAGCAATGAGGATAATCCTCAAGTTGCGGACCCAGTCCGTGTAATTGCTACCATCATCTTTCAACTTTGCTTTCTCAAGGAACGCATTAAAATTCAATGGAACAACAGCACGGGCCATCTATCTACAATCAAACATAAACAAGCAAGATACTATCAGGTACTAAGTTCATGATAAATTTAAGTTCAATTAATCATATTACTAAAGAACTCCCACTTAGATAGACATCCCTCTAATCCTCTAAGTGATCACGTGATCCAAATCAACTAAACCATGTCCGATCATCACGTGAGATGGAGTAGTTTCATTGGTGAACATCACTATGTTGATCATATCTACTATATGATTCATGCTCGACCTTTCGGTCTCCATGTTCCGAGGCCATATCTGTATATGCTTGGCTCGTCAAGTATAACCTGAGTATTCCGCGTGTGCAACTGTTTTGCACCCGTTGTATTTGAATGTAGAGCCTATCACACCCGATCATCATGTGGTGTCTTGTGACACCCGGATAATTAAGCTACAGTAAACCTCCGATAATGGTGCCATGTCATCACCTTTTTGCTAAGCCAAATGCCACTTGGTCAAAATTTCAGTCAAACTCATTTAAAATAAAGTAAAAGAAAATGTTTATTTAAACGGCAAAATAAAAATGCTCGTAGTGTTGCAAATATTCACTAACAAATTGTCTTAAAGACATCCACATCAAATTGTTTTTTATGCCCTTGATACATTAGAAGGTGAACCAGCAGCTATTATTTGAGCCAATTAATTTAAACAAATAGTTTTACTTTTGAAAATAATTTGAGACTTGGTGTACAAGTTGAAAACACTTCGTACTAATTATGTGCCAAGTTTCAACTCAAACAAAAATCCTTTGCTATTTTAATTAAATGCATAACTGAGGCAAAAAAACCAAAAGGCCACTAGTGGGCCTTGTGGCCCAGCTGGCCATTCAGTTAGTCGGCCAGGCCGGCCCATTCCCCCGCACGCCCCACCTGACCTATATGGCCCCCTCACCCAGTAACCTAACCGAACCCCTCTCCCCCCACGATCCCCACAACCCCCCCTCTCCTGGATCTGGATCATGGCCCGGCGCGCCCCGACCCTGTCGCCTCGTCCCTGTGCCCCGTCGCCGGTGTCGCCCGTCTCCGCTGTCGCCTCCCCGTCTACCTCCCCGAACCCCGCTGCCCTTGTCCCTACATCTCGTGGTGAGGCCCGGCCTCTTCCCCTGTTGCGTCGCTCCCGCTCCTTGCGACCACCACCGCACCACCGCGCTCACCTCGCCTCCGTTGCCGCCGCTTCACCTCGCCCGTGGTCATGTCCGCATCATAGGCCACTGGCCCTGCCCTGGCCACCACTCCCCGCGGCCACCCCTCTGCACGCCCCACTGCAGTTCCCTGCATCTGCCCCACGGTCACCGCACCGCCCGCTCGCACCTGGCCGCCGGCCGTGCCATCGCGCTCGCCAACGCCGCCCAGCTCACGCCCGACGCGCCCCACGAGCACCCTGCCCGCGGCGCGCACCGCCGCCCCTGACCGCGTCCACCGCTGCTGCTCCTGCATCCCTCCGCTGGCCCCCGCCCGCTGTTCCGCTCCACCGCACTACTACGCCTGCGCTCACTGCGCTCGGTCGCATCCTAGGCAGCGCGCGCGTCCTCGCCCGCGACCCTGGCCGCCCCGCCCCGCGCCCTGCATCCGCCGGCGCCCAGCCTCGCCGCCAGCTGCGCCCGCCTCGCTCGCCGCACGCACCTACAGCCGCTGCGGCCGTGCTCGCTACTGCCCTCGTGCTCGCCCCGCCGCCCTTGGCCATGCGCGTCACTACCAATGCCCGCGCGCGCCACCCTCCCTAACCCGCGTCTGCTAGCGCCAGCCGCCGCTGCTCCCTGGCCGGTCGGCCGTTCCATGGCTCGGCCATGGCCACGCCCGAGGGCGTGCGTGCGTCCATGCCCCTCCGAGGCCGCCGGGTGAGAAACTGCTAGCGGGCCTGCCCCCAATTAGTTTAGGGACTAACCCCCATCGGTGTTAAACCCCTCCTAATTAGTCTATGACAAACGGGGCCCAGCCCAGAACGTTTTTATAAAAAAATGAATTAATAAATAATAATTAAAAACAATTAATTAATTAAGTAAATAATTAACTTAATTAATTTTGATTAAATTAACTAATTATAATTATTTAACCTAAACCCTAATTAACATAACATTGTATGACACGTAGGTCCCACTGGACCCACAGATCAGTTTTGACCTAGTCAACTGCACTGTTGGCTGCCGATGTCATGCTGACGTCATGATGACGACAACATGCACTATTCTGGATAATGTTGATTTAAAACAATTAAATAAATACTAAAAATGATTAAATCTTTTAAAATTAATATAAAATAAACCGTAGCTCGGATGGAAAAACTTTGTACATGAAAGTTGCTCAGAACGACAAGACAAATCTGGATACGCAACCTGTTCGTCCGCCACGCATCCCTAGCATAGCAAACATGCAACTTTTCCCTCCGGTTCATTTGTCCAAAAACGCAAAACACCGGGAATACTTTCCCGGATGTTTTCCCCCTTCACCGGTACTACCTCGTACCGCGTTAGGGCACACCTAGCATCACGCTTTGTCATGTCATGCATCGTCATGCATTTGTTTGCGTTAAATTTATTGTTTCTTCCCCCCTTCTCTCGCTAGACACCGAGACCGACGCCGCTGCTACCCAGTACGACTACGGTGTTGACGACCCCTCTCTCTTGCCAGAGCAACCAGGCAAGCCCTCCCCTTGATCACCAGATATCGCCTACTCTCCTCTCTACTGCTTTCCGTTAATCCTATTCTGACGCATAGCCTGTCATTGTTGCTACAACTGTTGATACCTTACCTGCAATCCTACATGCTTAGTATAGGATGCTAGTTTATCATCAGTGGCCCTACATTCTTGTCCGTCTGCCATGCTATACTATCGGGCTGTGATCACTTCGGGAGGTGATCACGGGTATATACTATATACTTTATATACATGACACAGGTGGAGACTAAAGTCGGGTCAGCTCGTTGAGTACCCGCAAGTGATTCTGATGAGGGCGCTGAAAGGACAGGTGGCTCCATCCCGGTAGAGGTGGGCCTGGGTTCCTGATAGCCCCCGACTGTTACTTTGTGGCGGAGCAACAGGGCAGGTTGAGACCACCTAGGAGAGAGGTGGGCCTGGCCCTGATCGGCGTTCGCGGTTATTTCAAGATAACACGTTTAATGAGATCTTGGTATTTGATCTGAGTCTGGCCACTGGCCTATACGCACTAACCATCTACGCGGGGACAGTTATGGGCAGTCGACGTCGTGGTATCAGCCGAAGCCTTCGTGACGTCAGCGACTGAGCGGCGCGCGCCGGGTTGGACCGTGTAACGCAACTTCCTTTGTAATGGAGGTTGCTAGGTCTGCTCTCCGGCCGCGTTCACAACGTGTAGGTGTGCAAAGGGCGATGGGCCCAGACCCCTGCGCCATAGGGTTTAGACCGGCGTGCTGACCTCTCTGTTGTGCCTAGGTAGGGCTGCGACGTGTTGATCTTCCGAGGCCGGGCATGACCCAGGAAAGTGTGTCCGGCCAAATGGGATCGAGCGTGTTGGGTTATGTGGTGCACCCCTGCAGGGAAGTTAATCTATTCGAATAGCCGTGATCTTCGGTAACAGGACGACTTGGAGTTGTACCTTGACCTTATGACAACTAGAACCGGATACTTAATAAAACACACCCTTCCAAGTGCCAGATACAACCGGTGATCGCTCTCTAACAGGGCGACGAGGAGAGGATCGCCGGGTAGGATTATGCTATGCGATGCTACTTGGAGGACTTCAGTCTACTCTCTTCTACATGCTGCAAGACGGGGGCTGCCAGAATCGTAGTCTTCGATAGGACTAGCTATCCCCCTCTTATTCCGGCATTCTGCAGTTCAGTCCACATATGATACCCTTATTCCATTTGATACCAATGCATACATATGTAGTGTAGCTCCTTGCTTGCGAGTACTTTGGATGAGTACTCACGGTTGCTTTGCTCCCTCTTTTCCCCCTTTCTATACTCGATTGCTGCAACTAGATGTTGGAGCCCAGGAGCCAGACGCCACCGTCGACTACTACTACTACTACTCGGGAGGTGCCTACTACTACTACGTGCGGCCCGCTGAGGACGACTAGGAGTACTTAGGAGGATCCCAGGCAGGAGGCCTGCGCCTCTTTCGATCTGTATCCCAGTTTGTGCTAGTCTTCTTAAGGCAAACTTGTTTAACTTATGTCTGTACTCAGATATTGTTGCTTCCGCTGACTCGTCTATGATCGAGCACTTGTATTCGAGCCCTCGAGGCCCCTGGCTTGTATTATGATGCTTGTATGACTTATTTATGTTTTAGAGTTGTGTTGTGATATCTTCCCGTGAGCCCCTGATCTTGATCGTACACATTTGCGTGCATGATTAGTGTACGATTGAATCGGGGGCGTCACATGTCTCAGCACGAAGAACTTTCGCAATGGTGCATACTCAGGGAGAACTCTTCTTGATAATTAGTGAGAGATCATCTTAAAATGCTACCGTCAACCAAAGCAAGATAAGATGTATAAAAGATAAACATCACATGCAATCAATATAAGTGATATGATATGGCCATCATCATCTTGTGCTTGTGATCTCCATCTTCGAAGCACCCTCATGATCACCATCGTCACCGGCGCGACACCTTGATCATCATCGTAGCATCATTGTCGTCTTGCCAATCTTATGCTTCCACGACTATCGCTACCGCTTAGTGATAAAGTAAAGCATTACAGTGCAATTGCATTGCATACAATAAAGCGACAACCATATGGCTCCTGCCAGTTGTCGATAACTCAGTTACAAAACATGATCATCTCATACAATAAAATTTAGCATCATGTCTTGACCATATCACATCACAACATGCCCTGCAAAAACAAGTTAGACGTCCTCTACTTTGTTGTTGCAAGTTTTACGTGGCTGCTACGGGCTTAGCAAGAACCGTTCTTACCTACGCATCAAAACCACAACGATAGTTTGTCAAGTTGGTGCTATTTTAACCTTCGCAAGGACCGGGCGTAGCCACACTTGGTTCAACTAAAGTTGGAGAAACTGACACCCGCTAGCCACCTTTGTGCAAAGCACGTCGGGAGAACCGATCTCGCGTAAGCGTACGCGTAATGTCGGTCCGGTCCGCTTCGTCCAACAATACCGCCGAACCAAAGTATGACATGCTGGTAAGCAGTATGACTTATATCGCCCACAACTCACTTGTGTTCTACTCGTGCATATAACATCAACGCATAAAAACTAGGCTCGGATGCCACTGTTGGGGAACGTAGTAATTTCAAAATTTTCCTACGCACACGCAAGATCATGGTGATGCATAGCAACGAGAGGTGAGAGTGTGATCTATGTACCCTCGTAGACCGACAGCAGAAGCGTTATGACAACGCGGTTGATGTAGTCGTACGTCTTCATGGCCCGACCGATCAAGCACCGAAACTACGACACCTCCGAGTTCTAGCACACGTTCAGCTCGATGACGATCCCCGGACTCCGATCCAGCAAAGTGTCGGGGAAGAGTTCTGTCAGCACGACGGCGTAGTGACGATCTTGATGTTCTAATGTCGCAGGGCTTCGCCTAAGCACCACTACAATATTATCGAGGACTATGGTGGAAGGGGGCACCGCACACGGCTAAGAGAACGATCTTAGAGATCAACTTGTGTGTCTAGGGGTGCCCCCTGCCCCCGTATATAAAGGAGCCAAGGGGGGTGCGGCCGGCCCTAGGAGGAGGCGCGCAGGAGGAGTCCTACTCCTACCGGGAGTAGGACTCCCCCCTTTCCCTAGTTGGATTAGGACTTGGGGAAGAAGGAAGAGAGGGAAGAAAGGAAAGGGGGGGCGCCGCCCCCCTTCCTTGTCCAATTCGGACTTGGGGTGGGGGGCGCGGCGGCCCCTAGGCCTCCTCTCCTCTTCCTACACTAGGCCCATTAAGGCCCATTAGGTTACCGGGGGGTTCCGGTAACCTCCCAGTACTCCCGTAAAATGCCGATTTCACCCGAAAGACTTCCGATGTCCAAACATAGGCTCCCAATATATCAATCTTTATGTCTCGACCATTTTGAGACTCCTCGTCATGTCCGTGATCACATTCGGGACTCCGAACTAACTTCGGTACATCAAAATATATAAACTCATAATGAAACTGTCATCGTAACGTTAAGCGTGCGGACCCTACGGGTTCGAGAACAATGTAGACATGACCGAGACATGTCTCCGGTTAATAACCAATAGCGGAACCTGGATGCTCATATTGGCTCCCACATATTCTACGAAGATCTTTTATCGGTCAGACCGCATAACAACATACTTTGTTCCCTTTGTCATCGGTATGTTACTTGCCCGAGATTCGATCGTCGGTATCTCAATACCTAGTTCAATCTCGTTACCGGCAAGTCTCTTTACTCGTTTCGTAATACATCATCTCACAACTAACTCATTAGTTGCAATGCTTGCAAGGCTTATGTGATGTGCATTACCGAGAGGGCCCGGAGATACCTCTCCGACAATCGGAGTGACAAATCCTAATCTCGAAATACGCCAACCCAACATGTACCTTTGGAGACACCTGTAGAGCTCCTTTATAATCACCCAGTTACGTTGTGACGTTTGGTAGCACACAAAGTGTTCCTTCGGCAAACGGGAGTTGCATAATCTCATAGTCATAGGAACATGTATAAGTCATGAAGAAAGCAATAGCAACATACTAAACAATCGGATGCTAAGCTAATAGAATGGGTCATGTCAATCACATCATTCTCCTAATAATGTGATCCCGTTAATCAAATGACAACACATGTCTATGGTTAGGAAACATAACCATCTTTGATTAACGAGCTAGTCAAGTAGAGGCATACTAGTGACATTTAGTTTGTCTATGTATTCACACAAGTATTATGTTTTCGGATAATACAATTCTAGCATGAACAATAAACATTTATCATGATATAAGGAAATAAAATAATAACTTTATTATTGCCTCTAGGGCATATTTCCTTCATGCCCAACAGTAATTTGTTCACCCACCGTTTGCTATTTTTTCTCGAGAGAAGCCACTAGTGAAAACTACGGCCCCGGGTCTCTTCTTTGATATATTTGCCTTTGCGATCTATTTTCCTTTACTTTCATTTTCAGATCTATTAAACCCAAAAATACAAAAATACCTTGCTGCAATTTATTTTATCCGAGATCTATCTATCCTATCTATCATATTTTTATCATGTTCGTTTGCCAATTTCTGGCGGCGTTACCCGAAAGGGATTGACAACCCCTTTAACACGTCGGGTTGCGAGTATTTGTTTTTTGTGTGCAAGTGTTGTTTATGTAGTGTTGCTTGGTTATCCTACTAGTTCGGTAACCTTGGTCTCATCACTGAGGGAAATACCTATCGTTGTTGTGCTGCATCATCCCTTCCTCTTTGGGGAAATACCGACGTAGTTCTAGCAGACATCAGTCATCCACTTGAGGGAAATTTGCTACTGCCCTACAAAACTCTGCGCTTGGAGGCCCAACACGAGTCTACAAGAAGAAGGTTGCATAGTAGACATCACACCCACAGTAAGGATCCTTCTCTGGGTGGTGTGTTTTCAAAGGAGAACATTGTAGTAGCTGGCTAGCTAGGGTTCGTTTGTTTAGGAGTTTGAGGCTGCGATGGAGTGAAGAGGGAGAGAGTTGGCATTGTGTTCGGAGAGGGGAGGTCCAATGGTTTCTTATAGCTGAGAAAACCTCTTCTGTTTGGATCGAGTTAAGCTGGACATGTAAGTATTGCCTTACAAAGAATTGAAGACTATGAAGAAGATCCACACTTGTAATTTGCTTCCAAACCTGTATACACGCTCATTAAAGGGTAATTACACAATAGACACTAGAAAGAAGGTTGGCGAATGAAATAATTAATAGCTTAATATTTTAAGAAATGGTTCACACAAAATTGAAGACCCTCCGAATTGTAGTATCAATGTAGGAGCTTCTAATCCTTTAATTTGTTTACAAACATGTATGCGTTCATTAAGTGGTAATACCACAATGGATAGTAAGAAGACTAAAAGCAATTATAGTCACATAGAATTCAAGCTCCCCTTCCCAACCCCTGTTCTCCTCCCAAAACAGGAACCACTCTTAGACTAAACCTCATGCACATTTGGGCATGGGTTACTACTGGTTTCAGGTCAGGTCCTTCTATATATATTTTGGGGTTTTGTTAGAGAGAGGTTGTGAGGCTTCCTCCACTCCTTGAGGTACAATCAGGTGGATCAGTCGGAGATTTTGCTTAAACTTGAGATGGATTAAGCACAAAGAGATAAAGTGAATCCACTTGCCAGTGTAACTTGTATGCTTAGATCACTGATGACGTCTGATCTTTGTTTAGCCTCAACACTGTTTTTGAGTTAAACGACTAGTCGCAACTAGTCGGCGAGTCACAACTAGTCAACGAGTCGCAACTGGCAGGCCGACTCAACATGTCGACTCGACTAGTTGGCTGAGTCGAGCGACTCAATCGACTAGTCGTACGTGGTTTTTGAGTCGAACGATTCAAATGGCCCCACCTGTCATATCATTTTTTCTATTTGCTGGTTCAACCCCCAGGAAACCTAAATTGCCCAGTACCCCGACCCAAACCTCTCATGCTCTCCTCTCTCTCTTGGTCGGCACCGCCGCCTCACAATACCGCCGGCCAGCACTGCCGCAAGCTGGTCTGCTCCTCCCCTCGTTGTTGTTGTTGCTGCAGCTTGTCTGCTCCTCCCCTGGTTGTTGTGACTGTTGGTCTACTCCTCCCCTGGTTGTTGCGCCTCTTCCCTTGGTTGTCGCCTACTGCTGCAGGTCTGTTCCTTCCCTAGTAACTCATGTCGACTAGTCGACTATGAGTCTTGACTAGTTAACCCCCTAGTAAGGATCGTTCTATGGGTGGTATGTTTCCGAAGGAGAACACTGTAGTAGACGGCTGGCTAGGGTTCATTTGTTCAGTATTTTGGAGGCTACGATGCAGTGATGAGTGCGAGAGTTGGCATTGTGTTGGGAGAGGGTAGGTCCAATGGGATTTTATAGCCTAGAAAGCCTCTTTTGTTTGGACCGAGATAAGCTGGATATGTAAGTATTATTTTATACATAACTGAAGACTACAAAGAAGATCCACACTTGTTATTCGCTTTCAAACCTGTATACGCACATTAAATGGTAATAACACAATAGACACTAGAAAGAAGTTTGGCTAATGAAATGATTGATAGCTTAAAATTTTGAATAAAAGCAATGGTTCACACAAAATTGAGGACCTCCGAAGTTGTAGTATCAATGCAGGAGCTTCTAATCCTTTGATTTGTTTACAATCATGTATACATTCATTAAGTGGTAATACCACAATGGATTGTAAATAGAAGACCGACAAATTGCTTGCTTAATATTTTGATGAATAAAAGCAATTGTCCGAACATAATTCAAGCCCCCCTTGTTGGGGAGTGTTGCATGGAAAACAAAACATTTATACGCACACGCAAGATCTATCCATGGAGATGCATAGCTACAAGAGGGGGAGAGGATCTTCATACCCTTAAAGATCGCTAAGCGGAAGCGTTTATCAACGCGGTTGATGTAGTCGTACACCTTCACGATATGTCCTGATCAAGTACTGAATGTATGACACCTCCGCGTTCAGCACACGTTCAACTCGATGACGCCCTCGCCTTCTCGACCCAACAAGAGGGGCAAAGTAGTAGATGAGTTCCGGAAGCACGATGGCGTGGTGACGGTGGTGGTGAAGAACAATCTCCGCAGGCTTCACCAAGCAGAACGAAAACTAGACGGAGGATAAACTAGAGGGGACGGGGTTGCCGGCACACGACTTGGTGAATCTTGATGTGTCCGGGCGCTAGCCCTGCCCCTCTATTTATATGTTGAGCCTTGGGGTCGTTTCTTGGAGAAAGAGCCTCCTAAAAGTTGGTTTACCCCACAAGGCAAGAGTCCTTCTCGGACTCCAGGACCAGACGCCAGGGTCCTTGGTGTCTGGCCCCCTGGCCTTCGTAAAACTCCTTTTGCACCTTCCTGAAGCCTCGTGGGATTTACCCCTTGGCCCAAAAAAAAGTGTTCTCGTACCCAAACATTGCGGGAAACATCCGAAACCCCTTCCGGTGAATTCCAGAGACCAAACACTATTATCCCATATATCAATCTTTATCTCCAGACTATTCTGGAGCTCCTCGTCATGTCCGTGATCTCATCCGGAACTCCGAACAACATTCGGTCACCAACATACATAACTCATATAATACTATATTATCAGCGAACAGCGTGCGGACCCTACGGGTTCGAGAATGATGTAGACATGACTGAGACGCTTCCCTGGCCAATAACCAATAGTAGGACCTGGATGCCCATATTGGTTCCTACATATTCCACAAAGATGTTTATCGGTCAAACCTTTATGATAAAATACGTAGTTCTCTTTGTCCGTCTGTATGTTACTTGCCTGAGATTCAATCGTCGGTATCTCCATACCCAGTTCAATCTCATTATCGGCAAGTCTCTTTACTTGTTCCATAATACATCATCCCGTAACTAAATCCTTAGTCACTCTGCTTGCAAGCTTCTTTTGATGTTGTATTACCGAGAGGGCCCAGAGATACCTCTCTGTCATACAGAGTGACAAATCCCAATCTCGATCCATGCCAACTCAACAAACACCTTCAGAGATACCTGTAGAGCATCTTTATGATCACCCAGTTATGTTGTGATGTTTGATAGCACACAAGGTATTCCCCCGGTATCCGGGAGTTGCATGATCTCATGGTCTAAAGAATATGTATTTGACATTAAGAAAGCAGTAACAATAAACTAAACGATCATATGATATGCTAACGGTTGGGTCTTGTCCATCACATCATTCTTCTAATGATGTGATCCCGTTATCAATTGACAACTCATGTCTATGGTTAGGAAACCTTACCCATCTTTGATCAACGAGCTAGTCTAGTAGAGACTCACTAGGGACACGGTATTTTTTATGTATCCACACATGTATTTAACTTTCCGGCCAATACAATTCTAGCATGAATAATAAACCTTTATCATGATTAAGGAAATATAATAACCACTTTATTATTGCCTCTAGGGCATATTTCCATCACCCATTCCCAACCCATGTTCTCCTCCCAAAACAGGAACCACTCTTAGACTAAACCTCATGCACATTTGGTCGCGGGTTACTACTGGTTTCAGATCAAGTCCTTCCATATCTATTCTGGTGTTTTGTTAGACTGAGGTTGTGAGAGTTGATACACTCCTTGAGGTACAATTGGGTGGATCAATCAAAGATTTTGCTTAATCTTGACATGGATTAAGCGCACGGAGATAAAGTGAATCCACTTGCCAGTGTAACTAGTATGCTCAGATTACTAGTGAGGTTCGATCATTGTTTAGCCTCAACACTATTATTGAGTTGAACGATTAGTCGCGACTAGTCGATGGGTCACAACTAGCAAGTTGACTCGACTAGTTGGCTGAGTCGAGCGACTCAATCGACTAGTCGTGGTTTTTTAGTCAAATGAGTCAAATTGGCCCCACCTGCCATGTTTTTTTTCTATTTTCTTGCCCAATCCCCTGGAAACCTAAATCACTTAGTCCCCTTGACCTAAACCTCTCCCGCGACCCTCTCTCTTGGCCGTCTGCCGCCGCCCCACAAGCTTACTGGCGAGCACCACCGCAAGCTAGTCTACTCCTCCCTTGGTCGTTGATGCTACTGGTCTGCTCCTCCCCTGGTTGATGCGGCTGTTGGTGTGCTCCTCCCCTGGTTGCCGCCAGCTGCTGCATGTGTGCTCCTCCCCTGGTAACTCATGTTGACTAGTTGACCATGAGTCCTTATTACTCCACCCCCTAGTAAGGTCGTTCTATGGGTGGTGTGTTTCCGATGGAGAACATTGTAGTAGCCGGGTGGCTAGGGTTCGTTCAGGAGTTTGGAGGCTGTGATGGAGTGATGAGGGCGAGAGTTGGCATTGCGTTGGGAGAGGGGGGTCCAATGGGATTTTATAGCCGAGCAAACCTCTTTTGTTTGGATCGAGTTAAGCTGGATATGTAAGTATTGGTTTAAACAGAATTGAAGACTACAAAGAAGATGCACAATTGTATTTTGCTTCCAAGCATGTATACACTCATTAAATGGTAATAACACAATAGACACTGGAAAGAAGGCTGGCGAATGAAATAATTAATAGCTTAATATTTTGAATAAAAGCAATGGTTCACACAAAAGTGAAGACTCCCCAGTTGTAGTATTAATGTAGGAGCTTCTAATCCTTTGATTTGTTTACAAACTTGTATATGTTCATTAAGTGGTAATCCCACAATGGCGCTCAAGCACAGCTTGTTCTTAGCTGAATCCATGGGTTGTAATAGAGTTGTTGTGATTTCTGATAATAGTGAATTAATAGAAATTATGAAGAACGGGAGGCCCCCTACAGGTATTGCTGCAGCGATTTATCATGATTGTTTTTCTATGGAGACAGATTTTGTTAGGGTTAAGTATGAGCATGTGAATAGGGAAACAAATTATGTAGCTCATGAACTAGCTCAGTTAGCTAAATTCCAGACCAGTACGGTCTGGTTGGATGATCCTCCCCCCTCTATTGTACCACTCATGTTGAATGATGTAACATTATTATCTATTGAATAAAGAGGTTTTTGAGGTAAAAAAACAATGGATAGTAAGAAGAAGACCGGCAAATTGATTGCTTAATATTTTGATGAATAAAAGCAATTGTTCACATAGAATTCAAGCCCCCCTTCCCAACCCCTATTCTCCTCCCAAAACAGGAACCACTCTTAGACTAAATATTTTGATGAATAAAAGAAATCAATAGTGATAATGAATTGCAAGCGACGAGGATATAATTGCTAGGTTTGAGGCAATGAAGAGTCTTTTCTGGCGCCATTGCCCGTGAGTGTAATGCTCTTGGCAAGTGAAATTTTGTAAGGAAACTTTCATCGTACATGGTGATTTTTATTTACACTTGCGATTGTGGTTTGTGGAAAATCATCATTTGAGAGGCTTGTTTGGGGTGCGATGCCACGTGCACAGGTGGTAAGAGATGAGTCCCCACCTACTGAAAATATTTATTATGAGATTCCTATTACGGAAATATTGCATGCTAATCCCAATGCAGGAGATAAAATCGTTCATCCTGATATGCACTTACTTCTTATAAATGAACTATGTGGATTATTTAAGCTTGCACAATTATTGAGGAATGGAATTATAAAGAAGTTGTTCCCTTTATTTTTGGAGGGAAAAACATTGGCATGGTTTATGCTATTGGATGATCCCCATTCATGAGAATGGAACCGACTGAAGCTGAAATTCCACAATAAATTTTATCATATGCACTTGGTTCATCGTGATTGGAATTATATCCATAGCTTTTGTCCTCGTGAAGGAGAAATTGTCGCTCAAGCTTTCAAAGGCATCTTATATTATGAGACAGATGAAGTATTTATGTTTTTATTTTTATTTTTTTACTATATATATATTGTTTTAGAGTTATGTTTATTTAATTCGGGTTAATTTTCTATTTTCATTTTATTTAGTTTATTTTAATCCATTTTGTGCACTATACATTATTAAATAATTGAAAGCTTAATAATTAGGAGAACATCATTACTAATCTGGATACATAAACACAATACAAACATGCCCCCAACACTTCAAGAAGGTTGTCAAGCTTCCTGCTAGTTACAAGATTAAATTGCACAATGTGGTAGGAATTGATAGGTAGGGTAAATAAGTAAAACAATACAACAAAGTAAAATATTTCTTATGATGTTTCTAGTAAAGGAAAATAGACCCCCCCGATGCCATAGGTTCACTAGTGATATCTCTTACAGTTCGATAACGATTAAATCACAATATTTATATTTATGACTATGATCGTTAATGGTATAATATCATATATGCATTGCATACCTGATATGTCGACCGTTATCCAACTGTATCTACAACTAATACTCCACGCCAATACGGCTATCCAACATGCATATCAAAGTATTAAGTTTATTTGTTTATGAGAAACAGAGCATTGCAATAAGCATGAAGGCATAATGTAGACAGTAAAACTACCATCCAAGTGCGATAAAAAACCATTGTTTTATCCTTAGTGACAAAAATACAATACATATCTTGTCCCTTTCTGTCACTGGATATAGATCACCGCAAGACTGAACCCACTACTATGCACCACTTTCTCTGAAGAACTACGTATCAATCTTGGCCAGAGATGACAAATAGATCTAAAGCACACATAACTACTTAATTATACAACAAAGAAACTCCAAAAAGATTCAATATGATTCAATGAAAAATCTGATCATAAAGTAATAATTCATCATATCCCAACAAACACATCACTGATTACATCATATTGATCCTGATCATGTGAGGCACCTCAAGGAAACTTTGTATTGAATTAAAAGGGAGAGATGATGCCATCTAGCTACTGCTATGGACCCTAAGGTCCTAAGGGAACTACTCACACATGATCATGGAGGTACCAAGGCTGATGAAGAAGCCTCCAATGATGGATTCCCTCTTCGTCAGGCTGCCGGAACAGGCCTCCAGATTGAATATCCTCGAAACAGGAACTTGCGGCAATGGAAAAAATAAGAGAAAATTGGTACGGAGGGTTTCACAAAAATAGGATTTACATGCGAAAGAATGGATGTAAGGTGGTGCCCAGGGGCCCCACGCGGGTGGCCCCTAGCCGCATGGACCCCGTTGATACGTCTCCAACGTATCTATAATTTTTGATTGCTCCATACTATATTATCTTCTGTTTTGGACATTATTGGGCTTTATTATCCACTTTTATATTATTTTTGGGACTAACCTATTGACCCAGAGCCCAGTGCCAGTTTCTGTTTTTTCCTTGTTTTAGAGTATCGCAGAAAAGGAAAATCAAACGGAGTCCAATTGACCTGAAACTTCATGGAACTTATTTTTGCAAGGAAAGCAACCCGGGAGACTTGGAGTCCACGTCAAGGAAGCTTCGAGGAAGCCACGAGGTAGGGGGCATGCCCACCCCCCTGGGCGCGCCCTCCACCCTCGTGGGCCCCTCGTGGCTCTCCTGACGTACTTCTTTCGCCTATATATCTCCATATACCCTAAAACGATCTGGGAGCACAATAGATCGGGAGTTCCACCGCCAGAAGTCTCCGTAGCCACTGAAAGCCAATCTAGACCTGTTCCGGCACCCTGCTGGAGGGGGAATCCCTCTCCGGTGGCCATCTTCATCATCCCGGTGCTCTCCATGACGAGGAGAGAGTAGTTCTCCCTCGGGGCTGAGGGTACGTACCAGTAGCTATGTGTTTGATCTCTCTCTCTCTCTCATGTTCTTGAGGTGATACGATCTTAATGTATCGCGAGCTTTGCTATTATAGTTGGATCTTATGATGTTTCCCCCCTCTACTCTCTTATAATGGATTGAGTTTCCCCTTTGAAGTTATCTTATCGGATTGAGTCTTTAAAGATTTGAGAACACTTGATGAATGTCTTGTCGTGCGTATCTGTGGTGACAATGGGATATCACGTGATTCACTTGATGTATGTTTTGGTGATCAACTTGCGGGTTCTGCCCATGAACCTATGCATAGGGGTTGGCACACGTTTTCGTCATGATTCTCCTGTAGAAACTTTGGGACACTCTTTGAGGTTCTATGTGTTGGTTTGAATAGATGAATCTGAGATTGTGTGATGCATATCGTATAATCATACCCACGGATACTTGAGGTGACATTGGAGTATCTAGGTGATATTAGGGTTTTGGTTGATTTGTGTCTTAAGGTGTTATTCTAGTATGAACTCTAGGGCTGTTTGTGACACTTATAGGAATAGCCCAACGGATTGATTGGAAAGAATAACTTTGAGGTGGTTTCGTACTCTACCATAATCTCTTCGTTTGTTCTCCGTTATTAGTGACTTTGGAGTGACTCTTTGTTGCATGTTGAGGGATAGTTATATGATCCAATTATGTTATTATTGTTGAGAGGACTTGCACTAGTGAAAGTATGAACCCTAGGCCTTGTTTCCTAGCATTGCAATACTGTTTGTGCTCACTTTTATCATTAGCTACCTTGCCGTTTTTATATTTTCAGATTACAAAAACCTTTATCTACCATCCATATACCACTTGTATCACCATCTCTTCGCCAAACTAGTGCACCTATACAATTTACCATTGTATTGGGTGTGTTGGGGACACAAGAGACTTTTTGTTATTTGGTTGCAGGGTTGCTTGAGAGAGACCATCTTCATCCTACGCCTCCTACGGATTGATAAACCTTAGGTCATTCACTTGAGGAAAATTTGCTACTGTCCTACAAACCTCTGCACTTGGAGGCCCAACAACGTCTACAAGAAGAAGGTTGTGTAGTAGACATCACCCGTGTCTACCCCCGACAGGTCTCGACACTTTCAGGACTCCTAGTGCCGTGGAAAAAAATCATATTAAATCCTGATGATTTTTTGACATATGTAGATATTGATTTTCTAAGAAGTCAAAAACATGCAAAAAATAAGAACCACTCTGGGCACTTAATTAGTACATTAGTCCGGAAAAATAATATAAAATGTTATAAAAATATTCAAAAGTGATAATATAATAACATAAAACAATCAAAAAAATATATAAATATGCTTGGGACGTATCAGCAAGTGTTTCTTCTTTCGTCCTTCTAACACGTACAAAAATGGAACGATAAAGCCTCGCAAGATACACATGACCACAGTGTGCAAACAACAACACAAAAGACTGTCAAGAACCTAGCGTTGAAGGCCAATGACCGACAGACGTGTTTGAAGAAGATACTGGTGCTGCATCAGTACCACATCAGCAACGTCGAGGACAGTGGCGGAGCTATGTGTGCTCCTGGGGGTGCTGTGCCCCCCTCAGCCTAAGCAAAAAGTGTGAAGGAATTTTTTTAGAGGGTTTAGATGAGTATAAATTTAGTATTTGGCCCCCTCAGGTCTGCCAGTTTTACCATTTGCCCCCCTAGACTTTCTTCCTAGCTCCGCCAGTCGTCGAGGACAAGAAGGAGGGGGAACTAGTCACTTGTAAGATCTTCTACAGGATGGTGGAGTCCATGAAAGGTCAATAAGAAAGCATTAGTATAATGTGTAAATATATGCTACCTTTATAATCCATATAGTTGCCCTACACAAAAATCTACCCGATGTACCCGAAATTGAATCGACATCCTTGCTCGAAACAACGCTCTACAAAGGACCTGCCTGGGCTCTGCGGCCCCGTCCCTACACAAGAAATATCCAAAGCAATAGCACGGTGCCCAGGACGCACCTCCAGGCAAACCATTCTCTGGCTCCTAAGCCGTTGCTCCGAGGACCGACCATGACTGCATCGGCCCAATGGGTCACATTATCCTTCTTTCTCAGCTATATTTGGTTTTGCGTCATGGGCGTAATGGTTCATCGAGTAGCGAATAGAGAAAACAAAGGAGCAAGGAGAGTAGCGACAAGCTAGGTCGAGGTGAAGGGTGTTGTGGTATTTTGAGCATAAAATGGATCCCGAATCAGGAAAAGGGTGGCGGGTATCACTTAATTAGAATCTTTTTTGAACACAATATAGAGACAGACATTCATACATACACGTATACATACACCCCTATGAACGCATGCATGCATACTTCTATCTTTATGAACACCTCCGAAAAATTGAACCGACAAAATATTTTGATATCTTCGAAGTCATCACAGACGCCTTCATAGTCGACGGAAACGTCTTCTCCCACCGAACAAACATCGCCAGAAGCGTGAAATGGGGTTCAGAAATAATCTAGCCAAAAGTTTCGACTTCTTTTTGGTTACCGCTTATTTCCCCTGGTAGAAGCTCAAACAATTTGATTTTCTTTGACCTTTTGTCTACTTCTTCTGTTTGACTAATCACACATAGCAGCTAGTACAAGTCAACACAGCATAAATCTCATCTAGAAAAACACACAGCATAAATCTAGTGTTAAAAAACCGTAAACTAAATCTAAAGTGTGATATTGTTCGTGGGGGGAGCTAATTTATTCTCTCGATCAGTTGGGAGCCGCTGACCATCTCCGGAAAAAACATGTGTCAGCGCCAACACTAGCCCCCGGTAGAACTTGGGAGCTTGCCCTGTCCGAGCGCCTCCCCGTGTGGCCGCGCCTTCTCCCGGTCGGCGACGCCTCCCTGCTTCCCCTCTAGCTCCGCGTCCCTCAGCCGACTCTCCAGCGACGGCCACCTCCCTCCGACGAGACGCCCGGCCACCCCGTCCTCCCTCAGCACCAGATCCACGGTCAACGCGGCTTCCTTGCGCGTTCCCACGGCCCCCGGCAGATCTACGCGGGCGGCGGCCCTCTCTGTCGGTGGCTGCCCCCCCGCTACCCGACGGCCCTCCTTAGCCATGGTGAGCTCCTTGTCCTCTCTTTCTTACCATGGCCGCTGAATTTGGGCAGCAACTGGGTTGGTTACTACGCCAAAGTGGGAGTAAAATCCCCCTTTGAACGCTAGGTTTTGCTGTAGGATGAAGAACTTGGTAGATTTGAGATTGTGACTCCGCTTTTGAACGCTTGCTTTCATATTATCACAATGCTTATGGGTTATGGCAAGCCATCATATGGAAAATGTAAGGTGCATTTTCCACGTTTCCAGCTTTAGCGATCTTGTGTAAGGTGCATTTTCTATGTTTCCAGCTCTTGTTATTTCGGTTTGGCACAAACATTTACAGAATAAGATTAGATGTTACATATACTAGTGTATAAGACTATGCCCCTGTGTCCAATGGCGGAGGACGATATTTTATTTTTGAGGTGGGGCGGACTCTAAAACAAAAAAAATCGATGCAGATTCAAAGTAGTCTCCATACACACTAACAGTGCACACTAATCCCTAAATTGTTTTGTGGAACATGCGATTCACAACATTAAAATGCCACCAATCACTACACTGCAGACTGCAAGCTATTTTGAAATGCTACTAAAATTCAGAAAAATATAACTCTGCCCCTTTGCTTCTGCTAGCCGCTTCCCCTTTGGTTCGTGGCGTGAGTTGCTTTCTGGGGCTGGCTTTTTTTTTTGAGGGGCTGGCTGCCTGGCTCAATCGGTTCGTGGCGCACTGGCCTGGTGCGGCACTGGTGGTTGGGCAGTGGGGCTGACCAGTGTGCGTCGCTGGGTGCTGGCTAAGGCCCAAGTAGCTGGCTGCATGGCCCAATTAGACAAAATGACTAGTGCTTTGATGTTTTCTAGTGCTCTTTTCCATCGAACGTTAGCTAGCCAGCCACAACAAACCATGTATCACTCGGTCTAGGCTGAGTAATGCGTTTCCGAAGGAGAATGTTGTAGTAGCCGACCGGCTAGGGTTTGATCGTTCATGCCATGTTTGTTCGTTCAGGAGATTGGAGGCTGCGCTAGAGTGACGAGGGTGTGAGTTGGCATTGGGTTGGGAGAGAAGAGGTCCACTGGGTTTTATAACCAAGCAAACCTCTTTTGTTCAGTTTGAGTTAAGTTGGATATGTAAGTATTGGTTCCCACAGAATTGAAGACCACAAAGAAGATCTGCACTTGTAATTTGCTTCAAAACCATTAAATGGTAATACCACAATAGACACTCAAAAGATGATTGACGAATCAAATAATTAATAGCTTAATGATTTGAATGAAAGCAATGGTTCACACAGAATTCAAGACACCCCCAAAGTTGTAGTATCAATGTAGGAGCTATGGTTTTTAATTTGTTTACAAACCTGTTTACATTCATTAGATGTTAATACCGTAATAGATACTTGAAAGAAGATAAATATATTATATCAGATTAGGAGGTTAACAGCAGAAAGCAGAAGTCCTCACACCTTTGCAAAGCGCTTTGGTTTTAAGGGGAGGTAACGACCCTCGCATGTGCTCTCCAGCCGGGATTCCTCGGTAAGGATCGTTCTCTGGGTCACAGGGCAGGGCACTGTATTCTGTTCGGTTTAGTATGAGTAATGTGTTTCGGAAGGAGAACACTGTAGTAGCCGACCGACTAGGGATAGTTCATGCCATGTTTGTTTGTTCAGGAGTTCGGAGGCTGCGCTTGATTGACGAGGGTTTGAGTTCGCATTGGGTTAGGAGAGTGGGGGGGGGGGGGGTACATTGTTTTTTTTAGCCGAGCAAACCTCTTTTGTTTGAATTAAGTTGGATATGTAATTATTGGTTCACAGAGAATGAAGGCTACAAGGAAGATCTGCACTTCTAATTTGCTTCCAAATTTGTATATGCTCATTAAATGGTAACACAGTAGACACTAATACCGTTAAATGGTATTGACACAATAGACACTCCAAAGAAGGTTGGCGAATTAAATAATTAATACCTTCATATTTCGAAGAAAAGCAATGTTCACACATAATCCAGGAACCCCCACCCCGGTTGAGTCAATGTAGGAGCTTCTAATCTTTTACTTCGTTTACGAACCTGCACATTGTCATTATATGGTAGCACTTGTAATTTGCTTCCAAATCAGTATATGCTCATTAAATATTAATACCACAATAGAAACTAGAATGCAGGAGCTTCTAATCTTTTAATTTGTTTACAAACATGCATATATTCATCAATGTTCAAAAAAATCGGTAAGCGTAAGCGAATTGCAATGCCACAACTCAGAGCATTGAGCGCTTAAGCGTAGCGTAACCGCAATTAACTGTTTTTTTTTATAAATTCGTTAGAATCTAGCTCCTTTTGAATAATATGCACATGAAAAATAGGAAACATATCATAGGTAATTGAAATAGTATCTAAAATAGAAGTTCACACAATAGCTCAAACACATGTCCAACAGTAGCAAGCATCATCTCCGACTCCATACTAGACAAATTCCTCTTAAGTGCCTGTGCTATTCCTAAGTAAACAACCAACAACTAATGTTTTTAAGGCGGTAGGGCGAGGCAAGGCGCTGGGGGGGAGGGGGGGGGGGGAGGGCGGTGTCCTCACCGCCTAAGCGCTATGGTATAAGTCAAGGCGACGCCTTAGAGGGTTCTAAGCAGCAGAATTGAGTAGAATTTGGTAGCGGGAGGAGGTAAAACCAATGCTGTCCTGAAGAGAAGCCGAGGAGGATCTGCCGGAGAGGAGGGGAGAAGCTGCAGGAGAGGAGGGGGAGTAGGATCTGTTAGAGATGATGGGGAGTATCCGCCTGAGAGGAGGGGGACAAGCTGCGGGAGAGGTGGGAGCGGATTGGATCTGCAGCTCCAGCCGCCACCAAAGGTCCAGGTGGGGGAAAACTGGTTCGATCTCTCCGATTCCCCTGTTCATAACTGTTGGCGCGCGAGAGCCTTTGGTCCTCTCCCTTCGTTCCCGCCCAAGACTTTATTTCCCGCCTGAAGCCCCTGCCCGAGGCATCCAGATATGCCTAAGGCAGGCAGATTGGAGCCTAGGCGGACGACTTGGACGCCCTATGACCTAAGTCAGACACCTGAAGCATGTGTCTAAGGAAAGGCCGATGACTTGTGACCTGGGAGCGTCTGACGCCTAAGCATCGCCTAGGCGATGCCTTAGGGACGCCTTAAAACAATGCCAACAATTGTTGCTGGAATTAACCGATGACTAAATGTCTAAATGGGAGGAGCAATTGAGTAAGAGAGAACAAGAGAGAGCAGAGGAGGAAGAGGAGCACTTCTACACAAGAGAAGAGGGAGAGGAGGAGGGGAGGAAGAATTGAAGAACAAAAGAGGAGGAGAGGAGAGGAAGGAATCGGTCGGTCCTCACCTGAACTGATTGGTGTAGACGTCGAGGAGGACCAGGGAGCCTTGCGACTCGGAGTTGCCGCTGGCTGCCGAGGAGGAAAGCAGCTGCCAGTGTAATCAGACAGGGGCAACTGCGGCCGCAACAACCTCTCCTTTCCTGGCTTCCGTTCGTTCTAACCCTAGCCGAACTTGCCAATTTTGGCCTAGCCCTTTATACCCCTCCTTTTCCCTCCTGCCTGACTGACCCCAATGCTTTTCCCCTAGCATAATAGCGTGCAACACACTCGGCTTGCGGTTAGTGCTAAATTGGCCGCTAAAGCAAGCTTAATTTAGCTCAATGCTAAATTATGTGCTTATGGTAGAGGCGAGGCGTTAGGCCATTACTTAGTGCTTAAGCACGATTAAGCGCCTACTTAGTGCTTAAGCACGATTAAGCGCCGCCTAATAACGCTTTCTTGAGCATTGACAGTCATTAAATGGTAATACTGTAATCGATACTAGAAAGAAGATAGGCAAATTCTATGAGCTTGGGAGGTTTAAAACTTTTATTTTTTGTAGACATCCATTGGCTAAATGGTAATACCACAATAAAAATGGAAACAATATTGGCAATTTAATTGTAGTTTAATATTTCAAATAAAAGCAATTCCAGTAAGGAGAAGTCCTCACACCTTTGCAAAGCACTTTGGTTTTAAGGGGAGGTAACGATCCTCTCACGTGCTCTGTAGCCAGGATCCTTCGGTAAGGATCGTTCTTTGGGTGGCAGGGCAGGACACTGTATTCTACTCGGTTTAGGCTAAGTAATGTGTTTCCGAAGGAGAACGTTGTAGTAGCCGACCGACTAGGGTTTGATAGTTCAGTCCATGTTTGTTGGTTCAGGAGTTCCGAGGCTGCGCTTGATTGACGAGGGTTTGAGTTCGCATTGGGTCGGAAGAGGGGAGGTAGAATGGGTTTTATAGCCGAGCAAACCTCTTTTGTTTGAATTGAGTTAAGTTGGATATTTAATTATTGGTTCACAGAGAACGAAGACTACAAAGAAGATTTGCACTTCTAATTTGCTTCCAAACCTGTATACACTCATGAAATGGTAACACAATAGACACTAATAGCGTTAAATGGTATTAACACAATAGACACCCCAAAGAAGGTTGGCGAATTAAATAATTAATACCTTGAGATTTCGAATAAAAGCAATGGTTCACACATAATTCAGGAACTCCCACCCTGGTTGTAGTATAAATGTAGGAGCTTCTAATCTTTTAGTTTGTTTACAAACCTGCATATTGTCATTAAATGTAGCACCTGTAATTTGCTTGCAAATCAGTATATGCTAAATAAATGTTACTACCACAATAGTAAGTAGAATGTAGGAGCTTCTAATCTTTGAATTTGTTTATGAACATGTATATATTCATCAGTGTTCAAAAAGTCGGTAAGGGTAAGCGAATTGGAATGCCACAACTCAGAGCATTGAGCGCTTAAGCATAGTTTAACCGCAATTAAGTGTTTTTTTTATAAATTCCTTAGAATCTAGCTCCTTCTGAATAATATGCACAGGAAAATAGGAAACATAGTTTAGGTAATTGAAATAGTATCTAAAATAGAAGTTCACACCATAGCAAAAACACATGATGTTCAGACAGTAGGAGCAACATTACTAGCATCATCTCCTGACTCCATACTAGACAAAATCCTCTTGAGTGCCTTTCCTATTTCTAAATAAACAACCAACAACCAATGCTTTTATGCCGGTAAGGCGAGGTAAGTCGCTGGGGGGGGGGGGGGGCGCTCACCGCTTAAGTGGCAAGTTGATGCCTTGAGGGTTCTAAGTAGTAGAATAGAGTAGAATTTGGTAGTGGGAGGAGGTAAAACCAATGCTTTCTTGGAGAGGAGCTGAGGAGGATCTTCCGAAGAGGAGGGCGAGGAGGTTTTGCTGGAGAGGAGGGGGAGAATCCGCCTGAGAGGGGGAGAAGCTACGTGAGAGGAGGTGGGGGCGGATTGGATCTGCAGCTCCAGCCTTCACCAAAGGTCCAGGTGGGGGAAAACTGGTTCAATCTCTCTGATTCCCCCTGTTTGTAACTGTTGGCATGCGAGATCCTCTTGTTCCCACCCAAGACTTTGTTTCCCACTTGAAGCCCCTACCCCTGCCCCTGCCTGATGCATCCAGATTTGCCTAAGGCGGGCAGATTGGCGCCTAGGTGGACGACCTATGACCTAAGGCGGACGCCTTAAGCATGTGGCTAAGGCAAGGCCGACGCCTTGTGACCTAGGAACGCCTTGACGCCTAAGCGTCGCCTAGGTGACGCCTTAAAAACAATGCCAACAACTATTGCTGGAATTAGCAAATGATTAAATGTCTAAATGAGAGGAACTGAGTAAGTGAGAACAAGAGAGAGCAGAGGAGGAAGAGGAGCACTTTTGCATAAGAGGAGAGGGAGAGGAGACGAACAATTGAGAATAGAAGAGGAGGGGAGAGGAAGGAATCGATTGGTCCTCATTTGGACTAATAGGTGTAGTCGTCGAGGAGGAAGACCAGGGAGCCTTGCTTCTCGGAGTTGCCGCCGGCTGTCGAGGACGAAAGCAGCTGCTGGTGGAATCAGACAGGGGCAACCGGCGCTGCAACAACGTCTCCTTTCCCAATATCCTTCCGTTCTAACCCTAGCCGAACATGCCAATTTTGGCCTAGCCCTTTATACCCACCTTTCCCTCCTGCCTGACTGACCCCATTGCTTCCCCCTAGCCTAATAGCGTGCAACGTACTCATCTTGCGGTTAATGGTAAAATCGGCCGGTAAAGCACGCTATGGGCGAAGCGAGGCGTTAGGCCATACTCAAGCGCGATTAAGCGCCGCCTGATAACGCTTTCTTGAACATTTACAGTCATTAAATGGTAATACCGTAATCGATACTATGAAGAAGATTGGCAAATTCTATGGGCTTAGGAGGTTTAAAACTTCTATTTTTTGCAGACATTCATTGACTAAATGGTAATATCGCAATAAAAATGGAAAGAATATTGGCAATTTAGTTTTTAATATTTCAAATAAAATCAATTGCAGTAAGGAGAAGTCCTCACACCTTTGCAAATGCTTTGGTTTTAAGGGGAGGTAACGACCCTCGCACGTGCTCTGTAGCCGGGATCCCTCGGTAAGGATCGTTCTTTGGGTGGCAGGGCAGGGCACTGTATTCTACTCGGTTTAGGCTAAGTAATGTGTTTCCGAAGGAGAACGTTGTAGTAGCCGACCGACTAGGGTTTGATAGTTCAGTCCATGTTTGTTGGTTCAGGAGTTCCGAGGCTGCGCTTGATTGACGAGCGTTTGAGTTGGCATTGGGTCGGGAGAGGGGTGGTACAATGGGTTTTTATAGCCGAGCAAACCTCTTTTGTTTGACACTAATGGCGTTAAATGGTATTAACACAATAGACACCCCAAAGAAGGTTGCGATGGAGTGATGAGGGTGAGAGTTGGCACTGTGTTGGGCGAGAGGAGGTCCAATGGGATTTTATAGCCGAGCAAACTTCTTTTGTTTGGATCGAGTTAAGTTGGTTATGTAAGTATTGGTTTACACATAATTGAAGATGACAAAGATCAACACTTGTAATTTACTTCCAAACCTGTATACGCTCATTTAATGGTAATAACATAATAGACACTAGAAAGAAGGTTGGCGAATGAAAAAAATTAGAAAAAAGTCCATTTTACTACCCTCAACAAAGTGACCGGTTCACATAACCCCCTGATTATTTTTTCAGTTCCCTTAACCCCCTAATCTATTCAGTACCGTTCAAAATTCCTCTCTGATGGGTTTGCTCAGATTGTTTGCTGACATGGACGTGGTCAAAGCGGTATTTGACCAGCTAGTGGGTCCCTGGAAACCACGTCACAATTTTGAGCCTTGTTTTTCTTCCACACCGAGCTCTGAGCTGCTTCTTCCACGGCCACCGCTTGTCTCCTCGTGGCCTGAAAATACCCCAAGGCCATCTAGCTTGTCCCTAAGTCCCGCCTCGTTCCCCTGTACCTCCACGTCAAGGGGATCGGCTAGAGTGTCCCCTAGAGCGTCGCCCCTGAGCTCCCTCCCTCGCATCCGACCACTGTTCTCTGCACTAAATTGGGCGTCGGCAAGACGCCCGAGGACTCTCTACTCAACGCTTCCGGTCCGCGGCACACTAGCCAGGATCCTAGACATCACCACGGTGAGCGCCGCTACGTCCTGTGCCTGCTGCACGTCGTCGTGCTCCGGCCAACGCCTTGGTCGCCCATGGCCGCGCTCACCTACCTCCCATGCCTCTTCTACAGCGCAGTGAAGACACTCCGGCCAGCGCCTCAGTTGTTCGCGCCGCGCTCACCGACCTCCCCTACATCTTCTACAGAGCAGTAAAATGAATTGCAGTGGGCAGCAGAGCTTGGCCACGATGTGCGAGGTCCTCGGAGATGCGCAGCTCAAAATGGAAGGGTTGTACTTCAGGGGAGCACCACGTTGCTCGGGAAACAAAGGAGAAGAAGTAGGGGTCGCCAGAGGAAGAGATCGAGGCAGCGGGTTCTCCGTACGCCGCGGGGGTGCTCCTCCGAGGCATGGCGTTAGTGCGAGCGCTTGGTGCGGCGGCAGGAGATGGACCGTGTGCTCGGTTGCGTCAGGTTGGTGTCGTTGGTCAGCTCCTCGCCCTCGTCGTGTTCTATGGCGCATGGTCTTCTGACCCAGGCCGATGCCCGTTTTTTGCATGGCAGAGGAGATGATGTTGTCCTCCATCCCAAGCTAGACGACGAGATGCGCGCCATAGCGTGGCCTTGTGGAGATTGGATGGGCGGCTAGGCGAGAGGGAAGACAGAGACCGGCACGCTGCGCGGGGGGAAGGAGATGCGGTCAGGTGGCGGAGCTCTGAGGAGTCGCCGGCTAACGGCGGGGTCAAGGAGCCCCAACCTGACAAGGGTGCCCCATTGGTCAAATACCGCTTTGACTACCTTCACGTCAGCAAAACAAATGAGCAAACCCAGCTAAGATGTTTTGTGAATGGTATAGGATAAATCAGGGGGTTAAGGGAGCAGAAAAAATGGTCAGGGTGTTATGTGAACCAGCCACTTTGTTGAGGGGAGGAAAATGGACTTTTTTCAAAAAATTAATAGCTTAACATTTCGAATAAAAGCAATGGTTCACACAAAATTGAAGACCCCCCCCCCCTCGCCCAGTTGTAGTATCAATGTAGGAGCTTCTAATCTTTTGATTTCTTTAGAAACCTGTATACGTTCATTAAGTGGTAATACCACAATGGATAGTAAGAAGACCGGCAAATTGATTGCTTAATATTTTGAAGAATAAAAGCAATTGTTCACACAAAATTCAAGCCTCCCTTGCCAACCCCTGTTCTCCTCCCAAAAAAGGAACCACTCTTAGACTAAACGTCAGGCACATTTGGACGCGGGTTACTATTGGTTTTAGATCAAGTCCTTTTGTATCTATTTTGGGGTTTTGTTAGAGAGAGGTTGTGAGAGTTCCTCAACTCCTTGAGGTACAATTGGGTGAATCAATTGGAGATTTTGCTTAATCTTGGCATGGCTTAAGTGCACAGAGATAAGGTGAATCCAATTGCCATTGCAACTCCTATGGTCAGATTACTGGTGACGTCCGATCTTTGTTTAGCCTCACCATTGTTTTTGAGTCGAACGACTAGTCAACGAGTCGCAACTGGCAGGTCGACACAACATGTCGACTTGACTAGTTGGCTGAGTTGAGCGACTCAATCGACTATTTGCTTAAGCGGCAAGTTGATGCCTTGAGGGTTCTAAGTAGTAGAATAGAGTAGAATTTGGTAGTGGGAGGAGGTAAAACCAATGCTTTCCTGGAGAGGAGGAGCTGAGGAGGATCTTCCGAAGAGGAGGGCGAGGAGGTTTTGCTGGAGAGGAGGGGGAGAATCCGCCTGAGAGGGGGAGAAGCTGCGTGAGAGGAGGTGGGGGCGGATTGGATCTAGAGCTCCAGCCTTCACCAAAGGTCCAGGTGGGGGAAAACTGGTTCAATCTCTCTGATTCCCCTTGTTTGTAACTGTTGGCACGCGAGGTCCTCTTGTTCCCACCTGAAACCCCTACCCCTGCCCCTGCCTGATGCATCCAGATTTGCCTAAGGCGGGCAGATTGGCGCCTAGGTGGACGACCTATGACCTAAGGCGGACGCCTTAAGCATGTGGCTAAGGCAAAAGGCCGACGCCTTGTGACCTGGGAACGCCTTGACGCCTAAGCGTCGCCTAGGTGATGCCTTAAAAACAATGCAACAACTATTGCTGGAATTAGCAAATGACTAAATGCCTAAATGAGAGGAACTGAGTAAGCGAGAACAAGAGAGAGCAGAGGAGGAAGAGGAGCACTTCTGCATAAGAGGAGAGGGAGAGGAGACGAACAATTGAGAATAGAAGAGGAGGGGAGAGGAAGGAATCGATCGGTCCTCACTTGAACTAATAGGTGTAGTCGTCGAGGAGGAAGACCAGGGAGCCTTGCTTCTCGGAGTTGCCGCCGGCTGTCAAGGACGAAAGCAGCTGCTGGTGGAATCAGATAGGGGCAACCGGCGCTGCAACAACGTCTCCTTCCCCAATATCCTTCCGTTTTAACCCTAGCCGAACATGCCAATTTTGGCCTAGCCCTTTATACCCACCTTTCCCTCCCGCCTGACTGACCCCATTGCTTCCCCCTAGTCTAATAGCGTGCAACGTACTCATCTTGCGGTTAGTGGTAAATCGGCCGGTAAAGCACGCTATGGGCGAAGCGAGGCGTTAGGCCATACTCAAGCGGGATTAAGCGCCGCCTAATAACGCTTTCTTGAACATAGAATTTAAGCCCCTCCTTCCCAACCCCTGTTCTCCTTCCAAAACCGGAACCACTCTTAGACTAAACCTCATGCACATTTGGCCGCGGGGATTACTACTGGTTTCAGATCAAATCCTTCTGTATCTATTTTGGAGTTTTGTTATAGAGAGGTTGTGAGAGTTCCTCCACTCATTGAGGTATAATTGGGTGGATCGATCGGAGATTTTGCTTAATCTTGACATGGATTAAGCGCACAGAGAGAAAGTGAATCCACTTGCCAGTATAACTCCTATGGTCAGATTACTGGTGAGGTCCGATCTTTGTTTAGCCTCACCACTGTTTTTGAGTCGAACGACTAGTCGATGAGTCGCAACTGGCAGGTCGACACAACATGTTGACTTGACTAGTTGGCTGAGTCGAGCGACTCAATCGACTAGTCGTGGTTTTCGAGTCGAACAAGTCAAATTGCCCCCACCTGTCATATATTTTTTCTATTTGCTTGCCCAAACCCCCTGGAAACCTGGCTCGCCCAGTGCCCCCCTCCCCTGCCCGAACTTCTCCTGCAACCGTCTCTCTTGGCCGTCGCTGACGCCCCACAATCCTGCCGGCCAGTGCCAGCGCAAGCTGGTCTGCTCCTCCGTTGGTTGCTGTTGATGGTGGTCTGCTCCTCCCCTGGTTGCTGCGGTTGCTGGTCTTCTCCTCCCCTGGTTGTCGCCGGCTACTGCAGGTCTGTCCTCCCCTGGTAACTCATGCCGACTAGTCAACCATGAGTCTTGACTATCCCCCCTAGCCCCCCCCCCTCCCACACCCCCCCAGTAAGGATCGTTCTCTCGCTGGTGTGTTTCCAAGGAGAACACTGTAGTAGTGGCTGGCTAGGTTTCGTTTGTTCAGGATTTTGGAGGCTGCGATGGAGTTATGAGGGCGAGAGTGGGCATTGTGTTGGGAAAGGGTAGGTCCAATGGAATTTTATAGCCGAGCAAACCTCTTTTATTTGGATCGAGTTAAGCTGGATATGTAAATATTGGTTTACACAGAATTGAAGACTACAACGAAGATCCACACTTGTAAATTGCTTCAAACATGTATACACTCATTAAATGGTAATAACACAATAGACACTAGAAAGAAGGTTGGAGAATGAAATAATAATAGCTTAAAGTTTTGAATAAAAGCAATGGTTCACACAAAATTGAAGACCCACCCCCTCGCCCAGTTGTAGTATCAATGATGGAGCTTCTAATCCTTTGATTTGTTAAAAAACTTGTATACATTCATTAAGTGGTAATACCACAATTGATAGTAAGAAGAAGATCGGCAAATTGATTGCTTACTATTTTGATGAATAAAGCGATTGTTCACATAGAATTCAAGGCCCCCCACCCTTCCAACCCCTGTTCTCCTCACAAAACAGGAACCACTCTTAGACTAAACCTCAGGCACATTTGGCCATGGGTTACTACTAGTTTCAGATCAAGTCCTTCTGTATCTACTTTGGAGTTTTGTTAGACAAAGGTTGTGAGAGTTCCTCCACCCCTTGACGTATAATTGGGTGGATCGATAGGAGATTTTGCTTAATCTTGACATGGATTAAGCGCACAGAGAGAAAGTGAATCCACTTGCCAGTGTAACTCGTATGCTCAGATTACTCGTGAGATCCGATCTTTTCTTAGCCTCAACACTGTTTTTTAGTCGAACAACTAGTCGACGAGTCGCAACTGGCAGGCCGACTCAACATGTCGACTAGACTACTTGGCTGAGTCGAGCAACTCAATCGACCTGTCGTGGTTTTGAGTCGACGAGTCAAATTGGCCCCACCTGTAATTTGTTTCTTCTATTTGCTTGCCCAATCTCCCCTGGAAACCTAGATCGCTCAACCCCCGCGCCCCCGACCTAAACTTCTCCTGTGACCCTCTCTCTTGGTCGGCGCAGCTGCCCCACAATCCTGCCGGCCGGCGCCGTCGCAAGCTGGTCTGCTCCTCCCCTGGTTTCTGTTTATGCTGGTCTGCTCCTCCCCTGGTTGCTACGACTGCTAGTCTACTCCATTGATTGCCGCCCGCTGCTGCAGGTCTGCTCCTCCCCTGGCAACTCACGTCGACTAGTCGACCATGAATATTGACTAGTCCCCCCCCCCCTAAGTAAGGATCATTCTTTGGGTGGTGTGTTTTTGAAGGAGAACACTGTAGTAGCCGGCTGGCTAGGGTTCGTTTGTCCAGGATTATGAAGGATGCGATGGAGTGATGAGGGCATTGTGTTGGGAGTTGGGAGGTCCAATGGAATTTTAAAGCCGAGCAAACCTCTTGTTTGGATCGAGGTAAGCTGGATATGTAAGTATTGGTTTACACACAATTGAAGATTACAAAGAAGATCCACACTTATAATTTGCTTCCAAACTGTATACGCTCATTCAATGGGAATAACGCAATAGACACTAGAAAGAAGGTTGGTGAATGAAATTATTCATAGCTTAACATTTTGAATACCCTAGTTGTAAACATGTATACGTTCATTAAGTGGTAATACCACAATGGATAGTAAGAAGAAGACCGGGAAATTCATTGCTTAGTATTTTGATGAAAAAAAGCAACTATTCGCACAGAATTCATGCCCCCCTCGGAACCCCCGTTCTCCTCCCAAAATAGGAACCACTCTTAGACTAAACCTCATGCACATTTAGCCACGGGTTACTACTGGTTTCAGATCAAATCCTTCTGTATCTATTTTGGGGTTTTGTTATAGAGAGCTTGTGAGAGTTCCTCCATTCCTTGAGGTACAATTGGGTGGATCGATCGGAGATTTTGCTTAATCTTGACATGGATTAAGCGCACAGAGAGAAAGTGAATCCACTTGTGAGTGTAACTCGTATGCTCAGATTACTAGTGAGGGTCGATCTTTGTTTAGCCTCAACACTATTTTTGAGTCGAACGACCAGTCGACATGTCGACTGACTAGTTGGCTGAGTCGAGCGAGTGTCGGACGAGTCAATTTGGCCCCAACTGTCATTTTTTTCCTATTTGCTTACCCAATCCCCCTGGAAACCTAGATCGCCAGTCCCCTCCCCCCTTTCGACCAAACTTCTCCCGCGACCCTCTCTCTTGGCCGGCGCCGCCGCCCCGCAATCCTACCGGCCGGCGTCGCCGCAAGTTGGTCTGCTCCTCCCTTGGTTGCTGCGGCTCCTCCCCTGGTTGCCGCCGGTTGCTGCAGGTCTGCTCCTACCCTGGTAACTCAGGTCGACTAGTCGATCATCCTTTGGGTGGCGTGTTTTTGAAGGAGAAAACTGTAGTAGCCGACTGGCCATGATTCGATTTTGCAGGAGTTTGGAGGCCGCGATGGAGTGATGAGGGCTTGAGTTGGCATTGTGTTCGGAGAGCGTAGGCCGAATGGAATTTTATAGTCGAGCAAACCTCTTTTGTTTGGATCGAGTTAAGCTGGATATGTAAGTACTGGTTTACACAGAATTGAAGATTACAAAGATGATCCACACTTGTAATTTGCTTCCAAACATGTATACACTCATTAAATGGTAATAACACAATAGACACTAGAGAGAAGGTTGGCGAATGAAAAAAATTAATAGCTTAACATTTTGAATAAAAGCAATGGTTCACACAAAATTGAAGACCCCCCCCCCTCGCCCAGTTGTAGTATCAATGTAGGAGCTTCTAATCCTTTGATTTGTTAAAAAACTTGTATACATTCATTAAGTGGCAATACCACAATGGATAGTAAGAAGACCGGCAAATTGATTGCTTAATCTTTTGACGAAGGAGAAGATGGGAAAACTTTGTTTTTGCCACTCTAGTTTTTGCCTACTTTGCTTATGCCACTCCCGAATAGAGCAATTGTTCACATAGAATTCAAGCCCCTCCTTCCCAACCCCTGTTCTCCTTCCAAAACAGGAACCACTCTTAGAGTAAACCTCATGCACATTTGGCCGTGGGGGTTACTACTGGTTTCAGATCAAATCCTTCTGTATCTATTTTGGCGTTTTGTTATAGAGGTTGTGAGAGTTCCTCCACTCCTTGAGGTATAATTGGGTGGATCGATCGGAGATTTTGCTTAATCTTGACATGGATTAAGCGCACAGAGAGAAAGTGAATCCACTTGCCAGTATAACTCGTATGCTCAGATTACTTGTGAGGGCCGATCTTTGTTTAGCCTCAACACTGTTTTTGAGTCGAACGACCAGTCACGACTAGTCGACGAGTTGCAATTGGTAGGTTGACTCAACATGTCGACTTGACTAGTCGGCTGAGTTGAGCGACTCAATCGACTAGTCGTGGTTTTTGAGTCAAACGAGTCAAATTGACCCGACTTGTCATATTTTTTTCTATTTGCTTGCCCAATCCCCCTGGAGACCTAGATCGCCCAGTCCCCTCCCCCCTTCCAACCCAACTTCTCCCGTGACCCTCTCCAGGCCAGGGCCGCCGCCCCACAATCCTGCCGGCTGGCGCCGCTGCAGGCCGGTCTGCTCCTCCCCTGGTTGCCGCCAGCTGTTGCATGTGTGTTCCTCCCCTGGTAACTCATGTCGACTAGTCGACCATTAGTCTTGACTAGCCCCCCCACCCCCCAAGTAGGGATCGTTCTTTGGGTGGTGTGTTTTCGAAGGAGAACACTGTAGTAGCCGGCTGGCTAGGGTTTGTTTTTTTAGGTTTTTGGATGCTGCGATGGACTGATGAGGGTGAGAGTTGGCATTGTGTTGGGAGAGGTTAGGTCCAATGGAATTTTATAGTCGGGCAAACCTCTTTTGTTTGAATCGAGTTAAGCTTGATATATGTAAGTATTGGTTTACACAGAATTGAATATTACAACGATGATCCACACTTGTAATTTACTTCCATACCTGTATACGCTCATTAAATGGTAATAACACAATAGACACTAGAAAATAGGTTGGCGAATGAAAAAAATTAATAGCTTAACATTTTGAATAAAAGCAATGGTTCACACAAAATTGAAGACCCCCCTCCCTCGCTCAGTTGTAGTATCAATGTAGGAGCTTCTAATCCTTCGATTTGTTAAAAAACTTGTATACATTCATTAAGTGGTAATACCACAATGGATAGTAAGAAGAAGAATGACAAATTGATTGTTTAATCTTTTGATGAATAGAGCAATTGTTCACATAGAATTCAAGCCCCTCCTTCCCAACCCCTGTTCTCCTTCCAAAACAGGAACCACTCTTAGACTAAACCTCATGCACATTTGGCCGCGGGGATTACTACTGGTTTTAGATCAAATCCTTCTGTATCTATTTTGGCGTTTTGTTATAGAGAGGTTGTGAAAGTTCCTCCACTCCTTGAGGTATAATTGGGTGGATCGATCAGAGATTTTGCTTAATCTTGACATGGATTAAGCGCATAGAGAGAAAGTGAATCCACTTGCCAGTATAACTCGTATGCTCAGATTACTTGTGAGGGCCGATCTTTGTTTAGCCTCAGCACTGTTTTTGAGTCGAACGACCAGTCGTGACTACTCGACGAGTCGCAACTGGCAGGTCAACTCAACATGTCGACTTGACTAGTTGGCTGAGTTGAGCGGCTCAATCGACTTGTCGTGGGGTTTTGAGTCAAACGAGTCAAATTGGCCCCACCTGTCATATTTTTTTTCTATTTGCCCAATCCTCCCAGGAGACCTAGATCGCCCAGTCCCCTCCCCCCTTCCAACCAAACTTCTCCTGTGACCCTCTCTTGGCCAGTGCCGCCGCCCCACAATCCTGCCGGTTGGCGCCGCTGCAAGCTGGTCTGCTCCTCCCCTGGTTGCCGCCGACTGGTGCATGTGTGCTTCTCCCCTGGTAACTCATGTCGACTAGTCGACCATGAGTCTTGACTAGCCCCCCACCCCCAAGTAAGGATCGTACATTGGGTGGTGTGTTTCCGAAGGAGAACACTGCGGTAGCCGGCTGGCTAGGGTTCGTTTTTTCAGGAGTTTGGATGCTGCGATGGAGTGATGACGGCGAGAGTTGGCATTGTGTTGGGAGAGGTTAGGTCCAATGGAATTTTATAGTCGAGCAAACCTCCTCTTTTGTTTGGATCGAGTTAAGCTGGATATGTAAGTATTGGTTTACACAGAATTGAAGATTACAAAGGTGATCCACACTTGTAATTTGCTTCCAAACCTGTATACGCTCATTAAATGGTAATAACACAATAGACACTAGAAAGAAGGTTGGCGAATGAAAAAAAAATTAATAGCTTAACATTTTGAATAAAAGCAATGGTTCACACAAAATTGAAGACCCCCCCCTCGCCAAGTTGTAGTATCAATGTAGGAGCTTCTAATCCTTTGAATTGTTAAAAAACTTGTATACATTCATTAAGTGGTAATACCACAATGGATAGTAAGAAGAAGACGGGCAAATTGATTGCTTAACCTTTTGATGAATAGAGCAATTGTTCACATAGAATTCAAGCCCCTCCTTCCCAACCCCTGTTCTCCTTCCAAAACCGGAACCACTCTTAGACTAAACCTCATGCACATTTGGCCGCGGGGATTACTACTGGTTTCAGATCAAATCCTTCTGTATCTATTTTGGGGTTTTGTTATAGAGAGGCTGTGAGAGTACCTCCACTCATTGAGGTATAATTGGGTGGATCGATCGGAGATTTTGCTTAATCTTGACATGGATTAAGCGCACAGAGAAAGTGAATCCACTTGCCAGTATAACTCGTATGCTCAGATTACTTGTGAGGGCCGATCTTTGTTTAGCCTTAGCACTGTTTTTGAGTCGAACGACTAGTCACGACTAGTCGACGAGTCGCAACTGGCAGGTCGACTCAACATGTCGACTTGACTAGTTGGCTGAGTTGAGCGACTCAATCGACTAGTCGTGGTTTTTGAGTCGAACGAGTCAAATTGGCCCCACCTGTCATATTTTTTTTTCTATTTGCTTGCCCAATCCCCCTGGAGACCTAGATCGCCCAGTCCCCTCCCCCCTTCCAACCAAACTTCTCCTGTGACCCTCTCTTGGCCGGTGCCGCCGCCCCACAATCCTGCCGGCTGGCGCCGCTGAAAGCTGGTCTGCTCCTCCCTTGGTTGCCGCCGGCTGCTGCACGTGTGCTCCTCCCCTGGTAACTCATGTCGACCAGTCGACCATGAGTCTTGACTAGCCCCCCCACCCCCCAAGTAAGGATCGTTCTTTGGGTGGTGTGGTTTTGAAGGAGAACACTGTAGTAGCCGGTTGGCTAGGGTTCGTTTTTTCAGGAGTTTGGAGGCTGCGATGGAGTGATGAGGGCTAGAGTTGCCATTGTGTTGGGAGAGGTTAGGTCCAATGGAATTTTATAGTCGAGCAAACCTCTTTTGTTTGGATCGAGTTAAGTTGGATATGTAAGTATTGGTTTACACATAATTGAAGATTACAACGATGATCCACACTTGTAATTTGCTTCCAAACCTGTATACGCTCATTAAATGGTAATAACACAATGGACACTAGAAAGAAGGTTGGCGAATGAAAAAAAAATTAATAGCTTAAATTTTGAATAAATACAATGGTTCACACAAAATTGAAGACCACCACCCCCCCCGCGCCCCTTGCCCTGTTGTAGTGTCAATGTAGGAGCTTCTAATCCTTTGATTTGTTAAAAAACTTGTATACATTCATAAAGTGGTAATACCACGATGGATAGTAAGAAGAAGACCGGCAAATTGATTGCTTAATCTTTTAATGAATAGAGGAATTGTTCACATAGAATTCAAGCCCCTCCTTCCCAACCCCTGTTCTCCTTCCAAAACAGGAACCACTCTTAGACCCCCCCCCCCCCCCCCCCCCCCCCCCCCCCAAGTTGTAGTATCATTGTAGGAGCTTCTAATGCTTTGATTTTTTTACAAACCTGTATACGTTCATTAAGTGTTAATACCACAATGGAAGACTGGGAAATTGATTGCTCAATACCACAACCTGTATACGTTCATTAAGTGACTCAATCGACTAGTCATGGTTTTTGAGTCGAACGAGTCAAATTGGCCCCACCTGTCATATTGTTTTCTTATTAGCTTGCCCAATCCCCCCTGGAAACCTAGATCGCCCAGTCCACTCCCCCGCCCAAACCTCTCCTGCAACCCTCTCTCTTGGCCGGCGCCGCCGCAAGCTGGTCTGCTCCTCCCCTGGTTGCTGCTGCTGCTGGTCTGCTCCTCCCCTAGTTGCTGCGGCTGCCGGTCTGCTCCTCCCCTGGTTGCCGCCGGCTGCTGCAGGCCTGCTCCTCCCCTACCCCAGAACGACTTGTCGACTCATCGACTTGAAAACCTTGAGCCTCAAGCACTGCTCTTTCTCCAGGATTAATTCTTAGAAGTTGCCGTGTTCAGTTGGAAGTTATGATCTTGCAAATGATCCAGGATATTTTCTGCTTTTTATGTGTGTGTGATTTGGGTTTGAATCGGGGCCCTTAAGGTTTGTTTTTGGAGTTTGCGTTCAAATTATTGACGGGCAGACTGGTATCCTTTTCCTTTTTTGTTTTGGGAAATCATTTGGGTTACATTTTAGTGTTGCTTTAAGCTTAAAGATGATATGCAAGTGCCACTTTCTTGGTTAGAAACAGCCGCATTGCATGAGAATTTCGTATGTACATTGACTTAGGGTTATTCTCTGGAGTCGATGCTTTTGGTTCGAACTTATGATCTTACAATTGATCAAGGATATTTTTTTTGGCTTAGAGTTATTATCTTCCAAGGGTGCAGTCAAAATTATGTTCATTTTTGTTATTTCAGTTCGAATCTTGGTCCTCCGGGTTGTTTGTGATTTTGGGTTTCAAGGTAACTATGGAGGTGCTATTTTAGTGACATGTTAGTGTTGCTTTTAGCTTAGAGATATTGTGCAAGTTCCACTTCTTTGGTTTAAAAGAAAGAAACACTATTACATGGAAATCTTATATGAGCATTACACATTTGTGATAAAGAGACCGGTATACTTCTCTTTTTGTTTTGTGAAATTATTTGGGTTATAGTTAGTGTTGCTTTAAGCTTATAGATGATGTTTAAGTGCTATTTTCTCAGTCAGAAGCAGTATTACTTGAGAATTTTGTATGCATGTTGAGTTAGGATCATTGCTCTAGGTTTGGTTCATACTTATGGTCTTGCAACTGATTAAGGCATTTTTGGGCATAGAGTTTTTTTCTTCCAAGTGTGTGGTCAAAATTATGTTCATTTTTGTGATTTGAGTTTGGATATGGGCTTCTGGTTGTTTCTGGAGTCCGGAGTCAAGGTAGTAACCATGGAGGTGGCTGATCCTTTATTTCTGTGAAATTATTTTAATGGCATGTTAGTTTTGCTTTAATCTTAGAGATACTGTACAAGTGCTAATCCTTTGGTTAGTGACTTGGAAATATCATATGAGCAGTACACATAATTGTGGTAATTTCATCTCTTTTCTGCATGGTCTTCTTTGCATGGAATAGTTGTGTCTGATGCATTTATGTGTGGCTGAAGGAGCTTACCGAGTGTATCTTTATCAGTTAGGATCAGTGATCGCAGCGAAAGCCAAAACAAGCCTGTTCTAATTTTAGAATCCAGTTCAAACAGTAGGTGCTAAATGCTCCTGTACTAATGTAATTCGAGTGCTAATTCCTTTTTTTTTTATCATGTTTCTGTTTGTAAAATGTTCTATTTTTTCTTTGCTCATGCGGAGTTTCAATGGAAAAAGAATATTCCTGTGTTCTAAGTTCTAAGCCAAGTCACATTCACTTGATCTTGTATCCATAGGTTATTGCCGATTTTATTTCAATACAGATGACTGATCTGTTCCTTCTGTTTCATATGATAAACAACAATTAATGGTGAGTCTGAACATGGTCACTCTTCCGGTACCAAGTGTTATTTCGACGGATATTTTGCTAGTGGACAAGTTGTGTTTGTATCCTTGATAAATGATAATACATAGATAAAATGATAACTCCCTTTGGTTTTGTTTCATATACTTTTGTCATTCTACATTCAGATGAATAAAAGCATCTTATATGATTGGTCAATGTGTCTGCAGGTAGAATCTGTGTCCTGCTACTGCAGGGTAGATGGAGGCCTTAAAACTGTTGTCAATGCTAGAAAGTTCGTCCCTGGTGCTAGACTGTGCATGCAACCTGATGTCAAACCGAACAAGCGCAAGTCAAGGAGCTCACGCAAGGAGAGGTGCCGAACTCAGGCGCCACTTCTGCCTGGACTTCCTGATGACCTGGCTATTTCATGTCTGATACGGGTTCCTCGAGTGGAGCACCCTAATCTTCGTTTAGTCTGTAAAAGATGGAGCCGACTTTTATCTGGTAATTATTATTACTCACTGCGGAAGAAATTTGGCATGGCAGAAGAATGGGTTTATGTCTTCAAAAGGGATCGTGATCAGAAAATATCTTGGCATGCCTTTGACCCGGTGCACCAGCTCTGGAAGTCACTTCCTCCAGTACCGCCAGAGTATTCGGAAGCCGTGGGATTTGGTTGCGCTGTTCTCAGTGGCTGCTATTTGTACTTATTTGGTGGCAAAGACTCAGTGCGAGGTTCTATGAGGCGTGTTGTATTTTACAATACTCGGACAAACAAATGGCACCGGGCCCCAGATATGCTACGGAAGCGGCATTTCTTTGGTTTTTGTGTCATAAACAACTGCCTCTATGTTGCTGGTGGGGAGTGTGAAGGGATACAGAGAACTCTAAGGTCTGCAGAGGTTTACAATCCGAACAGGAATAGATGGTCTTGCATTACTGAAATGAGCATAGGAATGGTGCCTTTCATTGGAGTTGTATATGATGGCAAGTGGTTCCTAAAAGGATTTGATTCTCACCGGCAGATTGTGAGCGAGGTCTATCTGCCAACATCCAACATGTGGTCAACCACTGGTAATGAACTGGTTGCAGGCTTACGGAATCCAAGCATTTCATTTAACGGTCGTCTTTATTCAGTGGATTGTCGGGATGCCTGCAAGCTAAGAGTTTATGATGGGGACAAGGGATTGTGGACAAGGTTCATGGACAGTCGACGCCATCTGGGCAGCTCACGGTCTTTTGAAGCTGTGGCTTTGGTCTCACTGGATGGAAAGATCTGTGTTATCCGTAATAACATGGGCATCACCCTTGTTGATGTCTGTGACCCAACAACAGTTATTGAGATTGACAGTGCCCGCATGTGGGAGAGTTTTGCCCGGAAGGGCCAGCACAGGTCTTTCATGGCAAACTTGTGGGCAACAATTGCAGGGCGTCATTTAAAGACCCACATTATCCATTGCCAAGTGCTCCAAGTTTGAATGTGTCTGTCTGTCAAGTGGATACATGTTCAAATGTATTTAATTGTTGTCAGAAAGATAATCAGATTTTGAAAGAAAGCCCTTGATTAGAAGCTGAAATATGGATGCCAGTACGACGACAGTACCCCACGGGGGGGGGGGGGGGGGGGGGGGGAGGCATCATGTTACCGCATTGAACATCATCGATTGATTCCATTCCTACAAATTCTCTGAGGTGTCAACCAAGTTGCTTGATGTTTATCAAAGAGGGGGCCAGAGCAATGGTTGTCATCGTGAGACGAACAAGAACCTTCCGTAGCACCAATGGTGTATCCGGAAGCACCCGTGATCTTTCTGAGCTGACACTTTAGGATTTTGGTTAGCCGATGCTGCTGGCGATAGGCAGCAGAAATTGCACTTCACCCTCATGTCCATGGATGTGGTTTTATTCCTATTTGGCATATGTATTGTAGCAGCAGACTATATAGACTTGAAATGTAAGAAATGGAATAACAGTGTTTGGTTTGTGCCAAAACCAATGCTACCCCAAATTTGGCTAGCCAACGATTGGCAACAAGTTTGGCTTGATGATTTGGGCACAAACCAAATCACACCCTAATTCTATGTTTATGCTTTGGAATTCCTTCTTGGCTGGGAACTTTTGGCATCTGCAAGTGGATGCAATGTGGCTATATATTCTGAATGGAAAAGGTTGTCATAGATATTTCATGTATGAGTTGCAATCTTTGCAGTGATCAGCTGATGCAATTACTAATATCATGTATCCAAGGAATCTATGTTTGTTTTATTATTTACAAAAGATAGAATTGAAAGGGTGGAATAAAAGAAATTTTGGTTATGGAATGACCTGGGCCAGTGGTGCAGTGCATGGTATCCCTCCACTGATGAAGAGATGAGCCAGTAGAGTAATTCTCATTAGATGGATACAAATGGAAACATATGAGAATTTTTTTTTTGCGGATGGAAACATATGAGATTTGAGCTCACTGAAGTAATTTTCATTAGAAGAATCAAAATGGAAACATATGAGATTTGAGCTCAGTAAAATAATTTTCATTGGAAGAATCAAAATGGAAACATATGAGATTTGAGCTCAGTAAAATAATTTTCATCAGAAGAATACAAATGGAAGCATATGAGAGATTGAGCCCAGTAAAATATTTTTCATTAGAAGAATCAAAATGGAAACATATGAGATTTGAGCTCAGTAAAATAATTTTCATTGGAAGAGTCAAAATGGAAACATATGAGATTTGAGCTCAGTAAAATAATTTTCATCAGAAGAATACAAATGGAAGCATATGAGAGATTGAGCCCGGTAAAATATTTTTCATTGAAGTAATTTTCATTAGAAGAATCAAAATGGAAACATATGAGATTTGAGCTCAGTAAAATAATTTTCATTGGAAGAATCAAAATGGAAACATATGAGATTGAGCTCAGTAAAATAATTTTCATCAGAAGAATACAAATGGAAGCATATGAGAGATTGAGCCCAGTAAAATATTTTTCATTAGAAGAATCAAAATGGAAACATATGAGATTTGAGCTCAGTAAAATAATTTTCATTGGAAGAGTCAAAATGGAAACATATGAGATTTGAGCTCAGTAAAATAATTTTCATCAGAAGAATACAAATGGAAGCATATGAGAGATTGAGCCCGGTAAAATATTTTTCATTAAATGAATGAAAAATAAAAAACATACGTGACTGAGCCACCGAATTTTCCATTAAAAAATTAAAAAAAAAGATGGTGGTCTGTTATGGAAGGACTCCGAACCAGAACGGTAAAATATTTTTCATTGAAGTAATTTTCATTAGAAGAATCAAAATGGAAACATATGAGATTTAAAAAACATACGTGACTGAGCCACCGAATTTTCCATTAAAAAATTAAAAAAAAAGATGGTGGTCTGTTATGGAAGGACTCCGAACCAGAACGAGCCCATGGTGCAGCGGCCTGTTAACCTTCCACCGTTGGAAGCGGACAGTGAGCGTTGCTCTGTGAAACCAGCCTAACGCGGTGCCTGTCACTTCAGGGACAGAGAGGCCGAAGCTTCCGCAACAGCCCCCCAGCCCACTACCAACTTGGACCGGGCAGGCCAGCATGTTACAACACGAGCCCAGGTCCAGAGTCCACACCAAACATCCAACACCACCTTAACGCCCCCACATGGGTGACAAGCTCTCGTGACTGAGCTCGGCGATTCCACTGCGCCAGCCGGGTATTTAAGCTGGTGTTTCTGCTTGTCGACAAGCGAGGTGGGACTAAAGATGGTGGAGTGGGGTAACCGATTTTTGTGTCCGCGGCGGACTGGCGGGTTGTAGGCTGGAAACAGGCCGACGCACGACTCGAGGCTGTGGGCTGTTGTGGGCTGTGTGCTCTTTTTCCTTCCCATTTCCACTCCGTTCGGTCTGTTTCCAGCAGGCTTCGTACTGATTTTTTTCCTACTTTTTAGGCGTTTCTCTTGATGGCTAAATGAAGTTATATTGAAGGCACTCAACTTTACAAAAAAAAAGTACCGATGACTCAGTCAATTTATGGTTATGCTTATCGGTTGCTTGACGATCATTAGACAGGACGAAAGAGATGATGAAGACAACTGCGATGACGAACTGCTGATAGTATTTTTATGTCGATGATCCGCGCATATCCGACCTTCCATTTGCACGCAAGTCAAGACCATGGGCTGCTAAGCCCCTGCACCAGTGGTCAAGGGGATGCCATACCAGGGGCTGCTAATAATGTGATCAAGAGAAATACAATATGATTCTCAAAAATGAAAAAGAGGAATATATTACTGTATATAGGAAAAAACCTGACACTGCCAAATCTACTTCGTCCTTCGGATGGAGACATCTCTGTACTCTTTAAACATGAAAGAGTTTGGATGCTTGCTTGGCCCATGTGGCTGACAACTTGACACAGTTTTAAAACTAACCCATACTACCTACCCACACAAATTTCCTGCTAAAGAACTCTGATTTTCATGCACCCTGTAAGGTCCCAAAAAATAAACTTTGCGCGGCGTATATAGGGAATCTTACATCACATGAGAGCTACTAGTGCTGAAGAATTATTGGTGTCTGCTAGTCTGATAGGCCAGTTTGGTCACCTTTTTAGCGAGACGGCGCCGACGAAGCTCAGTTAAAGGTGGTCTTACCACCTAATACGTTCATGATTCACGACTGGCAGGCAAGCAGAGGCGGCTATGGTAGCTCCTGGTGTCCTGGATGACCAACTTTTGCCATGCACGCATGACTTGATCAGAGATCTACCAAGATCTGTATACGACTTCAGGGCATGAAGTCTGTTCTTGAATTCACATTGTTTTGCTGACCAGCTACAGTGATTTTGTTTTTACTGAATGAAAGGTGAATTTACCCTGTGGAAGATATGGACTCTACAAAAGCTATGACTTTCAAGCAACAAAATCAGCACAGTATCTTCACCCTTAAGCGAATCATTGACGACTTCATGCTTTGGACGCACCGGATGAAGAAAGAGCACAAACAGTCCGCCTCCTTGTGTAATTCACCTTTGTAATCAGGCAAACGCTGGGTTACAAATTTGAGAAATATATTCAGGTGGAGAGCTAGCTCCCCCCGGGTGATTTTTCAAAAAAAGAGAGAGGTGAAATTAACAATGCTTGTAACTCTGTTGGGACACAAGGTATCCTTCTGTTCTATTGTTTGAACTAGTTTTTTACCGGTGGCTCTGCTTAACTGATTGACGAGTTACCGCTAGCTTGCAATGCACATGCTGGTATGAAACTGCCAGTATATAGCTAACGAAATTAACATACATAGTAACAAGCACATGCTCAAATTTCTGTTAAAGACATATCATTTCTTGTTTTCTCAGAACTTAGGATTAACTTTCTTTTACTTTTTTGATTACTTCTTGAGCTCTGAGCGAGCTTGTTCTGGACCGGGGGTAATCCTCCTTAATAAAGGGGCTGCATGCATCTTTCTGATGCAGAGGCCAGGGGTATCCTCTTTTTCTAAAAAAAAACTAGCACCTCATTTCACTTTCACCTCTTTTCTATTGTCACAAGTCCTCAAAGGCATCATACCTATTTACTATTTGTTTCACCACATTGTTTTGTCGTGTTGTGACCCATGTGTTTGGCGTTTGTGGTTGTAGTTTGTTGGGACCGTTTGTCGGCCGGCCTCGAGGATTCATGCTTTAGTAGTGATAAGCACGTGGTCAAGTTTGTAACGGTTTTCATGCAATTATTGTAGCTTGGCAATTCTCTTCTACTTAATTAATCGATGTGACAAATCTTTTGCCTTCAATTCAAGTAAACGTGAAAGTGTCTTAAGATTTCATTCTACATAGGGTCTTAATATAAATGTGAAAGTGTGCAATGTTTGCACACTTTCACATTTAATGCCAACCGTCCGTGTACCATCATTTTAATATACCTTGATGTACAAGTTATTTTTACCAGCGATCCTAATTTCTATGGAGAGGTTGAAGTTAGGTTTTCCTTAATTAACCAAGAGGTGTACTGTTTTTTTTATCCGGTTTCCCTCCTTATCTGGACAATCTCTCTTCTTCTTGATACAATTGTTCAGTATACGAGCATTAGAGATCGCTTTTAGTTTTCAAATGATATTTTAATAAATCTCTATAAAAATAAAATAAAGAAAGAAAGACCAAAGCCCCTCACAGAACTTCTGAAAGAGGCGAGAACCCAAAGTCTCGTCCGAGTTGGCTTGGCTAGGCCCAAAATCCATGCAACTATTCATTTGGCCTCGAGTAGATATACAACTAGCAGGTGTATTATTATATTTATATTTTCTTGAAAATATCATACGGTAAACTATATTTCAGAATGTAGCAAAAATGTGTTTCTCATGAAACATGTCCATACTTTGATAGTGATATTTTCATTAAGTGCATTGGGTTGTTACAATAAAGATGGACATACAAAAGATTGATGAATATTTTACTGTTCCCTCTCAATCTTGCTCCACTCTCGCTCCTCCATTTTTTTTCGAATCTTACCAATTTGAGGTTATTTTGACCAAGAGCTAACCTCCTATTTGAACCTAGTGAACTCTTTATCCACCCATCTCTTCGTTGGATGTATTATGCCTTTTTCATCTTAGACTAGATGTCTATGTCGTTTCACAATTGCAAGGCAACTTTGACCAGTTTAGCTTATTGAAGAAATGTCATTAAATTCTTTCTCACTAACTTTGATGAGGGTTTGTTCTCTCCAAACTTATATTTGTAGTAGAAGTACAACCATGTTGCATACTTGACATTTTCTGGTCTCTCTCTCATCATAGCTTCTTTTCTAGTTGCACTCGTATTGTTTACGCTATTTCACACATTCGTCTATGGTGATGAAAGATTCAAATCCATATGATCTCTTTAGGTTCATATGTATTATATTCTAGGGGTTTCTCAAAAAGGAATTATGAAGGTATAGTAAAAAGTTCAAAACATTCTAAAAGCATTCATGTTGCTTGCTCAACCATAATCAACTTGTTTTGATCATGCAATTGTTGTTTCCTAGGGCTTATGCTTGTAGCACCGAAGCAACTTATTACACACTTGACATTATTTATCGACTCTAATATTTACAGCTGCAGTCACGACAAGGGTTTGCTTCCTTCATATGTTACGCCGCTTGTACACATATCACACTAGAAAAGTCCACATATTGTGCCTACATGTCATGCATGTTTTGCACCTAGTCCTGGTGCACGTATACTTGTCTTGCTAGGTCTATGTTATCTTGCACTTGATTCGCAATCCAAACCCTGGAAGCAACTGACAAAGTTCTTCTACATGTAGCAATCCAAACCCTAGAAGCCACTGATAATGGTCTTCCATATGAACCATCATTGTCTCTCGCCGTAGTTATACGAACTTCGCCAGTGACTGTCCATCCAAACATACTTCTATGGGTCTTTATTCCACCGAAGCTAATGTCTTTTTCATACAATTGAATCCATGCATAACTGAACCACACATGTTAATACATCGAAAGCATGCTATGCTAGCGATATTCGTATTGTGTCACTTTTATATCTTATGATATGTAATAGTGGTGGGCCTAGAATTTTAGGTGCCACAATTTACATACGTTGTATAGACAAGCAAACTGCCATATGTAAATCTTATTCTAAAATTTAGCTATTTATGGAAACGCATTAAAATTGCTAAGCTTGTTGTTAATTCATCGATGACATAAGAGATGATGTCACTGCATGCAATAAATGATACTTTTTTGGATTGAGTACCATAATTGTCCATTAGAAGGATGCCATAGATATAGTGCGGGCCTAGAATTTTAGCACCAAGGTTACCTCAATTTACATATTTGGTGTATAGACAACATAACTATAATACACATGCTCAATTTTTGTGAAAAAAATACAATATAAATAGTACCATTTGATTTAAACATAACCACAATCTCTAGTGTTAACTATATATTATAGACCATTTTGCATTTTAATAGGGAGTGTCACGGCACCCATGGCACCACCACTAGATCCGTCCATGACACGACTGAAAAATGATGTGGCACCGAGATATAAATTTTGCTTCCACCACACGATACACCGCTTACACACATATAATACATTGGATGTATATGTATATTGTGCTTACACAACACCAAGCGTGTTTTGCACCTGGTCCTGTTGCATACCTACATGTCTTGTTTGGTTAAGCGTCATCTCGCACTTGACTACCAACCCATAACCCGGAGGCCATTGCCGAAGTTCTTCCACAACCAAGCACCGTTGTAGTAGCTACGAACTTCGCCATGGCCACCATCCAAGCATGCTTATATGGGCCTTTGCGATCTACTCGTACCAATGCCTTTTCACACACAATTGGATCCATGCATGTTGATTCACCTAACTAATTCGTACATGTCAATACATCAACGACACACTATGCCGACGATAGTCGTCTCGTGTCACTTTGTTTATCGTTTGATACGTAACGGAAATCAGGCTATTCATTTTGCTCCACACTCGGATCGAATTCCATCCATAAACCAAATAGCAAAGTGCCATACAGTAGTATGTTTTCGTATTCTAGCGGTTTAGCTATTCATGGAAACCCATGAAAAAACAATTTGCCGAGCTTGCTATTAATTTGCCAATGACACAAGACATCACCACATGCAGTGCATGATTCTTTCTTAGGATTGGGTTCAATAGCTGTCCAAGCAGTGTATTGTTCGTTCTTGGCCAAAACATATACTCCGTCCGTTTTTACTTACTCCGCATATTAGAGTTGACTAAAGTCAAACTTTGTAAAGTTTGACCAAATTTACAGAAAAGAATACAAATATTTAGCATAACAAATCTATATGACGTGGAAGTACATTCAACGACGAATCTAATGGTATGGATTCGTTGTTGTATATGTTAATATTTTTGTCTGTAAACTTTGTCAAAGTTTGTAAAGCTTAACTTTGACCAAAACTAATAGGCGGAGTAAATAAAAACGGAGGGAGTAGTACTGTATTTATGATTATTATGAATGATGATGATATACAATAGGTACTAGTAGATATACAACAAATCTTTTGCATTGATGAATGGCAGCCGGTCCCAAAGGCACGCAAGCTTTGCTTGTGTCCGACTGGCGCCATGGATCAGGAAGCAAGCAAGCGCGGGAGAGAGTCCAAGACTCCAAGAACAGCCCCAAACAACCCTTGAAAAAAAAAGAAGAGAAGAAGAACCCCAAACAAAGACAGAATTAATACTGTAAGTGTAGAGAAAGAAAGGAATTAACACTGCTTGACCATCCATGCAGCCGGGGTAAAAAAGGCCGAAACGCCGGTCCGGGGAGAGGGCGGACCGGAGTCTGAACGGCCCGTTTCCAGTAAGAAAAAAAAGGAAGGCGGAGGAAAAACCTAAAGAAATCGCATCGTCTTTGTCCTGTGGCGGCACTGACGACCGCGCGCGGGCGGCGTCGACCGCGCCGTCGCCCTCCTTCCCCACCCCAGGTCGGGGCCCCCCTTCCCCCCACTCGCTCGCCTCGCCAGCTACGTCCTATAAATACCACCGCCTGCCTGCTCATCGGACCAAGCCATCATTCGCCTCGCCGGCCGCCTCCACCTCTCGCTCCCGGCCGACGTCGGAGGCGCCCGGTACGTGCCCGCGGCCGCTCTTGTTCCCCCCTCTTGCGCGCGCGGCGCCTCCTCAGGCCCCGCCATGGCTCGTTCGTTCCTTCGACGAATGCTTTGGTTCTGTCTTTGATTCGTCCTCTCTCTCCGGGAAGTTTTTTCTTAGAAAGATGCGAGTTCGCTGCTGGGATTCAGGGACGGGTTGGGTTGAGGCCGACTGTTTACCGTCCATTCGTTCATTGTGTGTGTCGCGCTGCTGCGAACCACTTTCCTTCCTTATTGTCATAATATCGGTTACAGCTATGCGAACTAGTACTACTTCTTGCCTTGTTATTCCAGCAACATTTTGATTACTCCCCAAATTCACGCCCTCGAACCCCGCCGAAACTTCCGTGCCACACGAATCCCTCCCTTCCAAAGCTAGCTCTTCCGCTGAAGCGCCTTTAAATAACGCCTGCTCTCGTCTGGTCTGGTCTGGTCTGTGGGCGACTAGCAGCTGCAGTAGTAGATGACACAGCTTCGGCTTTGGTTTTCGCAGGGGTGATTCAGAATCTTGGTTCGTAGCAGAGGTTCCGAACCGAGCCATGGCTGATGGCAAGTGCGGCGCGGAGGAGGAGGTGGAGGTCGCCGAGCCGCTGGGGCGGTGGCCCGTGCTGTCCTACGGCGTCGGCCACATGCTCAACGACATCACCTCCGCCTGCTGGTTCACCTACCTCCTCCTCTTCCTCCAAGAGATCGGCCTCGCCCCAAGGTACTACTGCTGCAGTAACCAATGCAGCCATTTTCATCAGCATAAATATCTTCTGACCCTGACCTGATCGTTCATGCCTTGCAGGGACGCAGCGATCGTGATGCTCTCAGGCCAGGTCGCGGATGGGCTGATGACCATCGTCGCCGGGGAGATGGTACAGAAATCAATCCAACTCGATCGAAACTTCGTGTTCTTGCCGGTCGACAGTGAGAACCATGATTCCATGAACAATGGCGCCTGAACAACGTGTGCTGTTTGATCACCTCCCGCAGATCGACCGGTTCGGGCGCTTCAAGCTGTGGCACATCGGGGGCTCGGTCCTCGTCGGCATCTCCTTCTCCTCGGTCTTCGGCGGGTGCCTCCTCTGCACCATCCTGGGCACCGACTCCTACCTCGTCAGGACCATCGGCTACAGCTTCTTCGCCGCCGTCTTTAACATCGGCTGGGCGGCCACGCAGGTCTCCCACATGTGAGCAAACGTCCTTGCTTTGCCTCCTTCAAACTTTGACTGACGAACATTTTACAATCTGACAAGTGTTTTGAACATTACTGATATTTGGTTGTGTTCCCAATCCTTCTGCCTTTCAGGTCGATGGTGAACTGCATGACATCCAACCCCACGAGCCGGGTGGCCATGGCGAGCTGCAGAAACGCTTCCACCATGGTGAGTCCTTCCTACGACCATGCACGCACGGCCATCTTTCTTGACTTGTCTGCTTTCTCTTTGCTTCACGCCACTGCCTCATCTCGTGCCAACATGCTTGCCTGTTCTATGATCTCTATTATGTATATACCTGTCACAACGTGACCCTGAAACAAAAATATGCTGACAGTGAGTGAGTGTGACAAATTACAGGTGGCTAATCTTGGTCTATATGGCATCGCGTTGGCAGTCTTTGGAATAGTGAAGGCAAAGACATGTGCGGACATTGTTGTTCAGGTAACCTTCTCCAAATCAGCTTTGAGTTCTAACATAACAGTAGCTTGTGAGCAAACGATTCACCGTGATTTTATCTTCGCCCGCAGTACAAGTGGATCGCGTACGTGTCCATCTTCGTGGGGTGCTGCTTCCTCGTGCTGTTCCACGCTGGAACGGAAGAGCCCACGTATGCTGACTTGCTGAGACTGAAAAAATGGCAGTTCAGAATGTGCACATAAACAGTGTTTTCTGAAAGAAAATCTTCTTATGGTGTTGCTTGCAGCTTGAAGTGCGAGCCTAACTGCAAGAAACGGGCTCGGATCGCGTGGAGCTACTGGTTCAACAAGACCCTCTACTACCAAGTCGCCCTCCTCTACATGCTTGCCAGATTGATCACCAACGTCTCTCAGGTTAACTTACACCCTGCTCTCTAATCGCCCTAGGCTAGATGTTCTTGGTGAAGATCATTTCTGGTGGAATTTGATTTCTGAAGATTTGCTTCGGCATCATGGTGTGATGAACTTGGATTATGAACACTATTGTTCTGTGGTTTGCAGTCGCTCATCGCGTTCTACGTCACCAGAGATCTGAAGATGAACGAATACTCCAAAGCCACCGTAAGTTCTTCAGTTCATCACCACCAATTTGAGTACCGTGATCTTCTTGGTTCAAGCGTTTGATCTTTGACGATGGGTTTCTGCAGATTCCGGCCATCATATTCTGCTGCAGCTTCTTGGTCTCCGTGGTGCTCCAGGAGATGAGGTGGAACAGCCGGCGGCTCAAGTCGCTGCTGACGATCGGGGCGACGCTGTTGGTGATCTCCGGCGCGGCGGTGTTCCTCCTCCCGAGCCAGATGCACAACCTCATGTACCCGCTGGCCGTGGTCATCGGCGCCGCCAACGCGCTGGTCATGGTGACCACCATCGGGCTGGAGAGCGCGCTGGTCGGCGAGGACCTCAACGGCTGCGCCTTCGTCTACGGCTCCCTCAGCTTCCTCGACAAGATGTCCTGCGGCCTCGCGCTCTTCGTGCTCGAGTCCTACGACGTCGCCTCCAGCTGCGGCGAGGAACGGGGGCTCAACACCGTCAGCAGGTACGGCACCGGGCTCATCCCGGCCTGCTTCGCCATCCTCGCCATCGTCGTCGCCTCCACCCTCAGGCTGCAGGACGACGACGTTGCCCGCGCCGACCGGAGGGCCAGGGCTTCCGCCGCCGCCGGCGCGCTGGAAGCTCCGCTCCTCGTCTGAATCAGTTCCCGCCCTCTGTTCGTATGTGGGAAAGAATTTGGGAAATGCTGATCCTTTTTCAATTAGATTTGAAAAAGGAAGGTAAGATAAGATGTACTATCATCGTCGACATGCCGGTGGTAATCGTGTAATGCAGCTCTTTCCAATTAGATTTGGGAAGATGCTCGTCAGTTGTTTATCACATACCATCAGACAGTCCCAGCTCCAATTTTGAGTGAAGTTTCAGGCGCATAATAAAATTTAGGAGTATTTAACGAAAAACTACCACATTTCGTCAAATCGTGCCTACAAACTACCACTTGACAAATTTATGCCAAAAACCACCACTTTTTGACTAATTTTTCCTCAAAAACACTAGTAATTGCGTGACCGAAATTAAACATGATTATGACAGGGTTGGCCCACATGTAGGCGATGACATGGCACAGTAGTCAACTCCGTTAGATTGACCGTTACGTTGACCGTTATGACATGTGGGGCCCGTATGTCAGTGTTGGTAAAATTTCTCAAGTTTCTAATGAACATACTAATTACATTTTTTTCTGAGAAACACATACTAAATGCAACTAGTTAGGCTAATCTAACCACGCGGGCCCTGTGAACAGTGGCCCATCTAATCCTAACAAACCACTAACCCATTCCTAACCTACCCACTAACCCATCACCTAACCAATTCTTACCGCTCGCGCCGCTCTGCCCAGGCCGTTGGTGGATACGCCGCCGGAATACTGACGGCCGGGACGCGCTGTGGGGAGGCCCAGGCCGCCGCCCGGTGTCTCGCCGCACCTGCAGGTCGCGCCATGGGGAGGCCCAGGCCGCCTCCCTATGGCTCGCCTCTCCAGATGCGGCCGCACAATAGCTTTCCTCCTTGCGCCGATGAGGCCACCGGCCGTCCCCCGTCCATTCTTCATGTCCAGAAGATCCGCCACCTCGCGCCGGTCATCTCCACGGAAGAACTCGTCCGCGGTTGTACTGCACCAACCGAATGAAGCCGTCTTCCTCGCCGGCACCCGAAGACCAAAATAGTCGATTCGTCCTCCTCGACCTCGAAGCCGACGCCATATGATACGTTATGAGCTTCTCCATCTTTTCCCTCTGCTTTAGCTGTCGCGTTGGTTCCGTAGTCATCGTTCCACGAGCTCCGAGCTCTGGCCGCCGCCATGACCGACGAGGCAACGAGCTCCATGCTCCAGAGTTCCTCTGCTCGAACCCGTTGCATACGTGCGTTCATAGCGTTCCCAAAAACTAGTAATGCCGCTTAGTTTGCTTGCCAGCCAGCCACGACCCCACACCCGTGCATAGCCGAGCTCTGCCGCCGTCACCCGTGCACAGCCGAGCTCCGCCGCCGTTTGAGCTTGCCACTGCCGCTACAGGCCGCCCAAGCACCAGCCGCTGTCACCTTTAGACACGGCGCACCGCGAGCTCTCGAACGAGCCTAGCCGCGCGAGCAGCCATCACCGGAAACGGCCGGACGAGCTCCAACACAAGGTGTTTGTTAAAATACAAGAGAGATAAGGAAGAAGAGGGTTGACGTGTGGGCCCCATTTGTAATAACGGTCACCCTGGCTTGTGAGCCGGGCACTTTCCCTGGCAGTTTTTAGTCAAATATTAGTCAAAAAGTCGGCACAAATTTATAAAATGGTGCATAATTGGTTTGCTACCAATATTTG